>NC_057388.1:70797249-71160631 GCF_019320065.1 Cervus canadensis | reverse complement strand
TTTAGGAATGCAGAATGTTCTAAAACATCAACTATGTTGAGTATTTCTACATTTCACAACTTTTAACCAAAATGTGCTGTTGTTTGTACATATTTCTGCCCTATACTATCCCAGAGGAATATCTAGAAGCAAAAGAACAGATCACACCAAATATTAATCTTCTAAAAAAAGAGGGGAAAAAAACCCTGAAACCTGAAAAACAGCATGTACCAAAATTCTGCCAAAATAAAAGAAACACAAATCAGAGAAATGAACAATGAATTTCATCAGATTTGCAAATAACTCATAATTCTGCACATTTTGATCACAAAATCTTAGCCACTTCAGACAAACCAATAAGCCAGGACCAGCTCCATCTTAAGGCAGAAACATAGATATACAAACACATCTTCAACTTACCAATAAACAGGACTTTGAATATATGACAAATATCCATGTGTTTTTGCTGCCAACCAGAAACCACATCAATCTGCAAATTTTAAAATGTCCTCCTTTCAATCGTCGGCCTTTATTGAGTTTATGTCAGGTGTCCTTGTGGTGGACCTTGGGAAGACAAGATGGATAAGGCATGGTGGTTTCTTTCAGGACATTCATCTCTAGGGGACTTAGGCACACACAAACATCATGATAAACACTACAAGCTACCATGGAAGCATGATGCAAGGACTGATAAGACATGGTACAAGAAACAGACCCACAAACTTTGAAAACAAATTTTTATGATGATCAAAGGGGAAAGGTGGAAGAAGGGATAAATTAGGAGTTTAGGGTTAAGATATATATACTACTATATATAGCATAGATAATCAACAAGGACCTACTGGATAGCACAGGGAACTCTACTGAACATTCTATAATAACTAAGATGGGAAAAGAATCTGAAAAAGAGTGGATATATGTATATATATATATATAACTGAATCCCTTTGCTATACACCTGAAACTAACACAACACCATAAACCAGCTATACTATAAAATGAAAATTAAATAAAAAACAAAAGAATATGTGTTGATAAGACATTATTGAGGGCCTCCAAGCCCTGCTTTCCCCACATCTGCTCAGCTGCAAATGTGGAGGACTTAAACCCACAGACTTAGCTCTAAGAGGTGCTGAGACAGCCCAGGTCAAGAAAAGACTCATACTAGGAATCTTATTTCCAGAGACTGGAATTTGGAATCAGTCTGTGATCACAGCTCCAGCTCCCAAACCAACACTCTTGTCTTTGTTTCCTCTCAGCCTGAAGTCCCAAATGCAAGCCTCATCCTGGGGGACCAGGATCTATCTGTCGGCTCTCTCTCTCCCTCTTAATAACTCCCCTCCCCAGTCCAAATTCCCCAGCCATTGGTTTTCATCTAATTCCAAATTTTCACCCACAACAGAGCTTGATTCTCTCTGGGGTTTTCTACAGGACTCTGGGGCTGACAGTTTATTTCAAGGCTATTGATTCACTCCAAAACTAAGCCAGGCAGCTTTCTTTTCAAGCACTACCACCCCTGAGACATTTGTTTCTTCAAGTTGTTTCAGTTCTGTTCAGCTACAGACTCCTGTCAGTTACCATCCTTCCCACACTGGACTTCCTGGCTGACTGGTAGACCACTGGCCTCCAGAAGAATATCACAGGTCGGGGACTATTTTTCAGCTTTGTTAATTTGGTCCTTGGTGAAGCTGAGGATAAGTTGCCCTCCCATTTATGAGGAAGTTGGGGTGAACATAATTTCTATATTGATTCTCACTTGACCACTGGCTTTATTCCTTTATTCCATTTATTTGCCAAGCAATTCAGAGGCACTTGGATGCCAGGTCTTGGGCTGAGTGCCAAGTACACAGTAGTAAACATCACATATACCTTCTCCCAACAGACTTCCCTCTGGGCTTCCACTGCCCTGCTCCATGCAATGGACCAGATACCCAGTCTCCTTCAGATAGGAGCTCAAAGAGAATGAGCCAGAACCCCTCAGTCTTTTATAGATCCTGGAGTTGAACTTGTGACTGGCCATCTGAAGAGTTCAACTCTAACCGTTGTTCAGGTCTCCCCTAGCGCTCCCCTAAGATGCCTGCAATTTAGTGTCATCTTTTTCCATTTGCTATGTCTGGTGAGGTTTACTTTGCATTTCGAAGGATGAGGAGGGGACCCCAGAAATAAGGGGAAAGCACATTCCAAGCAGAAGAAACTTCCAGGAAGAGCAAGATGGTGCTCCATAAATGCAAATGGTGGGCCCACACTTGTCACTCCCACTGCTTATAATGAGGGCCACACTAGCATCTTCAGTGCTGCCATGAAGACAAGTGACTGAGTTGACTACACGGGTAAGAAAAATGTTCGTGTCTAATGCCTTTCTCCAGCATGGGTATGTTCATTTCCTTTCGTTGCCTTAACACATCACCACAAAGTTGGTTGTTTAAAAGAACACATATGTGTTATTTTACTATTGTGATATATTCACAGTTCATCATTTAGCACTGTAGCTCAGACATTTAGCATGGCTATACCTGGGCTAAAAGTAAGGTGTTGGTAGGACTGCTACATTTCTGGAGGCTCCAGAGGAGAATCCTTTTTCTTCAGCTTCTGGAGACCTCCCATACTTCTTGGTTTGTGTCCCCTTCCTCCATCTTTAAGGCAGCGTATGTGTGCTCAGTCATTCAGTTGTGTCCAATTCTTTGTGGCTACATAGATTATAACCTGCCAGGATTCTCTGCCCATGGGATCCTCCAGGCAGGAGTACTGGGGTGGTATGACACTTCCTACTCCAGGGGTCTTCCCAACCCAGGGATCAAACTCTCATCTCTTACATCTCCTGCACTGGCAGGCTGCTTCTTTACCAGTAGTGCCACCTGGGAAGCCCGAGGCCAACAACACAGCATCCCTTGACAATTTTTTTGTAGTCACACCATGCCTGACCACAGCTGGGAAAGTTTCTCTGCTCTCAGGAGTCATGTGATTAGATGGGTCAACATGTATATTCAGGATCCTCTCTCAATTTCCAGATCCTCAATTTTAATCACATCTACAAAGTCTCTTTCTCTATGTATTAATAAATTGACATTTACGGCATCCAAGGACTAGGGTACAGACATCTTGATGGTGGAGGGATGGTTCCACTAACCACAGGAGTGAAAAGAGCCGGGTCCAAATTTATATTCCTTTTCTATAATGGCTTTTTTTATAATTTCAAAATAAATGGAACCTTGAATTTAACAGATTAAATTTACATAGCTCTATAAAATATTACTTGTTTAGGTTAAAAATTCTACTTAGCACCTTTGCTATTATAGTAGAGTTGGAATCTTTGCTAGTCTCTTAAGTCACTGACAGCCCTGCCATTCACTTTTAGATGATTAAAGTTGGTAGGAGGTTTAGAAGTTTTTATCTCTTGTGAAAATGTGTACTTCAGGGCTTCAGAGGCACCCAACCATGGTTTTAATGGTCATATTCTAGTCATAACTCAAGGACAATAAAGTTGAGTATTAATACAAATAACCCTGAATTATCCAAACCGATGGAGAAGATGTTCCACAGAGCAGAGTAACAGGGTACATTCCACAAGCTCTATATATATACTTTTAAATTGTATTTAGTTCAAAATATTTCTTATTGCCATTGAAATGTCTTTTTAAATTTTTCATTCCAAATAAACCGAGGGATCATCTAAAATTACATTGCCTAACTTCCAAACATTGATTGTATTCTCTTTTTAGGTTTCTAACTGCATATTTTGTATATCACTAGCATTTAAAGTTTGAACTGCTAATAATGCCTACAGACTGCAGGTATCACAGGAAACCCTGAGTGGAAGTAATAGTTTCAGTGTCATAACTGGAGAACCCAGGACTGCACTGGTGCTTACTCAAAAGTGGCATAGAGAAGCAAACAACGCCTCAAATGGTGACATAGGATTCTTCCATTCTGAAATTAAAACACACACACAAGAAAATATACTAGATTTAGTTTCGGGCCAAGAACTTCCCAGGCAGACTTAAACAGGGTTTTTTATTTCTCTTACAAACAGTAGTCCTATTTGTCTTTGAAATATCATATTTGGATGGTGGCTCATTCAGGGATAACCAGATCTCAGAATTTTAATTCACTCACAAGGGCATCAGGAGAGTTCTTATTAGTAATTCCCTGCCTGAACAAGAAACATGATTAATTTGGCTAGAACATTAAAAAAAACTTCATTGCTAGAGGTCTAGAAAGCTCTTATCATTTTGGGAGATGAAATGGCACCTGCCTAGAGAGGAGAGCAAGCTTCTAGGACACAAATTTAGGCAGATTCTGAAACTTCCCCTGATCATGTGTGTCTTAGACAGTAATCACAGGTGATTCTAAAACTGATATGAAAGACATCTCTACATAGCTTGACATATGTATATATTCATATGAAAGTGAAGCAGAAATCAGAAATTTACCATGCTTAGACATTGATTTCAAAGGGCTCCAATTCTGATGAAAAATAGTTTTTGAGATTCTGGTATATGCAGGTATAGCAGAGGCATATAAGTAAATAGCACAAGTAAAAAACACAATAGCACAAGTAAAAAACAGCCAAATTCTCACATGTGTCTTCCATAGAAAATGCTAGTAAAAAGAAACAGCCTGCAGCCTAAGTTGCAATGACTTTTGATCAATCAGAAAAAAAGAAAAAATTCTGAGATTGCCTTAGCACAAGATAACGTGGAGAAAAGTTCTTAGTGCTGTGCATGAACAGGTGCAATGAAGATTTCACCTCCTATCCTATGATCCGTGTTTGTGTTTGTAAGCATTAGGCAAATATTGCATACATGGAACTGATTATGTATTTACTTAGAATTATAAATCCACTAATTGCTGATAAAAGAAAGAATTATCAGCTGTTAATACAGTGCTGCTGCTGCTGCTAAGTCGCTTCAGTCGTGTCTGACTCTGTGCGACCTCATAGACGGCAGCCCACCAGGCTCCCCTGTCCCTGGGATTCTCCAGGCAAGAACACTGGAGTGGGTTGCCATGTCCTTCTCCAATGCATGAAAGTGAAAAGTGAAAGTGAAGTCACTCAGTCGTGTCTGACTCTTAGCGACCCCATGGACTGCAGCCCACCAGGCTCCTCTGTCCATGGGAATTTCCAGGCAAGAGTACTGGAGTAGGGTGTCATTGCCTTTTCTGGTTAATACAGTAGCTTTGGTTTAAGAAAGTAAGAGCTTCCCTTGTGGCTCAGTGGTAAAGAATCTTCTTGCCAATGCAGGAGACACAGAGATGTGAGTTCAGTCACTGGGTCAAGAAGATCCCCTGGAGAAGGAAACAGCAACCCACTCCAGTATTCTTGCCTGGGATATCCCATGGACAGAGAAGCCTGGCAGGCTACAGTCCATGGGGTCACAAAAGAGTCAGACATGACTTAGCAACTAAACAGCAACAGGAAATTAAACGATACTACGTGAATCAGCCTGAATTACAGTGGGATGTGAGAAGAGACCAGGTGGCATGAAACCAGGCAGAGGGCTAGAAATCAGATGGTAGTATGATTGCCTCATGGACAAGACTAACTAGGTGTTCCAGCTATTCTTGGGCAGAGGAACATACTATATGCATAATTATATTAATATTTTGTGAATAGTTGTGGTCACATGTTCACATTCAAGGATGTGTGTATATCCATGTTTCTCTCCAGATCATTTTGGAAAAACTGATATTTTTTTCAATATTTTGCAAATAATACTCCTAAAATGCTATGCTGCAAAATATTAAAAATATAACCATTACAATTCAGTTTTGAGTATTTCCTGCTTAAAGATCAATATAAAATGGACTATTACATGTAAAAAATGACTACTAAGAAAGAAAAAAAATGACTACAAAGAAATATTCACATGAAATATAGCAAAATATTATTGGTTACAATATTTAAATGAGCATATACTTTTTATGTGTATGAAATGTATAAAACCATGAGGGCCTCACTAGACAAATAGGCAGAAGATTTTAATTCAGCAAGCAATTTTAAACTATTTAAAATGTTTAAAACTACTGATAATATAATAGTTTCAAATTAGTAAATTTTACTTATTAAACTTTGTAGCAAGGTCTTCCCTTGCTACAAAGCTTCCCTGGGGTTTCAGCAGTAAAGAGTCTGCCTGTCAATGCAGGAAATGTGGATTTGATCCCTGGCTCAAGAAGATCCCTTGGAGAAGGAAATGGCAACCCCCTCCAGTATTCTTGCCTGGGAAATCCCATGAACAAAAGAGCCTGATGGGCTATAGTCCATGGGCTCGCAAAAGAGTTGGACACAGCTTAGCAACTAAATAACAAGAAGAGATAATTACAATAAAAAAAAAAAAAAAGGATTATTCATGATGGACAGAGGAGACTGGTGGGCTATGGTCCATAGAGTTGCAAAGAGTTGGACTTGATTTGAAGCAACTTAGTATGCACTCATGGTAATACTTAAGTGCTGGCAAGATATGGTGATATCAATAGATGTTTCTGATGGCAGTTTAATATGGTCAATATATTTTGAAAGATATAATAATAAAAATAAGGAGGAGCCAAGATGGCGGAGGAGTAGGACCGGGAGACCACTTTCTCTCCTACAAATTCATCAAAAGAATAACCGAATGCAGAGCAAACTTCACAAAACAACTTCTGATCGCTAGCTGAGGTCATCAGGCGCCCAGAAAAGCAGACCATTGTCTTTGAAAGGAGGTAGGACAAAATATAAAAGATAAAAAGTGAGACAAAAGAGCTAAGGACGGAGACCCGTCCCGGGAAGGGAGTCTTAGGCGGCCTTGCTTGGGCTAGGGTCCGGGCCTGAGTGCCCTGAGGACAAGCGGGGGGAGCTTCTGTGAGGTGCCAACTTGAACTGTGGGAGACCAAAGGAGAGAGAGAAAATTGACCGGCCGGAACACACTGCCGGCCGTTCGCAGAACAAAGGGACGGGGAAAGTCCCGAGAAGAGCTCGCAGGCTGCGGACCGGCCCAGCCCTGCCGGAGGCAGGAAGCAGGGGGGAGGGGAAGGTCGCGGCGAGACACAGGGCGCAGGCACGCGACCGGCGCGGGGCGGGGACTGGGGCTGGGGACGCGGAGGGCGGAAGGCGCGCGCACCCGCCTGGCGCCAGCAGAAACTGAGACTGGGCCCGCGGAAGGGAGTGGGTGCGCCACACCTGGGGATAGCGCGCCCACCAAGCCCCTGGCTGCCTGGACCGCTCTGACGGGGAAGGCACAGAGAGCAGGCGCAGCTTTTCCTTCCGCGCTTTTGTGTAACACCCGAGGGCTGGAACCTCGCGCAGCGCGGGGCGCGCTCCATATAGACCAGCCGGGAGCCTGAGCAGCGCAGACGGAGAAAGCAGCGTCAGCCCCTTCCGGCAGCGCCAGCCCGCCCCCGCAGGGCCAGCCCCTCCCCGCAGCGTCAGCCCCGCCCCCGCAGGGCCAGCCCCTCCCCGCAGCGTCAGCCCCGCCCCGCAGCGCCAGCCCCGCCCCGCAGCGTCAGCCCCTCCCAGCAGCGCAACGGAACTAGCTACCTGAATAAGAGTCCGCCTCCGGCCGCCTGTGTCAGGGCGGAAATGAGCCTCTGAAGAGACCGGCAAACAGAAGCCAAATAAACAAAGGGAACCGCTTCAGAAGGGACTGGTGCAACAGATTAAAATCCCTGAAGAAAACACCGACTTCACCGGAAGGGCCCTGTAGATATCGAGAAGTGCAAGCTGGAACGAGGAGCTATCTGAAACTGAGCCGAACCCACACTGACCGCAACAGCTCCAGAGAAATTCCTAGACATATTTTTACTTTTTTTTTTATTTTTCTGTTTTTTCTAAGTAAGGAAAAAAAAAAAATTTTTTTTTCTTTTTATATTTTTCTTTTTTATTTTTTCTCTTTTATTTTCCTTTAAAATTCCCTATTACTCCCCCATTACTCCTTAACTTTCATTTTCATAGATTTTTACGATTTTTTTAATTAGGGGAAAAAAAAAATTTTTTTTTTCTTTCTTTTTTTTTTTCTTTTTCTTTTCTTTTTTTCTCTTTTTCTTCTTTTTTTTTCTTTCCTTTTTCTCTTCTATTTTCTATTTTTCTTTTTCTCTTATTTCTTTTAAAGTCCTCTAGTACTCCTCTACTACTCTTCATTTTCATCTTCACTACACTATAACCTTACAAAAAAAAAAAAAAGAGAAGCCCTATCTTAAAACCGAAGATTATTCCCTCCCAATCTTGACTCTCTGTTTTCTACCTCAGAACACCTCTATTTCCTCTTTTCCCCTTCTCTTCCCCATCCAATTCTGTGAATCCTTGTAGGTGTCTGAGATACGAGAACACTCTGGGAACAGACAGCTGCGTAGATCTGTCTCTCTCCTCTTGAGTCCCCCTTTTTCTCCTCCTACTCATCTCTATCTCCCTCCTCCCTTTTCTCCTGTTCATGTAACTCTGTGAACCTCTCTGGGTGTCCCTAACGGGGGAGAATCTTTTCGCCATTAACCTAGAAGTTTAATTATCAGAGCTGTATAGTTGGAGAAGTCCTGAGACTACAGGAAGAATAAAACTGAAATCCAGAGGCAGGAAACTTAAGCCCAAAACCTGAGAACACCAGAAAACTCCTGACTACATGGAACTTTAAGTGATAAGTGACCGTCCAAAAGCCTCCATACCTACACTGAAACCAACCACCACCCAAGAGCCAATAAGTTTTAGAGCAAGACATACCACGCAAATTCTCCAGCAACACAGGAACATAGCCCTGAATGTCAACATACAGGCTACCCAAGGTCACACCTAACACATAGACCCAACTCAAAACTCATTACTGGGCACTCCATTGCTCTCCAAAGAGAAGAAATCAAGTTCCACGCACCAGTACACTGACGCAAGCTTCCCTAACCAGGAAACCTTGACAAGCCAAACGTCCAACCCCACCCACTGGGTAAATCCTCCACAATAAAAAGGAACCACAGACCTCCAGAATACAGAAAGTCCACTCCAGACACAGCAATCTAAACAAGATGAAAAGGCAAAGAAATACCCAACAGGTAAAGGAACAAGAAAAATGCCCACCAAGTCAAACAAAAGAGGAGGAGATAGGGAATCTACCTGAAAAAGAATTTAGAATAATGATAATAAAAATGATCCAAAATCTTGAAAACAAAATGGAGTTACAGATAAATAGCCTGGAAACAAAGATTGAAAAGATACAAGAATTGTTTAATAAAGACCTAGAAGAAATAAAAAAGAGTCAATTAAAAATGAATAATGCAATGAATGAGATCAAAAACACTTTGGAGGGAACCAAGAGTAGAATAACGGAGGCAGAAGATAGGATAAGTGAGATAGAAGATAAAATGGTGGAAATAAATGAAGCAGAGAGGAAAAAAGAAAAAAGGATCAAAAGAAATGAGGACAACCTCAGGGACCTCTGGGACAATGTGAAACGCCCCAACATTCGAATCATAGGAGTTCCAGAAGAAGAAGACAAAAAGAAAGGCCATGAGAAAATACTCGAGGAGATAATAGCTGAAAACTTCCCTAAAATGGGGAAGGAAATAGCCACCCAAGTCCAAGAAACCCAGAGAGTCCCAAACAGGATAAACCCAAGGCGAAACACCCCAAGACACATATTAATCAAACTAACAAAGATCAAACACAAAGAACAAATATTAAAAGCAGCAAGGGAAAAACAACAAATAACACACAAAGGGATTCCCATAAGGATAACAGCTGATCTATCAATAGAAACCCTCCAGGCCAGAAGGGAATGGCAGGACGTCCTGAAAGTAATGAAAGAGAATAACCTACAACCTAGATTACTGTATCCAGCAAGGATCTCATTCAGATATGAAGGAGAACTCAAAAGCTTTACAGATAAGCAAAAGCTGAGAGAATTCAGCACTACCAAACCAGCTCTTCAACAAATGCTAAAGGATCTTCTCTAGACAGGAAATGCAGAAAGGTTGTATAAACGTGAACCCAAAACAACAAAGTAAATGGCAACGGGACCACACCTATCAATAATTACCTTAAATGTAAATGGGTTGAATGCCCCAACCAAAAGACAAAGATTGGCTGAATGGATACAAAAACAAGACCCCCATATATGCTGTCTACAAGAGACCCACCTCAAAACAAGAGACACATACAGACTAAAAGTGAAGGGCTGGGAAAAAAATATTTCATGCAAACGGAGACCAAAAGAAAGCAGGAGTCGCAATACTCATATCAGATAAAATAGACTTTCAAATAAAGGCTGTGAAAAGAGACAAAGAAGGACACTACATAATGATCAAAGGATCAATCCAAGAAGAAGATATAACAATTATAAATATATATGCACCCAACATAGGAGCACCGCAATATGTACGGCAAACACTAACGAGTATGAAAGAGGAAATTAATAGTAACACAATAATAGTGGGAGACTTTAATACCCCACTCACAACTATGGATAGATCAACTAACACAGAAAATTAACAAGGAAACACAAACTTTAAATGACACAATGGACCAGCTAGACCTAATTGATATCTATAGGACATTTCACCCCAAAACAATCAACTTCACCTTTTTCTCAAGTGCACACGGAACCTTCTCCAGAATAGATCACATCCTGGGCCATAAATCTGGTCTTGGAAAATTCAAAAAAATTGAAATCATTCCAGTCATCTTTTCTGACCACAGTGCAGTAAGATTAGATCTCAATTACAGGAAAAAAATTGTTAAAAATTCAAACACATGGAGGCTAAATAACACACTTCTGAATAACCAACAAATCATAGAAGAAATCAAAAAAGAAATCAAAATATGTATAGAAATGAATGAAAATGAAAACACAACAACCCAAAACCTATGGGACACTGTAAAAGCAGTGCTAAGGGGAAAGGTTCATAGCATTACAGGCTTACATCAAGAAACAAGAAAAAAGCCAAATAAATAACCTAACTCTACACCTAAAGCAATTAGAGAAGGAAGAAATGAAGAACCCCAGGGTTAGCAGAAGGAAAGAAATCTTAAAAATCAGGGCAGAAATAAATGCAAAAGAAACTAAAGAGACCATAGCAAAAATCAACAAAGCTAAAAGCTGGTTTTTTGAAAAAATAAACAAAATTGACAAACCATTAGCAAGACTCATTAAGAAACAAAGAGAGAAAAACCAAATTAACAAAATTAGAAATGAAAATGGAGAGATCACAACAGACAACACTGAAATACAAAGGATCATAAGAGACTACTACCAGCAGCTCTATGCCAATAAAATGGACAACTTGGATGAAATGGACAAATTCTTAGGAAAGTATAACTTTCCAAAACTGAACCAGGAAGAAATAGAAGATCTTAACAGACCCATCACAAGCAAGGAAATCGAAACTGTCATCAAAAATCTTCCAGCAAACAAAAGCCCAGGACCAGATGGCTTCACAGCTGAATTCTACCAAAAATTTAGAGAAGAGCTAACACCTATCTTACTCAAACTCTTCCAGAAAATTGCAGATGAAGGTAAGCTTCCAAACTCATTCTATGAGGCCACCATCACCCTAATTCCAAAACCAGACAAAGATGCCACAAAAAAAGAAAACTACAGGCCAATATCACTGATGAACATAGATGCAAAAATCCTTAACAAAATTCTAGCAAACAGAATCCAACAACATATTAAAAAAATCATACACCACGACCAAGTGGGCTTTATCCCAGGAATGCAAGGATTCTTCAATATCCGCAAATCAATCAACGTAATACACCACATTAACAAATTGAAAGATAAAAACCATATGATTATCTCAATAGATGCAGAGAAAGCCTTTGACAAAATTCAACACTCATTTATGATTAAAACTCTCCAAAAAGCAGGAATAGAAGGAACATACCTCAACATTATAAAAGCCATATATGACAAACCCACAGCAAGCATCACCCTCAATGGTGAAAAATTGAAAGCATTCCCCCTGAAATCAGGAACAAGACAAGGGTGCCCACTGTCACCACTACTGTTCAACATAGTGTTGGAAGTTCTGGCCACAGCAATCAGAGCAGAAAAAGAAGTAAAAGGAATCCAGATAGGAAAAGAAGAAGTGAAACTCTCACTGTTTGCAGATGACATGATCCTCTACATAGAAAACCCTAAAGACTCTACCAGAAAATTACTAGAACTAATCAATGAATATAGTAAAGTTGCAGGATATAAAATTAACACACAGAAATCCCTTGCATTCCTATATACTAACAATGAAAAAACAGAAAGAGAAATTAAGGAAACAATACCATTCACCATTGCAACAAAAAGAATAAAATACTTAGGAGTATATCTACCTAAAGAAACAAAAGACCTATACATAGAAAACTATAAAACACTGATGAAAGAAATCAAAGAGGACACAAACAGATGGAGAAACATACCGTGTTCATGGATTGGAAGAATCAATATTGTCAAAATGGCTATTCTACCCAAAGCAAATCTATAGATTCAATGCAATCCCTATCAAGCTACCAACGGTATTTTTCACAGAACTAGACCAAAGAATTTCACAATTTGTATGGAAATACAAAAAACCTCGAATAGCCAAAGTAATCTTGAGAAAGAAGAATGGAACTGGAGGAATCAACCTGCCTGACTTCAGACTCTACTACAAAGCCACAGTCATCAAGACAGTATGGTACTGGCACAAAGACAGAAATATAGATCAATGGAACAGAATAGAAAGCCCAGAGATAAATCCACGAACCTATGGACACCTTATCTTGACAAAGGAGGCAAGGATATACAATGGAAAAAGACAACCTCTTTAACAAGTGGTGCTGGGAAAACTGGTCAACCACTTGTAAAAGAATGAAACTAGAACACTTTCTAACACCATACACAAAAATAAACTCAAAATGGATTAAAGATCTAAATGTAAGACCAGAAACTATAAAACTCCTAGAGGAGAACATAGGCAAAACACTCTCGACATAAATCACAGCAAGATCCTCTATGACCCACCTCCCAGAATATTGGAAATAAAAGCAAAAATAACAAATGGGACCTAATGAAACTTAAAAGCTTTTGCACAACAAAGGAAACTATAAGCAAGGTGAAAAGACAGCCCTCAGATTGGGAGAAAATAATAGCAAATGAAGCAACAGACAAAGGATTAATCTCAAAAATATACAAGCAACTCCTGCAGCTCAATTCCAGAAAAATAAATGACCCAATCAAAAAATGGGCCAAAGAACTAAATAGACATTTCTCCAAAGAAGACATACAGATGGCTAACAAACACATGAAAAGATGCTCAACATCACTCATTATCAGAGAAATGCAAATCAAAACCACAATGAGGTACCATTACACGCCAGTCAGGATGGCTGCTATCCAAAAGTCTACAAGCAATAAATGCTGGAGAGGGTGTGGAGAAAAGGGAACCCTCTTACACTGTTGGTGGGAATGCAAACTAGTACAGCCACTATGGAGAACAGTGTGGAGATTCCTTAAAAAAACTGGAAATAGAACTGCCATATGACCCAGCAATCCCACTTTTGGGCATACACACTGAGAAACCAGATCTGAAAGAGACACGTGCACCCCAATGTTCATTGCAGCACTGTTTATAATAGCCAGGACATGGAAGCAACCTAGATGCCCATCAGCAGATGAATGGATAAGGAAGCTGTGGTACATATACACCATGGAATATTACTCAGCTGTCAAAAAGAATTCATTTGAATCAGTCCTAATGAGATGGATGAAACTGGAGCCCATTATACAGAGTGAAGTAAGCCAGAAAGATAAAGAACATTACAGCATACTAACACATATATATGGAATTTAGAAAGATGGTAACGATAACCCTATATGCAAAACAGAAAAAGAGACACAGAAGTACAGAACAGACTTTTGAACTCTGTGGGAGAAGGTGAGGGTGGGATGTTTCAAAAGAACAGCATGTATACTATCTATGGTGAAACAGATCACCAGCCCAGGTGGGATGCATGAGACAAGTGCTCGGGCCTGGTGCACTGGGAAGACCCAGAGGAATCGGGTGGAGAGGGAGGTGGGAGGGGGGATCGGGATGGGGAATACGTGTAAATCTATGGCTGATTCATATCAATGTATGACAAAACCCACTGAAATGTTGTGAAGTAATTAGCCTCCAACTAATAAAAAAATTAAAAAAAAAAATAAATAAAGCATGTAACCAGATGATTAAAAAAAAAAAAAAAAAAGATATAATAATAAAAATAAGAAAAAAGTAAGAATCCTCCAGATAGTCTAGATTCCCACATCTTCTGCCTCTGTAATCCTATGCATGGAAATTTTTCTTAAAGTCTAATACAAAGAAGCAAAAGTATATTTTAACATCATCTAAATATGATAAAAGAAATGGAAAATCTTATAGTCTGAAACTAAGTCTAGGAACCTGGTGAAACACAAAATATTCATAGTCTTCCAGACATCTCAGGCTAATGAGATAAAATCTGTCTACTCTAATGTTGTACAGTTTTGAAACTTTATTTGCATCAACATAAAAGAATATAAAAGTAAATATGTTTGTTAAGACAGTGGTAGACTATGTTTTATTTTGTCCACAAATTCCAATGTATTTCCCAGTGTAGAAAATACACCAGAAGCATTTACCCTGCTAACGTGTGTTATCCAGGTACCGTTACCTGCCTCTACACCAAAAATGAAACCCTGTTTGCGTGAGGGGTCACTGCAGAGTAGGTGGCTTTCCCTTTGAACTTACAGAAATTCTTGGGTCAAGTACTTTAATGAGTGCTTGCTTTTCCCAAATTGCTTGTGCAGAAATCCGCAAACTTTATAATGCAAGCCAGGAAATTGATTCAAACACAGATTATTTTGGTAGGCGCCAATAAAAGTTCCTGTCCCAGTCACAAGATTTAAACGCTATGAAGACATGGTGCCACAGAGTCTGAGAAAAGTCAGACCCGTTTTATTAGTATGATCAAGGATACCACCCTACCTTTATTTAAAGTGCTACTGTATGTTGTAGATAAACATGATAAACAGGACTAATAGTCCAGCTTTATTGTCAGGCCAATACTGGGAAGTAGGAAGCCCATGGATCCTTTTCCCAGAACAAACTTGAAAACTAGTTTTCTAGCTCCAAAACATGTGTATACCTTTATTTTGAGATCTTACTACGCCAAAATGATTGCTTTGTGCTTGCTTTGCTTCTAAAGACTTAATTGTATTTTCAAGAGTGGTTTTGGATGGATTTTCCTGTTTGGGTCTTATGTTTACTGGTTGCTATGGGTTATTCAAAGATGAAGTTTAACAGCTAATGAGCAGGCACTGCTCCCTCTGCAGCAATGCTCCGAGCATGTGCTGTTGGGACAGGCAAGGGGGTAGCTCTAGAAGGTGAACAGTCAGTGACCATCACTTAGTTATATGTGTGACTTCCCTTTTCTGGAATTGCTTCACAAATATGTATGCTCTTAACACCTAAAGCGTTGAGAACCAATCATTTGGTGTATCAAGGGCCATGAGGCTGAAGGAACAAAAAGAACATAATATCCAAAGTCAGACTACCTAACAGAGCACCTGCAGCCTTCTCCATAAGCTGTGAGTTCCATCCCAAGTCACAACTTCTCTGAGCCTACTTATTCACCTAGAAACGGGAATGACTAAGAGTGACTTCAAGGCATTCAGTTCAGTTCAGTTCAGTCTCTCAGTCATATCCAACTCTTTGCAACCCCATGGACTGCAGCATACCAGGCTTCCCTGTCCATCACCAACTCCCGAAGCTTGTTCAAACTCGAGTCCATTGAGTTGGTGATGCCATCCAACCATCTCATCCTCTGTCGTCCCTTTTCCTCCTGTCTTCAATCTTTCCCAACACCAAGGTCTTTCAAGAATAAAATAAACTATATATGTAAATATGTGTTTTGTGTGCAAAGTATTATTTTCTGCTTCTTTGTAACCTTACAATGTAAATCATTTGAAGTCAGTAACCATCCATTAGATGACCATCCATTAGAGTTCTTTCTAACACTTGGTTTTGGTATAACCACAATGCAGTGTGCTCAGGGTCTCAACTCTGGCCTTTACAATTACTCACCTTGACCACACACACTTGGGAGCAAGGCATCTCCAGCCTGTTTATACCTCTGGGGAGATGATCAGCGTGAAAGAAGTAAGACACCATGGTTAAGCAGACATTTAATTTGTTTGACTTTTTGGCTGCCTGGCTGCTATGTACCTGATATACTCTATGTTTTCTGATGCATAGAAGAGTTGGCTTGCTTCTTAAGTGATTAAAAAAGAGAATTCTCACCTTCCCTGTATCTTTTCTGGTCCACAATCCAGGGTCAGTCAGCAGCCACTGGGAAGTGAGAGAGCAGGAGGGAGCCAAAGGGAAGAATCTGGAAAAGAGGAGGTAGCCTCTGGGTATAAGCAGCTGCCTCAATGATTACACTGCTCCTACCAGACGAACCCTGTGCTCAGATGGATCTACAACCTTACAAGCTATGGTGTGAATTCCTTGGCATCCTGACACATGAGTATTTTTTTCCCATTCAATTTGCACAAAATAGTTTTCTTTTTTGAGAAATATTTTAATTAGTTTTTATTGTAATATCATTTGCATAGCTTACAATTCATGAATGAACAATGGGTATAATTTTTATATCCAATATTTATACATATAAAATTGTGTAACCATCACCTCTAATTTCAGAATATTAGATACTCTGAAAAATAACTTTTAAAAAACCTCATATCCATTAGCAGTCATTCCCCATCTCTGTCACTTGTGTTTCATTCTTTCTGTTCCTCAGATTGAATTATCTCAATTGAACTATCTTCATTTTCAATGATTTATTTTCTTTGTCAGCTCAAATCTGGCTTTGAGAACCTCAGTGAATTGTTCCTTTGTTGCACTTATCAAGTCCGTAATTTCTATTTTTTAAAATAATCTCTAATCCTTTATTGATAGCCTTTATTTGTCAAAAGATTGCTCTTACATTTTCCATTAGTTGTTTAAATGTGGCTTCCTTTAGTTCTTTAAACATATATCTATAACTGGATTTAAAGTCTGTCTAGTAAGCCCAACAGCTGGACTTCCTCAGCAACAATGATTTTCTTGTGTGTGTGCCATACCTTGCTGTTTCCTTGCATTTTTTGTGTGCATATATATGTATATACCATGTATATGTATATATATGTGTATATATATATATGTATATACATGTATATGTATGTACCGTGCTGTGCTTAGTCACTCAGTCATGTCTGCTCTTTGAGACCCCATGGACAGTAACCCAGCAGGCTCCTCTGTCCATAAGGATTCTTCAGACAAGAATACTGAAGTGGGTTACCATGCCCTCCTCCAGGGGATCTTCCCAACCCAAGGATTGAACCCACATCTGCCTCATTGTGCTTCCCTGCTGGCTCAGACGGTAAAGCTTCTGCCTGCAATGCGGGAGACCTGGGTTCAATCCCTGGGTTGGGAAGATCCCCTGGAGAAGGAAACGGTGACCCACTCCAGTACTCTTGCCTGGAAAATTCCATGGACTGAGGAGCCTGGTAAGCTACAGTCCATGGGGTTGCAAAGAGTCAGACACGACTGAGCGACTTCACTTTCCTTTCTGTCGCATTGCAGGCAATTTCTTTACCAGCTGAGCTACCAGGGAAGCCTATATATATATATATATATATATATATATATATATACATATATAATCTATATACTTGTCATGCGTGATCACTGATGTCTCTGATCAATTACCTCTACCAATTATAGTGATTGGACAGAGATTTCCTTAAATAGCTTTATCATTAAGTCTTCCAGCCTTTGCTGAGGGGTTCTCTGTGTGTGTCATAGCATGTCTTCAATGATCTGGCAGGCAGATTATATCTATGCCTTAGGTTAACCTTCCCGTTTTTCCCGGAGCCTCAAAGTCAGAGTGAGAAATTGAATCTCCTCAATTCTTTCCTCAGCATTTAGTCAACCCTACACATGTGTATGGCTTTCTTAATTCCCAGGAACATGTTAATTCTTTGCAAATCTCCAAATATCTCTCATTTCCCAGGTTTTTGCTGCACCTGTTAATGATGCCTCATGCTGATACAACATTAAACAATTGCTACTGATTGTTTTTGACAACTGCCCCAGGGAAAATGCTGTTTTCCAAGAGTAGACTCTGAGTCAGGTAAAACAGACAAACTCTGACTGGAGGTTTCCAGGGAACAACCAGGTAAGTCAAACGTCGTCAATCATTTCCAAAACTATCTCTTTCCTCCGGTGGCTGCTAAGCTGCTTATATTCATAGCTGCTATGATTGTGAGTCTGTTGCTTTTAAACTTTCTCATAGAACTTAGAGGTTGGCATGTTTAAATATCACAAAACACTGTGAATCAACTATATTCCAATAAAAATTTTTAAATAACAATCAAAAAATAATAAAATGTCACAAAACTAACTGTTTTTGCTAAGAGTTATACATTTTTCTTGAATATACATCCCGTGGGTTATTGCAAGCTTTGGTTAGTTCCAAAGTTCTGAAAAAAAATGGAATTTGTCTATTTTGAGATGTTCTTGTCACTTTGGATGGAGAAGCAAGATTTTAGAGATCCTCACTCTGCTACTCTGGAAATGCTCACAAAATTATTTTCTGACTCTTCAAAATAAAAATCTTGCCACCTCATCAATTGATTTGGCCCCAGATGGCTATTTCCAGAAAGCCACAGTTACCCTTCCAACCAGAAGCAAGAACTTTAAATAAACTTCAGTTTGTATATATAGTTAGGGGTCTTTTTAGGAAATTTGTTTCTGTTTTTATTAATGAGAATTCTGTACTATTTATTATATATTTTAGTATATATTTTTACATGGTGCCTCAGACGTTAAAGAATCTGCATTCAATGTGGAAGTCCTGGAGTCCTGGGTTTGATCCCTGGGTTGGAAAGTTTCCCTGGAGAAGAGAATGGCAACCCACTCCAGTATTCTTGCCTGGAGAATCCCATGGGCAGAGAAGCCTTGCAGGCTACAGTCCACGAGGATGCAAGTCTATCACATGCATCTCCTGCATTGGCAGGCAGCTTCCTTACCGCTAGTGCCGCCTGGGAAGATTTAATCTGCTCATCTTTTATTGGTCATGGGATCAAGTTCTAAAAATAATAAACTTTTTTTTAAAGTTTCATTTAAGTAAAAGTCGTATCTTAGAATTTGTATTAATATTTTATACAATTGTCTTTATATCTTTCAACCTTCTTTATGTTGTCTCTTTAGCTTGCTTCTCCATGGAACTTTAATCTTTGAATTATGACCTTCAATGTGTATTTAATCACATTGCTTCTGATTCCCTTATTATATTTTCTCAGCTCATATCATAATATTAATAATTTCCCATAAAGCCCTACCCATAGCAACTTTTAAAAAAATTTCTTCTTGATAACTCAGCTGAAAGTATATTAAATGGCTTATTAAAACAGTATCTCTGTTATAACTCTGGCTTCTTAGGAGAGTTCCATATAAGTCATCATTTATAATATATATGGGATTGCTTAATGGTTTAATTCAATATAAATTATTTGATTATTTATAATGGCTATATCAAAGATTAGAAGATGTTTATACATAGACAACCTGAATTAAGATGAGTCTAAATGAGCTCCTATAAATACACTGTCAACAATTCAAATATGAAGAAATCCTTAAAGTAAGCAGCACTTAAAAAATTAATTTTTAATAGTAATGAAACAAATGCTAATTGAAAGAAGATCAAGGCAACTTTTAGGGCCAATAAATGAAAGTTATAATATTATTGCAATGAGGAAAGTTGGCAAACTTATGAACTGTTGGAAGTATTATAACAGCACAACTTTCTGAGACATATTAAGAGCTTACATTTGTGGTTAGCTTCTATATTTGTGGTACATCCACATACCAGTGACTGTGCATGTTGATTAATACTTTTTAACAAAGCTAATCTCCTCTGTAATTAACTTATCCTAGGGTAATTCCATAAAAGTAAACAACCACATATTTAAAGATATTTATAGTAGTGTTATTTATATAAGCAGAAAACATAGTTACATTAGTTTTTAGAACATTAGTTTACTAATTTAGTAAGCTAATGTAACTAATTTAGTTACATTAGTTTTTAAAATTTAGTAGATTAGATGAATATAGTATTATACAAACATTGCAATAATTATGGAAACCAACTAAAATATTTACTGTAAAAAAATTGAAAATAAATGCTACTGCTAAGTTTTAAATACTTAAAATGTAAGTTCAATCCTTGACAAAGTTCCTATGTTAGTTATATCATATGCTATGCAAATAATGTCTGTGTTGGATTGTATGTGACCTCAGGCTAGTATTGGCTTTTAACTATTCTTCATATTCTAATAAAGGCTTTTCATTCTTTATCTTTCCACAAGCATCACCCCTCTTCACATACCTTTGTATCAGTTCTAACTAAATCCATTTTGTCATTTTGCAAAGGTAAAACAGTCATATTATATTTCTGATATCGATGCCGTAGCAGTCAAAAGATGGTCAGAACACAGCCAAGAACAACTTGGAGCACAGAATGCAGGGATTGGTCTTGCCAATTCGGTCACTCAACTTGTTACCATGTGCCTACAGCGTCATCACATGGGCAATTAGGGATGTAATAAGGGATGTAATGAAGGATGCTAAGCAGAAGCATGGCACATGCTGGAAGGATGTTAGGTGATGGGGAAGCCAGGGACGGGAAGAAAAGATCTTCACTGTCCCTGCCATTGAGGCAGAGAGGCTAGTGGGTAGGGACAAGGGGGATAAGTACACTGGACTAAGCTGGGCAGAATCAATAGAACCTGGAGACTAGTAAGATGTGAGGATGATGAAAAGGAGGTGGAATTATCCAGGAGTCTAGGAAGCCCATCCAGGTGGAAGTTGATTGTGATAACCAAGAGAATGAGAGCAGAGAACATGCTGGAGGGACAGGATTAGAGAAGCTGGGATGTGTTGTGCATGATTAAATGCTGACCCTGTACTTTCTACATCACTGTATTTGTGAGGAATGAGAGATTCATAAGACTTAGAGGAAAATCAAGGAGTTTAGTTAAGAAACAGCTGCAGGCCTCCTGGCCCTGCCCTGGTCCTAGTTGCCACTGTGAAATCTGAGTTGAGTAACATGCCTTGCCTCTCTGGGGGGTATCAGGTGAAGGCTGACGGTTTGGGCTGTGGACAATGGCTCTGCCAAGTACAAGTGCATAGAAGGGGCCTTGCTGAGATCCCACAAGGTGTCTATGTAAATGGTTTCATGAATTTAAGGTGCAAAACACAGTGGCCTCCCTCATTTTCCCAGCACTTTCTTCTCTGAGCCAGAGTAGGTATCTCTGGGTAAGCTGAGGTGCCCTACCAGAAGGGATGCTCCCACCCCCTGCTAGCTCAGCCTCCGAGGCCCTTCTAGGTCCTCAGGCTCCTTTCTCAGTGCTACCTTCTCTGTATCTGTTCTGCTACAGCCGCATCCAAGAGCAGGTCAAGACTGGTTCTGGCCCAGGCCCTTCACAGATCAGAGCCACCACCTGTGCCCTCTTTCCCCATTGTCCACTGGAACTTTCTTTCCTAGACCAAGGCATCTGTATTTGGTTGGAGACAGTCTGCAATTCAGGAATAGGCCATGGGGGGCAGCTCTCTGTGTAGCCCTCTAGGTTCTGTGAACTTAGGAAAGTTTCCTATTCCTCTAGATCTTAGTCTCCTTCTCTGCAACACAGAGATGATAGCAACATCTCCCATTATCCCATACTTGTGAATAGGTTTAAATAAGCTAGTGTCTTTAAAACACTTAGAATCTAACACACAGTTAAGTGTCAAATAAGTCTTCACAGAAGGAAGGAAAGAAGGGAGAAGAAAGGGAAGGATTGAAGGGAGGCTCACTTTTAAATTTGTAATGGGCTGCTAAAGAATCATTCAAACATTCACCAAGACTTATGACATTACGAGGAACTCATACTATTAAAAAAAATCTAGACAATCTAGACTTTTAGTTGTTAAGAAAAAGATTCAATTTGGTTGAAAAAATCTAAATTTATTTTAAAAGTTCACTTTAAAAAAAGTGTCACACGTGCACCCCAATGTTCATCGCAGCACTATTTATAATAGCCAGGACATGGAAGCAACCTAGATGCCCATCAGCAGATGAATGGATAAGGAAGCTGTGGTACATATACACCATGGAATATTACTCAGCAATTAAAAAGAATTCATTTGAATCAGTTCTAATGAGATGGATGAAACTGGAGCCCATTATACAGAGTGAAGTAAGCAGAAGAATAAAGAACATTACAGATACTACATCATTAATATGAATTATAGAAAGATGGTAGATAACCATATATGCAAAAACAGAAAAAGAGATACAGAAGTCCGACAGACTTTTGAACTCTGTGGGAGAAGGTGGTGGCTGTTTCAAAGATAATGCATGTATACTATCTATGGTGAAACAGATCACCAGCCCAGGTGGGATGCATGAGACAAGTGCTCGGGTCTGGTGCACTGGGAAGACCCAGAGGAATCGGGTGGAGAGGGAGGTGGGAGGGGGGACCGGGATGGGGAATACGTGTAAATCTATTGCTGATTCATATCAATGTATGACAAAACCACTGAAATGTTGTGAAGTAATTAGCCTCCAACTAATAAAAAATAAAAATAAAAAAATAAAAGGTAAAAAAAAAAAAAAGTGTCACAGAATTGCCTAGCTTAGTCTACCAGACCTGTCATAACAAAGTGTCACAGGTTGGGTAGCTCAAAACAACACTGACTTCTCAATCTTTGAGCTGGAAGTCCAAGGTCAGGTGCTGGTTGAATTGATTTCTGATGAGAGTTCTCTCTTTAGCTTGCAGAGGGCTGTTTCTTGCTGTTTTCTTTGTGAGCACATGCATCTCTAGTGTCATTTCTTTTTCTTACAAGGATAGCAGCCCTATTGGATGAAGACCTCACCCTTCTAACCTCATTTAACCTTAATTACATCTTTAAAAGCCCTAACTCCAGAAAAAGGTGATATTGGAAGTTAGGGCTTCAACATATAAATTTTGGAGGGGACACCATTCAGTCCATAACACTGATATAAAGGGAGATAGATATACCAGGCCAATTCAACTAAAAGCAAGAGAGAGGTAAGAGTTTTCATTTTGAACACAGTGAAATGTAAGATAAGGGCTTCCCTGGTGGCTCAGACAGTAAAGAATCTGCCTGCAATGAGGGAGACCTGGGTTCGATTTCTGAGTTGAGAAGATCCCCTGGAGAAGGGAATGGCAAATCACTCCAGTATTCTTGCCTGGAGAATTCCATTGACAGAGGAGCCTAGCGAGCTATAGTCTATGGGGTCACAAACAGTCAGACACAACTGAGCGACTAACATACACACACAATGTAAGATGAAGCATATTATCTACGATAGAGCTGCCAACTGTTTTTTATTACTGAAGTTCAATAATGAAGTTTTATAATGAAATTATGTGACTCAATCTTTTGAAAAAACACAGCATTGAAATTGCCAAATAAGGAATGTCACTCTCCATCTCATTTGAAAAGAGTTAAGTCACCATACATAGAGTCCTGACCTTTAACATACTCTGTAAAAAGTACAGAGCAGAGATCAAGACTAAGATGCTGATTGGGAAAAAAAAAAAAAAAGCACAATCTAAAAGTTGACAGTTATGTTTTACTTGGCAGATATTCTTAGGACTTCGAGCCCAGGAAGTGTTAGTCACTGGATTCAAGGAATTAGATCTGGTAGACAGAGTACTTGAAGAACTATGGACAGAAGTTTGTAACATTGTATAAGATGTGGTAACCAAAACCATCCCCAAGCAAAAGAAATCCAAGAAGACAATGTGGTTGTCTGAGGAGGCCTTAAAAATGGCTGAGGAAAGAGAAGTGAAAAGCAAAGGAGAAAGGGAAAGATAAACCCAACTGGTGTTGTAGAAGATTCTTGAGAGTCCGTTGGACTGCAAGCAGATCCAACCAGTCCATCCTAAAGGAAATAAGTCCTGAATATTCATTGGAAGGACTGATGTGAAAGCTGAAATGCCAATACTTTGGCCACTTGATGAGAAGAACTAACTCATTAGAAAAGACCCTGATGCTGGGAAAGATTGAAGGCAAGAGGAGAAGGGGATGACAGAGGATGAGATGGTTGGATGGCATCACCAACTTGATGGACATGAGTTTGAGTACACTCCAGGAGTTGGTGATGGACAGGGAAGCCAGGCATGCTGAAGTCCATGAGGTCACAAAGAGTCAGACACGACTGAGTGACTGAACTGAAACCCAAATGAATGCAGAGTTCCAGAGAATAGCAAGGAGAGATAAGAAAGCCTTCTTAAGTGAAGAATACAAACCAACAGAGGAAAACAATAGAATGGGCAAGATTAGAGATCTCTTCAAGAAAACTGGAGATACTAAGGGAACATTTCAGGCAAGGATGGACACAATAAAGGATAGAAAAGGTAAGGACCTAAAGAAGCAGAAGAGGTTAAGAAAAGGAGGCAAGAATAAACAGAACTATACAGGAAACCTCTCAAGGACCTGGATAATCATGACGGTGTGGTTACTCACCTAGAGTCAGATATCCTGGAGTGGGAAGTGGGAAGTGCGCCTTAGGAAGAATTACTATAAACAAAGCTAGTGGAGGTGAAGGACTTCCATCTAAGCCATTTAAATTCCTAAAAGATGATGCTGTGAAAGTGCTGCACTCAATATGTCAGCAAATTTGGAAAACTCAGCAGTGGCCACAGGACTGGAAAAGGTCAGTTTTCATTCCAATCCCAAAGAAGAATAATGCTAAAGAATGTTCGTTATTGTACAATTGTGCTCATTTCACATGCTACCAAGGTTATACTCAAAATCCTTCAAGCTAGGCTTCAACAGTTTGTGAACTGAGAACTTCCAGATGTATAAGCTGGGATTTGAAGAGGCAGAGGACCCGGAGACCAAATTATCAACATTTATTGGATAATAGAGAAAGCAAGGAAGTTTCAGTAAAACATCTGCTTCATTGACTACACTAAAGCCATTGACTATGTGGATCACAACAAACTGTAGAAAATTCTTAAAGAGATGAGAGTGCCAGACTCCCTTACCTGTCTCCTCGGAAACTTGTATGCTGGTCAAGAAGCAACAGTTAGGACCAGACCTGAAACAACTGATTGGTTCAAAATTGGGAAAGGAGTATGAGAAGGCTGTATACTATCACCCTGCTTATTTAACTTATGTGCAGAGTATATCATGTGAAATGCTAGGCTGGATGAACCACAAGCTAGAATTAAGATGGCCCGGAGAAATATCAACAACCACAGATATGCAGATGATACCACTCTAATAACAAAAAGTGAAGAGGAACTAAAGAACTTCTTGATGAGGGTAAAAGAGGAGAGTGAAAAGGCTGGCTTAAAACTCACTTTTCAAAGAACTAAGATCATGGCCTCCAGTCCCATCACTTCATGGCAAATAGATGGGGGAAAAATGGAAACAGTGACAGACTTTATTTTCTTGGGCTCCAAAATCACTGTGGACAGTGACTGCAGCCATGAAATTAAAAGATGCTTGCTCCTTGGAAGAAAAGTTATGACCAAGCTAGACAGCATATTAAAAAGCAGAGACATTACTTTGCCAACAAAGGTTCGTATAATCAAAGCTATGGTTTTTCTAATAGTCATGTATGGATGTGAGAGTTGAAGCATAAAGAAGACTGAGTGCTGAAGAATTGTTGCTTTTGAACTGTAGTGTTAGAGAAGACTCTTTAGAATCCCTTAGACAGCAAGGAAATCAAACCAGTCAATTCTAAAGGAAATCAACCCTGAATATTCATTGAAAGAACCAATGCTGAAGCTACAGTACCTTGGCCACTTGATGTGAAGGGCCAACACATTAGAAAAGACTCTGATGCTGGAAAAGATTGAAAGCAAAAGGAGAAGGGGGCAGCAGAGGATGAGGTGCTTAGATAGCATCAATAACTCAATGGCCATGAATTTAAGCAAACTCTTGGAGACAGTAGTGGACAGCAGAGCCTAGCGTGTTACAGTCCATGGGATCATAAAGAATCAGACATGGCTTAGCGACAGAACAATAGCAACATATATGAAAAGATGCAAGAGTCTGGACTCACTGAAATAGTTCCTTTGACATGCAGCTCAGCTCTCTAGGCTAGTATCCTGTGTTTTCTCATTCTGAGTTTCCTCAGGATGCCCAGCTTGGGAGGGTTGCAGTCTGATGGCTGCTAGATGGTAGGCATTCCTTGTTTCCTTCCTGAGTTCCCTCAGGGCTCACTGTGGGGGTAACTCTAATATGACTAGATCATTTGTTTACTATTATGGCAGGCAATGTTTTATTTATTAAAGACACTCTGTGCTCAGGGAAAAACTGGCAGAACAGGTCTTCAGGTAGTTAGATATTTACAGGAGAAAATTTTATGAATCCAATTTCTTGCATCATCTCAGACCTAGAAAAGCATAAAAATCATTTAAAGAGACAAAAACCACTACAATATTGTAAAGTAATTAGCCTCCAACTAATAAAAATAAATGAAAAAATAAGAAATAGACATCTGAGATATGTAGTTGATTTCATGTATCCTTTGCCAACATTACATATATACTGACTTCCTTCTGACCTTTTCTGAACTGTGACTAAGAGGTTATGTCTTGGGTTATAGTCCTCAATAAGCCTCAAATAAAACTGAACCTACAGCTGTCATGTTGGGTGTATGTGTGTTTCAGTTGACAACATATATGAAGTGAAAGAAAATGCAATAGATAGAAATAACAGTGGAAAACTTAAATGATCTCTAAGGTTATTCAGAGAAAACTAAATGATATCCTACAGAGAAAACTCAGGTTCAAATAGCATACCTAAAGTCATACAGCAGGAGGAAGTAGAGTTCAAACCCACAAATAAACTACACAGGGCTTATCACAACCCTAGAATAAACTGGACAAATTGGACCTGAACTGGGAGAAAACAGGGTGAATGTAAATCAAAGAGCTTTCTTTTGCTTTCTTCCTCCCCCTCTTCCTCTTTCTGTCCTTCCTTCCTTCTTCTCTCCCACTTTCATTCTCTGATCATCTTTTCTTTTTGTTCAGGTTGCTGATTTAATCTATCTTTCTTATTTTAAATACTTGAGAGTAGGATCCCCATTTCATTCATGTTTGCATCACCCCAAAGACTATCAGGTATCCACAGACAGTTGTTTAATTGAATTAGTTTTCTTTAAAACTCAAAAAAGAAAATGTAAATGCAAAGGACTAGTGTAGATATAAAATGACACTAAAAAATGCTGAAATCTGTGTACCTCATCTTTCAATCTGATACTGTTCACATTTCAAAGGCAAAGTTGCAATAACTGATTATTATTATCTTCTCTTTTTGTGCAAGAGGACTGTCAAATCTAATCGTCATTCAGAGAGAAAGAGAGAGAACAAAATAATAATAATAATAATGAAGAAATTCCTTAACTCTTTCTTCTAAGATGTTTATCACTTTTTATCTACAAAGTTGATGAAAATTGAATTCTCTCCCTCCCAGGGATTTAGATTACACAAACTATTTTCTAACATTTATCACATTTCTTATCACAAAAGTAAACTCTTCTAAGGAAGATGTGTGACACAGGCCTGCAGAAGAGACATAACTCCTCCGTTTTATCTAATTTGCAATGTAAGTACCTTCAGCTGCTTTGGTGCCTCCCATTTTGTACATTCTTCCCCTCGACCTGATTCTTCGTAGTTTCAATTATAAAAGGAAAATGTCTCCAGAGACAGCCAGGAGTAATACTCTATTCCCTTAACTTGTGTTTACGTCTTACTTAATGATTTTTTTCCTTTTGCATGGTAAAACAAAACAGCCAAAAACAAACTAACAAACAAACAACGTCAACAAAAAACCCAAGAACAGAATTCATGCTGGTCCCGAGCCAGGTGCCATGCTTTTGTCCCGTGTCACTGGACTCCTGTCTATGGGTTTCAGACCCTGGGTGGATAGCGGGGTGAGCTATGCAGGCCTGGCCTGGGCTCCCTGAGTTCCCAACTCTGGTGGAAAGTCACCTGCAAGCTGCTTTGGCCTCAGGCTGGAATCCTTCAGCAAGTCAGGCTGAGTTCATGGTGGTACCCACCTGGTCCCTGAAACTGAAGGTGTCTTCCTGGGGCCTCTATTGAGAGGGAGATGGTTTTAAAGACACCTGAAAGAATTAATCTGAAGAACAGACACTTCTTCTTTCTTATTCTCCATTGCCCTTTCATTGCCAGACTTGGAACCTGACATCCAAAAATTTACCCAACTCATATGTGCATGTGTTCAGTGAATACATGAACACTTTCACTCTATTTCTGGATTTTAAAAATTGGCATTGAATAAAGGCACATCTGACTGAAAGGAGTGAGTATGTCTCCTGATTTGAAAATATAAACAGAATCTTCTGTCACCAACTAAAGCGTAAAAACACATATCATGATGTCTGAGCTGACTCCTTGCTAGAATGGCTTTATATGGCCCCAAACCTCCATTCCCTTCATTAGTGGATCTAAGAAAGCAGAACAAGTGTGTAGGAGAAACAAAAGCTGGCCTAGGGCAATAGTGCAAAAAAAAAAAAAAAAATTTACTTTGCAAGATCCAGAATCCAGCCTCCATATTCCATTTCACTCTGTTTTGCATAGACTTTCTGGATCAGGTGTCAGTGTTTAGGGGGCAGAGTCGAACTTAGTGACACTAGCCAAGTGAGAGGTTCTGTATCTTTGTGGGGAACACAGAATCAGGGTGCTGAGGCATCTGGCTGTTCTCCCATCCTTTACCCCATGACTCATGATGGATGCCTGTGGCAAGGTTCTGCTTGTACAGTTTTATCCCCATCACTTTCTCTATGACAGATGAGGAATGCAGGAACCTTGGCAAGCATGGCATGGAGATTCAGCAAGCTCTTCAACATGTCACGTAGGGAGGCAAAATCAATCACAGAAGCAACCCCTCGCTGTGGTTGGGAGATTACCATCTTTACAAGATAATAAAGGCAACAAATTACATCTGCCAGCACTCAAAGCAGGAGACTCATAAAATGATTCTTGGATAAGCAGTGAGGCTCTGTGCCCTAGCACATCAGATTCAGAGAGAAAGCTAGAAACTGGGCAAGCCATAGACCAGCTCCAAGACCTGTATGCTTAAAGTAGTGGGCTGCCCACAAATGCCCCTGAGGGTCAGTTCCAACTTCCAACTGTATTCTCCCACAGGGAATCATAGAGGTGGGTAGCAGGCATTTGGAATCATAATGATTGCTCACTGTCCTATCTCCTATCCATTTATAGTAGCCATACATTTATCCTTATATCTTTTAAGGAGATCTGCCTTGGGAAGCACAGTTGACTGGCAACCTGCACAAGTACCATCTTTGGATTTGCTATAGTGCTCCAGCTGGGTCCCTACTTCCAATCAGCCACTCCAGCCAATGACTGAGCTCTCTGGGTAAGACACAAGGTCATTTCCGTCCAATGCAAGACTTCTTTAACAACACTATTTTCTAGGGGTAACCTCATCAGTTTGACTAAGACTTTCTGAGAAAGTGCATTTCAGGTGAAAGCTTTTTCTACCCAATTATTTCTGCCATCTCTGCTCTGACAGTTGTCAGATGGCACCATGGTAGGAAGTCTTTCTTCATTTATTTCTGATCCCTCCTCTTTTATCCTTCACAGATATTGTCCCCCAAATCTCCAGCATGTCTATCTCAACTTGGTGTCTGCTTCTTGAAGCCCATGAAGTGGCACACCATCACTCCAAAATGTCCTCTCAGACACCAGCCAATGTCTAATAACTATAATTTCATAAGTTCATTTCCATTTATTTATTCACCCATTCAAAGGTGCTTATTAAAAATCATCTCTATTGGTAAATGGAAGGAATGTTACAGAGATGAGTAAGCCACAATATGTACCCTCACTGAAGACAATGGACTCAACAAAAAACATTGTGAAAATCACTATACACCACAGAGCACAGTGCCAAGGGAACACAGAAGAAGAAAGAGACATTTTGGAATAAGTAATAAAGGAGGGAAATGTATTCTAAATATATAGAAGAGAATGTAATACTTTTGACTTACAGGAATATTAGGAAATGATTTTAGAAAATGGAATTTATGATGGAAAAATGATAATCATTTTTATAAAGAATTAGCCTATATTAATTATATTATATAATTATATAACATTTTATATAAGTCCCTAATTATAGGAGGGACTTCCACTTTAGGCTAAGACTGAGCAACATTGATTAGATTTACCTTCCTCCCCAAAACAACAACAAAGACAGGAAGAAAGAAAGAAAGGGGAAAAATCAATTTGAAATAACAGCTTACAAGACAGTTATCCCTGAGATAAGTGTAACTTAAGAACTAAGGCCTGCAATTACCTCAACTTAGAATATTTCCTGGTAAAGTCTTAGGGAGTGGACTCAGACAGAGCCTGGCAGATCCCTTGAGCTAGGGAAATGAAGCTGAGAAGCCAGAGACACCAAACTGGCTAGAATTTTCAGGATGAGAGGTCTGCACTGAGAACTCTGGAGATATGAAGAGGGTTCCCTTGAGCCCATGCTGCCAAATCCTAGCTCATGGAGACACTTAGAGACAGCAAAGAGCTCAAGAAAGCCCAGAGAAATAATAGTCATCCATGTGTGAAAAATACCCAAATTCAGAGAAAGAGTCTCAAAAGAAAAGGATGAAAAGATATAAACTTGGTACTGACAGGGTTGAGCGTAGTGCCTGTGTCCAGTAACCAGAATGGAAACCTCATAATTTACAGGGAATTTGGCTGGGTATTCAGAAAGATCTAGCCTCACTAGTTAGGAATAATTGGCACTAGAATGAACATTTCAAACATTAAATTTCTTCCTAATAAATATTAAAGTCAGAACAAAAGCCTTCAAACTATTTCCAAGTAGCCTAATCAACTCCAGAGTAAAGGTCAAGAATATTTAAAGAAATACAAAAATATCCAGTACTAGAAAGATAAAATTCATAGTATCTAGTATTTAATCAAATATTTCCAGGAAAGAAACAGGGAAGAAATAAGAACATTTACCCATTTTGAGAAGAGAAATCAATCCATTTAAACCAATTCAAAACTGCTACAGTTGTTAGAATTATCAAACAAGGACATAAAAACTGTTGGTATAACTGTAGTCTATATGTGCAAGCACTGCAGCAATTGTCGAGCAGGTACAAGAATGGAAGGTATTTTAAAAATGAAACTACTAAAAATGAAAATTTGAACATCTGAGATGAAAAATAGAGTGGTGAAATTAGTGGCATATTTGATATTACAGGGGGGAAAAGACTAGAGAACTTGAAGTCATAGCAATAGAAAATATCCAAAATTAGATGCAGAAAAAATGATTTAAAAAAATAACAGAGTATCAGTGAGCTGTGGAAAAACTTCAAATGACTTAATATATGTGTTATTTGAGTCTTCAAGGAAGTTATAACTGAAAAACTTTTCAATAAATAATGGTCAGGTATTTCCAGATTTGATGAAAACAAAATGTAGGTGCTAAACTCTTAGAAGAAGCATATGTGTAAATCTGTAAGACTTTAGATTGGGCACCAGTTTCTTGGACATCACATGAAAGGCACCAACAGTAATAAACAAAAAGCATATAAATTTGAAAGCATAAAAATTAAAAACCTTTTTGCATCAAAGAATACCTTAAATAAAGAAGAAAAAAACAATGCACAACATGGGAGAAAATATTTGTAAATCAACTCAGTATTAAAAATAAAGTAGGCAATGGATTTGAATAGACATTCCACTAAGCATTTCTCTAAGAATATGTACAAATAAGCATTTCTCCAAAAAGTATATACATAAATATGTATAATGTTCAACATTGTTAGTCATTAAGAAAATGCAAATCAAAACAAATCAATGACATAACATTTCATATCCCTTAAAATGGGTGTAATAATTTTTTTTAAAGGAAAACAGTGTTGGCTGAGGATGTGGAGAAAGTGGAACCCTCATACGTTGCAAGTATGAGTGTAACATAATGCAGTCATGGTGGAAAAGCATGGCATTTTCTCAAAAATTTAAACCTATAGAGTTACCCTGCAACCCAGCAATTCTTCATCTGTCAAATAGGAAGATGTACTCATTTAACTCAAAAGTCCTTTCAGAATGATATTATCATAAGGAAATTAGATAATTTATATGTTGTAGTTCTAGCCTGTTGGAGAGAGTCAATAAATATTATAATTTCCCTGTGATGAACGTACTTAGAAACGATGGATTTGGATAGAGGCTGGATGAGCTGAGGAAAAGGAATTACTCACCTTTGGACTAAACCCCGACCAGTCTTGGAAAGCAGGTTTAGAATTGGGAGAGGAAGAAGAGTAACTGGAAATCTGAAGCCATTAAAAAAGGCTCAGAGTTTAAAGTAGGAAGACCTGAGTTGCATAACTGGTTTTTAGTTTCTTCCTCAGTAAATTAGTAGTGATTTATACCTGGATCAGGATATTTGTGAGGATGAATGGGAAAACAAATTTTAAAAAAGATGTATTTTTTAAAAGTTTGAAGAAAGGTAACTCTTGAGTTGAGTGCCCCTCTTTTTACCTGAAGTGCTAGTGGGTGGATGCCTTAACTAGAGCTCAGGTCCCAAGAAGGTTGCTACAAATCTGGGGAGGAGGGCCTTCTAAATTGTATAAAGTATGAATAACTGGAGCAAGCAGTCCAAACCGTGTGGAGAATTAGAATGAATGGTTTTCCAATCTGTGGGTGTGCAACAGAGAAACCAAGAGCACACCCTGGCGGAGGCTAGAGTGTGGCCCGGACCCTCACTGTGCTGAAGAAGTTAAAGACTCTTGGGCCAGGCGGCCTGTTCTCAGCTCAGGGGGACCTTTACTGGGGGTTCTGAAGTGTTTGAGGAATGGTATGAAGGAGAAAAAGAAGTTAAATGAGATGCATGGTGTTAGTGAAGTTAAATAAAAAATAGATTTTACAAAAGAACAGTGGGAAGCCATGGAGCATTTTAGACAGGGGAATAATATGATCGGATTTCTAGTTTTAAGAGCCCAGTGGATTGTAGGGGAGTACTAGTGGAAGAAAAGAGACTACTTAGGGAATTAGTGCAGTAGTCCAGTATGGAGTCTATTCATGTGTCTAGTGGTGGGGGTGTGGATGAGCGTGTCAGCAGTGAGAATGGTGAGAAATGAAGCAAGGGAGTCAATAGGACCTACAGGTGGATCAGACATGTGGGGAAAGGAAAGAGTATGCAAGAGTACCCAGATTTTTTTTTCAAGTACCAACGTGGAGGCTGGAATATTTAATGAAGTTTAGAAACAAGGGAGCATGGATTTATTAAACAGTTTTAAGTCTGGAGACCTATCAATGACCCCATGTTTCTGAAATACAAAATGTAAGACCATATGATTGGAGTGATCAATGAGACTGAAATGCAGGAAGAGGCAAGATTGTGGAAGATCTCATACAATAGGATTTTCATTGTAAAAGTGAATGGACCACAACTCCTCCTCCTTTATTCAAACGACAGCATGATGTTTGAGAAGGCTATCTCTGATGATGGTGTAGAGTTTAGATCCTAAGAGAAAAAGCCACAGGGAGGGAGACAAGCGAAGAGGCTGGATGAGAGTCAGGATGACTAAACCCTCCCTGCTGATCTCCTTCTCTGAAATAAAATTACTCAGTACCTGACATCAGCATTCTTTTTGCCAAATCTCTTTATGTTGAATGTAGATTCCAAGATGTGCTTTCAACTAGGGATAATTATCCAATTATCTATAATCCAGTGTGATCGTCTCATTTTCTCTCCTTTCTCCCTCTGTAGAGTGTGTGGCTCTGGGCGGGCTTGAGAAAGATATGACTCAATCGCCTGTCAGCACAGCTTTGGTGAGGAGAAAATATCACGGAAAAGGAAGTTCACTGTTGCAGAAACAGTGTGGTAATTGATTACTAATTACTGAAATATTATGTCTGAAGGAAGGAAGGCACAAGCTTACTTTCCAAGGCTCCAGGTATTTGACAAACTTGTTTGAGACACCCTTTGATGGCCTGAGAAATGTCTGAGAAGAATGGGACTCTTCAGCCTCCTTCTAAGATTCATTTATGGCTTTTGCATGACATGCTTCTTACTCTTGAACTTGAAGGATGGGGTTGGGATGGAGAAGTATCCCTAAACATTACCATCCAAAGGAGAGTGTGGCTGAAGGAGCCCGTAAGGTTTCTAAATGGCAGGGTAATGGGAAAAAAAAAAAAAAAGGAAGTGAGCTGAGCCCTTCATTTTCTTGGAAACATTAAGGGCAACTTTTCAAAAACACTAGTGTAATCATGCCCTTTGTCTGCTTGAAATTCTCCTATAACTTCCCTTTCTCCTGAGAGGTCAAGATTCTCAATTAATTGGCTAACCAGGCTCTCCGACCTCCCTCATGGTTCATAGAGAAGGCTGGTTGGGAGGGCAGGGAGGTAGGGGAGGGGACTGGAAGATGCTCCTTCTTTCAGTTCCTCAGAAGAGCTGTATTTTCGCTCACCACCAGTATTTGGATCTTCAGTGTCTTATGCCTACAACATCTTCCTTTTCTGCCTGCCAAGTAAGTCTTCCTCACCCTTTTTCTTAGCTCAAATGCTTCCTTGATGGTAAGGTTTTCTCTCATACCCAAAATATGGCTGTGCATTTCCATCAGCTTCTTTTTTTTTTATGATTGCTCTTTTTAGAATGCTTTTAGACGCAAGGAAAAAAATTCAAAGATAGTACAGAGTCTTCATATATCCCACCTCCAGTTTCTTCTGTTATTAACATCTTACCTTCACATATTTAATACAGCTAATGAACCAGTATTTATATATTTTGTTAACTAAAGCTATAGTTATTCAGAGTTTTTAAATTTTATCAAATGTCTTTTTTCTATTCCAAGATTCCGTATAGTACACCACGTCATATTTAGTTAACCTGTCCCCTCAGCTCCAGTTGGCAGCAACAGTTTCTCAGACTTTTCTTCGTTTTGGGTGACCTTCACAGTTTTCCCACATGCTGCTAGATATTTTGCCAGATGCTCCTTTATTGGAATTTGATTAGAATTATTAGGCTGGGATAATGGTCACTTTGGAGGGCAACAAGAGTCAAGTGTCATTTCTGCACAATGTATTAATGTGAGTACTATCCACATGACTCATCACTGTTATTGTTGATCTTAATCATCTGGTCATCTGGTGTTTGCAAGTTTTCTTCACTATAAAGTTGTTCATTCTCCTCCTTTTCCAGGCTGTACTCTTTGAAAGAAATCACTTTGCAAAGAGCACACTTAGGACTGGAGAGATATAGCCCATCTCCTTGAATGCACAGGACCTACCTCCAGTTATTTAGGATTTTTCTCCATGAAGGTTTGTCTCAGTCCCTGACTTATGCATGTATGTATGTATGCAAGTATGTATGTAGTCATTCAATTATTTATTTATATCATATGGACTTTTTTTTTTTTATTCTTTGACTTACAGCTCTATACTGCTTTTTAACTTCCTTGCTATGATTTTGCATCTTCGGCCATGAAAGTTTTTTCAGTTACCTTCTCTGTCCCTTTGCAAACTTACATTGTTATAGGGTCCTTTGTATTAGTTTGTTCATTATTTTGTTTCTTTTATCACTTCCTTAATTTCTAGTGCTGTAAAACAGATGCTCTAGGCTCATCTTATATATGTCCTGTCCTTGCCCTAGAATCAGCCGTTGCTCTAAGAAGTCCTAATTCCTTATGTTTTAGAATGACATTAGAAACCAAGATCTTGGTAATAGGTGTGCTCATTGTTAACATGATGTTTTTTCTTCTAGGCCTTTCAGCTAAAATAGCTGGGAAATAGACAAATGTATATATAACCTGTGTGTACACATATATTTGTGAATATGTCTGTATTTCCCTTCTGTATAAACAAAAGGCTAGACATAAGTTCACACTGATGTCTCCAATTCTAATTATTATCAAATGGATCATCTACTCTCTTCTACTTGTCTTTCTGTAAACTCTCACTCTAACAGATAGAAATCTGGCTCCCACTTCCATCCATCTGTTTACTTAATTGTTCAATTCCAGTAAACATGTCCAGCAGTGTCAGGTTATTTAGCCAGTTCCCTATGGGGGATACTACTAATTATAGTGCAGTGTTTATTTGCACTTTGTCTTTAGTTGTATAGATTCTAATCATTTCCTAAATTATACCTGTCCCCCTCTTCCCTTCAAGTGAGGCTATCTCATAATTTTAACATAGTTAGATTATTATATTCTGTGTTCCATCTTGATATATTCCCATATCCTAGTGATTTTTATAAAGTGTGAATATTAACTATTTGGAAGGATTAATATGCTCAAAGAATCCTTCTTTACAGTGTCATAGAGAATCATGTTGCCACTCTAAAGAATTCACTGTGCTTCATCTATTTAGCTTCCTTAACACCTTGAATCCCTACAAAGAACCAATCTTTCACCACCATTAAATTTATGCTTTATCCAGAATGTAACAGTGTGACATTTTCAGAAAACTGGCTTCTTTCTCTTAGAAATATTTACCTATGATTTATCCATGTCTTTTTATGGCTTGATAGCTCACTTATCTTTACTGCTAAATGGTACTGCATTGTCTAGTTGTATACCATAGCTCAAATTAATAAAATCAGAAATGAAACAGAGAAATTGCAACAGACACCACAGAAATACAAAGGATTAAAAGAAACTACAAGCAACTATATGCCAGTAAAATGGACAAATAGCTATAAAGTTACAAATTTCCAAGATGAACAAAGAAGAAATAGGAAATATGAACAGAACAATTATAAGTACTGAAGTTGAAGCTGTGATTAAAAATCTTACCATAAACAAAAGTCCAGGGCCAGATGGCCTCACAAGCCAATTTTATCAAACATTTAGAGAAAAGTTAACACCTATCCTTCTCCAATTCTTCGAAAAAAATTACAGAGGAAGTAACACTCCCAAGTTCATTCTATGAGGCCACTATCAATCACCCTGATACCAAAACTAGATAAAAATACCACACACACAAAAAATTATAGACCAAATTTACTGATGAACATAGATGCAAAAATTCTCAACAGAATATTAGCAAATTGAATTCAACACATTAAAAGGATCATATACCATTATCAAGTGGGATTTAGTCCAGGGATGCAAGGATTCTTTGACATAAACAAATCAACCAATGTGATATACCATTTAACAAATTGAAGAATAAAAAAATGTATGATTATTTCTATAGATGAAAAAAAGTTTTTGACAACACCCATTTATGATGAAAATTTTCTAGAAGAGGCCATAGAGGGAAACTCAAGACAGTGAAGGCCATATATGACAAACCCATGGCAAATGTTATTCTGAGTGCTGAAAAACTGAAAGCTTTTCCTCTAAGGTCAAGAACAAGACAATGATGTCCACTCTTGCCACTATTACTCAACATAGTTTTGCAAGTCCTTTTGTTATTTTTCAGTCGTTCAGTCATATCTGACTCTTTGCAACCCCATGGACTACAGCATGACAGGCTTCCCTTTCCTTCACCACCTCCTGGAGTTTGCTCAAACTCTTGTCCATTGAGTCAGTGAAGCAATCAAACCATTTCATCCTATGTCACCCCCTTCTCCTCCTGCCTTCAATCTTTCCCAGTATCAAAAACTCTTTTCCAATGAGTCAGTTCTTCACATCAGGTGGCCAAAGTATTGGAGCTTCAGTTTCAGCATCAGTCCTTCTGATGAAAATTCAAAGTTGATTTCCTTTAGGATTGACTGGATTGATCTCCTTGCAGCCCAATGGACTCTCAAGAGTCCTCCTCAACACCACAGTTCAAAAGCATCAATTCTTTGGCTATCAGCTTTCTTTATAGTCCAACTCTTACACCGTACACGACTACTAGAAAAACCATAGCTTTGACTACATGGACCTTTGTCAGCAAAGTAATGTCTCAGATTTTTAATATGCTATCTAGGTTTGTCATAATTTGTCTTCCGAGGACCGAGCATTTTTTAATTTCATGGCTGCAGTCACCATCCACAGTGATTTTGGAGCCCAAGAAAATAAAGTCTCTCACTGTTTCCATTGTTTCCCCATCTATTTGCCTTCAAGTGAGGGACTGGATGCCACGATCTTCATTTTTTGAATGTTGAGTTTTAAGCCAGCCACAGCAATCAGAGAAGAAAAAGAAATAAAAGAAATTAAAATTGAAAAAGAAGTAAAAACTGTCACTGTTTTCAGATAACATGATACTATACATAAAAATATCTTAAAGATGTTACTAGAAAACTACTAGAGGTCATCAATGAATTTGGTAAAGTTTCAGGACACAAACACACAGAAATCTCTTGCATGCATATATACTGACAATAAAGATTAGAAAGAAAAATCAAGGAAACAATCCCATTTACTATCATATCAGAAAGAATAAAATACCTAGGAATCAACCTACCTAAAGAGGCAAAAGATCTATGGTCTAAAACTATAAAATATTGGTGGAAAAAATAAATAAATAAAAGATGAAACAAATAAAGGGAGAAAGATACCATGTTCCTGGATTGGAAAAATCAATATTGTGAAAATGACCATACTACCCAAAGCTATCTAAAGAGTCAGTGCAATCCCTATCAAATTACCAATGACATTGTTTTTACAGAATTATAACAAAATATTTTGCAGTTTGTATAGCACACACAAGACCCCAATAGCCAAAACAATCTTGAGAAAGAAATGCAGGAATCAGATGCCTTGACCTCAGACTATGTTACAAAGCTACAGTAATCGAGACAATATGGTACTGGCACAAAATCAGAAATATAGATCAATGGAACAGGATGGAAAGCCCAGAGATAAATCCATGTACATATGATCACCGAATCTATGACAAAGGAGGCCTGCATACACAGTAGAGAAAATGCAATCTCTTCAATAAGTGGTCCTGGGAAAACTGAACAACTATATGTAAAAGAATAAAATTAGAACACTCCCTAACCATACACAAAAATAACTCAAAATGGATTAAAGACCACAATGTAAGGCTGAATACTATATTTCAGTTTCCTCTGAAAATGCTCAGAGGAAAACATAGGTATAAACTTTTTGACATAAATCACAGAAGGATCTTCTTTGATCCACTTCCTAGAGTAAAATGAAAATGTGTGTATTAGTTGCTCAGCCATGTTCAACTCTTTGTGACCCCACAGACTCTGTCCATGACATTCTCCAGGCAAGAATACTGGAGTGGGTAGCCATTCTCTTCTCCAGGGGATCTTCCTGACCCAGGGATCAAACCTGAGTCTCCTGTATTCCAGGTATATTCTTTACCCTCTGAGCCACTATGGAAAATATTAGCAAAAATAGTGAAAAATTTTAAAATGGGATCTAATTAAACTTAAAACCTTTTGTACAGCAAAGGAAATCATAAACAAAACAAAAAGACAATCTTCAGAATGGGAGAAAATATCTGCAAATAAAGAAACTGACAAAAGATTAACCTCCAAAATATACAAACAGTTCATACAGTTCATTATCAAACAAACAAATTACTCAAAAACTGGGCAGAAGATCTAAAAAGACATTTTCTCCGAAGACACAGATGGCTGAAAAGCTCATGAAAAGGTGTTCAACATCACTAGTTATTAGAGAAATGCAAATCAAAACTACAATGAAATATCATCTTACATGGGTCAGAATAGCCATCCTAAAAAAATCTACAAAGAATAAATGCTGGACAAGCTATGGAGAAAAGGGAACCTTCCGACACTGTTGATGGGAATCTAAATTGGTCCAGTCACTACAGAGAAGAGTATAGAGGTTCCTTAAAGACACTAAAAATAGAACTGCCGTATGACCCAACCATCTCACTCATGGGCCTATACCCACAGAAACCCGTAATTCAAGAAGATGCATGTACCCCAGTGCACTTTTCAGCACTATTTGTGGTAGCCAGAACATGTAAGCAATGTAAATGTCCATCAACAGATGAATGGATAAGTGGTGTATATATACAATGCAACATTGTTGCTGTTGTTGTTGTTCAGTCGCCAAGTTGTGTCTGATTCTTCATGACCCCATGGACTACAGCAAGCCAGGCTTCCCTGTCCTTTGCTGTCTCCCAGAGTTTGCCCAAGTTTATGTCCATTGAATCGGTGATGTCATCCAAACATCTTACCCTCTGTTGCCCCCTCTCCTTTTGCCTTCAATCTTCTCCAGTGTGAGGGTCTTTTCTAACATGTTAAGTCTTTGCATCAGGTTGCCAAAGTTTGGAGCTTCACTATCAGTCCTTCCAGTGAATATTCATGATTGATTTCCTTTAGGATTGACTGGTTTGATCTCCTTGCTGTCCAAGGGACTCTCAAGAATCTTCTCCAGACCCATAGTTTGAAAACATCAATTCCTTGGTGCTTGGTCTTCTTTTTGGTCCAACTCTCACATCCTTACATGACTACTGGAAAGACCATCAGTTCAATTCAGTCACTGAGTCGTCTCTGACTCTCTGCGACCCCATGGATTGCAGCACACCTGGCTTCCCTGTCCATCACCAATTCCCAGAGGTTGCTCAAACTCAAGTCCTTCAAGTTGGTGATACCATCCAACCATCTCATCCTCTATCATCCCCTTCTCCTCCTGCCTTCAATCTTTCCTAGCATCAGGGTCTTTTCCAAGGAGTCAATTCTTCATATCAGGTGGCCAAAGTATTGGAGCTTCAGCTTCCCCATCAGTCCTGCCAATGAATAGTCAGGACTGATTTCCTTTAGGATGGACTCGTTGGATCTCTTTGCTGTCCAAGGGACTCTCAAGAGTCTTCTCCAATACCACAGTTCAAAAGCATCAATTCTTCAGCACTCAAATTTCTTTGTAGTCCAACTCTCATATCCATACATGACTACCGGAAAAACCATAGCTTTGACTAGATGGACTTTTGTTGGCAAAGTAATGTCTCTGCTTTTCAATATGCTGTCTAGGTTGGTCATAGCTTTTCTTCCAAGGAGAAAGCGTCTTTTAATTTCATGGCTGCAGTCACCATCTGCAGTGGTTTTAGAGCCCAAGAAGAAGAAATTTGTCACTGCTTCAACATTTTCCCATTCTATTTCCCATGAAGTGATGGGACCAGATGTCATGATCTTAGCTTTATTGAATGTTGAGTTTTAAGCTGGCTTTTTCAGTTTCCTCCTTCACTCTCATCAAGATGCTCTTTAGTTCCTCTTAGTTCTATGTCATTAGAACGGTAACATCTTCATATCTTAGGTTGTTGATATTTCTCCTGGCAATATTGATTCCAACTTGTGATTCACCCAGCCCAGCATTTCACATGATGTGCTTTAAGCTAAATAAACAAGGTGACCATAAACAGCCTTGTCATACTCCTTTCTCAATCCTGAACCAGTCAGTTGTTCCATACAGGGTTTTATATGTTGCTTCTTGACCCACACACAGGTTTCTCAGAAGACAGGTGAGATGATATTGTACTCCCATCTCTTTAAGAGTTGTCTAGAGTTTGTTATAATTCACATAAGTAGAATACGTCACCAAGAAAATTATAAAGCAGTTTTAAAGCAAAAATAGATGTAATATTTATAGATGTATTTAGTTTGAAAATATAGAACTCTGTTCTCATTTATTCCCATGAAAAATCAGTTTTGGTTGCACAAGCCTATAAAGAATGTCAGGATGTTACCAGACTAACCCCCAAGCCCACAGTGTGACTGCCAGCCCTCTCTCCACAGACCACATGCTCCAGGCCATTCCTGTGCTCAGGCCACAGTCAAGTGAACTCACTACCACATCTCACAACGTTGCTGGAGGTGGGAAAGCAGAAAGACAAAATTATCTTGCTTCACTGGATTTCCTTTAAAGTTATACATGGCATATTTCCATAAATATAATTTTATTAAATTAATTTACTTTGATAATCCAAGATTAAATGCCTTTGTTAAAGCTATTACTTCTTTCTGGAATTACTTCCCAAACTTCTCCACAGAAAGAAATCCCCAAAGCATTTCAGACTCAGCTCTGGGTTACCTGCCTGGAAGACTTTGGACAGCTCATTCCTCAAACTCATCAGTGGCTTCCTGTTGGGTTTTCTCAGGGCCCTGCTGAATGGTTGCCACCCACCCACTCCTGCCTTCACCCAGACCATGAGCACCTTGAGGTGGGAACCCAAATTGCATACAATAATCATTTTAATACTATTACAAATACCTTAGGGATAGGTGCCCCCAAATAATTTTTTTCATGACTCCTTTAACAAATGGACTTCCCTGGTGGCTCACTGGTAAATAATTCACCTGTCAATGCAGGAGACTCAAGTTTGATCCCTAGATTGGGAAGATCCCCTTGGAGAAGGAAATGGCAGCCCACTCCAGTATCCTTGCCTGGGAAATCCCATGGGCAGAGAAGCCAAGTGGGCTATAGTCCATGAGGTCACAAAAGAGTCAGACATGACCCAGCAACTAAGCAACAACAACAATACAAATAATCCTAAAATGTGAATTTCAACCATTAATTTATCTGTTCTTTGAGAACATTTAAATGTTTGTACTTCTTTAAGAAAATCCACTTTGGAGTAAAAGAGAATTTATTTCATTTTCTCTCAATTGTTAATTGCAATTGTAGGAGATTTGGAAGCAACACTTATTTTTAAATATTGTTTAAGTCCTACCACCTAAATTAACTGCTGTTAAAATCCAAGTGTGTTATCCTCTATTCCTTTGTTGTAATGTAATCACTCACATCCCATGGGCTTTAGGATATTTCTAAGCTTCCAAGAGAATACATACTTAGGAATATTGCTGCACTTATACAAATAGGAAATATGCCTGATGAGTTTGCTTTATCCCATCCAGTGATCTTGTTGCATCTAGTCAAAAGTTGTCATTGATTTCCTTTCTCCTGGATGTTTCTGAACTTCAGGTTGCACATTTATATTAGCCTGTTTGCTTTTCAGTGGTGTTTGTTAATGAGTTTCTGTAAGTATGCCATGTACCCATAAACAGAGTATTTATGGTCTATGGTAACCTCAAATCATCCTTCTTGTGTGACAGTCCTTTCTTCTGGCTTTAATTTTCCTATTTAGAAAGCACATCCTTTGGAAGTTGATTTAGTGAGGGTCTGTTGGTGATAAACACAATTATCATGTGTTTGAAAATGTGCCATTGTTTTAAAATGTTAATCTCTATGGAGAGAAAATTATGATTTTCAATCATAATCTCTTAGTTTCTTAATATTTAATTTATAAAGTAGAAACTGGAAATTATAAAAAGATATCTACTCTTTGCAATTAGTGCAATTGTTTGTTCCTTTGTAGGCAATATTTTTTTTTCATTGTTTCTAATATATATTTTTCTCCAGCTTCAATGAGGTATAATTGACAAATAAAATTGCAATACGTACACTGTTGGTGGGAATGCAAACTAGTACAGCCGCTATGGAAAACAGTGTGGCGATTTCTTAAAAAACTGGAAATAGAACTGCCATATGACCCAGCAATCCCACTTCTGGGCATACACACTGAGGAAACCAGATCTGAAAGAGACATGTGCACCCCAATGTTCATTGCAGCACTGTTTATAATAGCCAGGACATGGAAGCAACCTAGATGCCCATCAGCAGATGAATGGATAAGGAAGCTGTGGTACATATACACCATGGAATATTACTCAGCCGTTAAAAAGAATTCATTTGAATCAGTCCTAATGAGATGGATGAAACTGGAGCCCATTATACAGAGTGAAGTAAGCCAGAAAGATAAAGAACATTACAGCATACTAACACATATATATGGAATTTAGAAAGATGGTAATGATAACCCTATATGCAAAACGGAAAAAGAGACACAGAAATACAGAACAGACTTTTGAACTCTGTGGGAGAATGTGAGGGCGGGATATTTCAAAAGAACAGCATGTATACTATTTATGGTGAAACAGATCACCAGCCCAGGTGGGATGCATGAGACAAGTGCTCGGGCCTGGTGCACTGGGAAGACCCAGAGGAATTGGGTGGAGAGGGAGGTGGGAGGGGGGATCGGGATGGGGAATACGTGTAAATCTATGGCTGATTCATATCAATGTATGACCAAAAATAAATAATAAAAATTTTAAAAAATAAAATAAAATAAAAAAATAAAATAAAATGAACAATATGATGATTTGATATATGTACAGGTTGTAAAAGGATTCCTACCATAGAATTAATAAACAACACATACAAACTCACATATTTACCTATTTTTGTTATTGTTGTTCTAGAGACACTTAAGTTCTACTCTATTAGAAAATCTTAATTACACAATACAGTATAATTAACTATAACCACCATGTTACACATTAGATCCTAAGATCTTATTTATCTTATAACTTAAAGTTTGTACCTTTTTACTACCCTCTCCCTATTTCCCTCAACCCCTAGACCCTGGCAACCACCCTTCTATTCTCTGTTTTTTGAGCACATCATTTTTTGCTTTGCTTGTTTCACACATAAGTGAGATTATACAGCATTTGTCTTTCTCTGTCTTGCTTATTTCACTTAGGATAATTCCCTCCAGATTCATCTATGCTGTTTCATGTATCACACTTTATTCTCTTTTTCCATCCATTTGATTACAGATATTTACACTGCTTCCACACCTTGGCTATTGTGAATAATGCTGCAATGAACATGGGAGTATAGATATCTCTTTGAAATCATGAAATTATGATTTCATTTCCTTTGGACATATGAACCTAGAAATGAGACTGAATCATACAGTAGCTCTGTGCTTAATTCATTGAGGAAACTCCTTATTATTTTCTATAGAGACTAACAAATTACATTCTCACCAATAGCATACATGTCCCTTTCCTCCACATAGAAACCAGAATTTATCTCTTGTAAATATTTTTGGTAATAGATATCCTAACATCTGTGAAGTGATAGCTAATTGTGGTTTTGACTTACATTTCCCTGATAATTTGTGTACTTGTGAGCCAAATATGTCTTCTTTGGAAAAATGTTTACTCAGTCCCTAGTTGATTTTTTAATTGAGCAATTTGTTCTATTTTTTAAGACTGATTTGGATATTGATGATCTTTTGTAGTTCCATACAAATTTTAGGATTTTTTTTCCTCTGAAAATACCATTGGAATTTTGATAGAGATTGCATTGAATCTGTAGATTGCTTTGGATAATATGGACATTTTAGCAACATTTAGTTTTACAATCCAGGAACATGAGATATCTTTCCACACTCTTGTATCTTTTTCAGTTTCTTTCATTAATATTTTTAAGTTTTTAGTGTATAGACTTTTCACCTCCTCAGTTAAGTATTTAAGACAATTAAGTATTTTATTGTAAATGGGATTATTTTCTTAGTATCTCCTTCTGATAGTTTGTTGTTAATGCATAAAATGGAATTGATTTTTACATTGATTTTGTATCGTGCAACTTCACTGAATTCATTTATTGGTTTTAACAGACTTTTGGTGAAATCTTCAGAGTGTTTAATATATAACATCATGTCATCTACAAAAATAGAGTTTTCTTTTTCCTTTCCAATTTGGATACCTTTAATACCATTTTCTTGACTAAGTTCTCTGGCTAATACTTCTAGTACTACGTTGAATAAAATTGTCAACAGTGGGCATCTTTGTTTTGTTTCTGTTCTTAGAGAAAAGACATTCACCTATAGATGGACATCTAGGTTGATTCCACGTTCTAGTTATTGTAAACAGTGCTGCAATGAACAATGGGATACATGTGTCTTTTTCAATTTTGGTTTCCTTAGGGTATATGCCTAGGAGTGGGATTGCTGTGTCATATGGTGGTTTTATTCCTAGTTTTTTAAAGAATCTGCATACTGTCTTCCACAGTGGCTGTATCAACTTACATTCCCACCAACAGTGCAAGAGCATTCCCTTTTCTCTACACCCTCTCCAGCATTTATTGTTTGTAGACTTTTTGATGATGGCCATTCTGACTGATGTGAGGTGATATCTCATCATGGTTTTGATTTGCATTTCTCTAGTATTAAACAATGTTGAGCATCTTTGCATGGGTTTGTTAGCCATCTGTATGTCTTCTTTGGAGAAATGTCTGTTTAAGTATTTACCCAATGTTTGATTGGGTTGTGTGTTCTTCTGGCATTGAGTTGTGTGAGATGCTTGTATATTTTGGAAATTAATCTTTTGGATTAATCCTTTGGAAATTAATCAGTTGTTTCATTTGCTATTTTTGTCTCCCAATATGAGGGTTGTCTTTTCACCTTGCTTATAATTTCTTTTGCTGTTTAAGCTTTTAAGTTTAATCAGGCCCCACTTGTTTACTTTTGTTTTATTTCCCATTACTCTAGGAGGTGGGTCATAGAGGATCTTGCTTTGATTTATGTCATCGAGTGTTCTGCCTATGTTTTCCTCTAAGAATTCTATAGTTTCTGCTCTTAAATTTAGGTCTTTAATCCATTTTGAGTTATTCTTTATATATGGTATTAGGAAGTGTTCTAATTTAATTCTTTTATATATAGCTGTCCAGTCTTCCCAACACCATTTATTGAAGGGGCTGTCTTTGCTCCATTGTATGTTCTTGCCTCCTTTGTCAAAAATCAGGTACCCATAGGTGCATGTATTTATTTCTGGGCTTTCTATCTTGTTTCTTTGGTCTATATTTCTGTTTTTGTGCCAGTACCATACTGTCTTGATAACTGTAGCTTTGTAGTATAATATGAAGTCAGGAAGGTTTATTCCTCCAGCTCCATTCTTCATTCTCAAGACTGCTTTGGCTATTCAGGGTCTTTTGAGTTTCCATACGAATTGTGAAATTTTTTGCTGTAGTTCTGTGAAAAATGTCATTGGTAATTTGATAGAAAACACATTGAATCTGGGGAGTGGTGGCTATGTGGCTCTGGAGTGAATTTAAGGAGATACCACACAGCCAAGGACAAAGGAGAAGCTCCAGCAAGATGGTAGGAGGGGCAAAATCATGTTTAGAATCAAAACCTATACACATCAGAGATGCTCAGACATACCTTGCATGCAGCAGGACCCAAAGACACCACAGAGACTGAAACCAAAGTTTCAAACACCCAAAAAAACCAAACACCCAAAAAAGATGTCCTTTTCAATATAGGGGACTCGAATGCAAAAGTAGGAAGTCAAGAAACACCTGGAGTAACAGGCAAATTTGGCCTTGGAGTATGGAATGAAGCAGGGCAAAGGCTAATACAGTTTTGCCAAGAGAATGCACTGGTCATAGCAAACACCCTCTTACAACAACACAGTCGAAGACTCTACACATGGACATCACCAGATGGCCAACATCAAAATCAGATTGATTATACTCTCTGCAGCCAAAGATGGAGAAGCTCTGTACAGTCAGCAAAAACAAGACCTGGAGCTGACTGTGGCTCAGATCATGAACTCCTTACTGCCAAATTCAGACTTAAACTGAAGAGAGTAGGGATAACCACTAGACCATTCAGGTATGACCTAAACAAATCCCTTATGAATATACAGTGGAAGTGAGAAATAGATTTAAGTGACTAGATCTGATAGACAGAGAGCCTGATGAATTATGGATGGAGGTTCCTGACATTGTACAGGAGACAGGGATCAAGACCATCCCCATGGAAAAGAAATGCAAAAAGGCAAAATGGTTGTCTGAGGAGGCCTTACAAATAGCTGTGAAAAGAAGAGAAGCAAAAAGCAAAGGAGAAAAGGAAGGATATTCCCATTTGAATGCAGAGTTCCAAAGAATAGCCAGGAGAGATAAGAAAGACTTCCTCAGCGATCAATGCAAAGAAATAGAAGAAAACAACAGAATGGGAAAGACTAGAGATCTCTTCAAGAAAATTAGAGATATCAAGGGAACATTTCATGCAAAAATGGGCTCAATAAAGGCCAGAAATGGTATGGACCTAACAGAAGCAGAAGATATTAAGAAGAGGTGGCAAGAATACACAGAAGAACTGTACAAAAAAGATCTTCATGACCCAGGTAATCACAATGGTGTGATCACTCACCTAGAGCCAGACATCCTGGAATGTGAAGCCAAGTGCGCCTTAGAAAGCATCACTACGAACAAAGCTAGTGAATGTGATGGAATTCCAGTTGAGCTATTTCAAATCCTGAAAGATGATGCTGTGAAAGTGCTGCACTCAATATGCCAGCAAATTTGGAAAACTCAACAATGGCCACAGGACTGGAAAAGATCTGTTATCATTCCAATCCCTAAGAAAGGCAATCCCAAAGAATGCTCAAACTACTGCACAATTGCACTCATCTCACATGCTAGTAAAGTAATGCTCAAAATTCTCCAAGCCAGGCTTCAGCAATACGTGAACCGAGAACTTCCAGATGTTCAAGCTGGTTTTAGAAAAGGCAGAGGAACCAGAGATCAAATTGCCAATATCTGCTGGATCATCAAAAAAGCAAGAGAGTTCCAGAAAAACATTTATTTCTGCTTTATTGACTATGCCAAAGCCTTCGACTGTGTGGATCACAATAAACTGTGGAAAATTCTGAAAGAGATGGGAATACCAGACCACCTGACCTGCCTCTTGAGAAACCTGTATGCAGGTCAGGAAGCAACAGTTAGAACTGGACATGGAACAATAGACTGGTTCCAAATAGGAAAGGGAGTACATCAAGGCTGTATATTGTCACCCTGCTTATTTAACTTATATGCAGAGTACATCATGAGAAACGCTGGGCTGGAGGAAGCACAAGCTGGAATTAAGATTGCCGGGAGAAATAGCAATAACCTCAGATATGCAGATGACACCACCCTTATGGTGGAAAGTGAAGAGGAACTAAAAAGCCTCTTGATGAAAATGAAAGAGGAGAGTGAAAAAGTTGGCTTAAAGCTCAACATTCAGAAAGCTAAGATCATGGCATCTGATCCCATCACCTCATGGGAAATAGTTGGGGAGACAGTGGAAACAGTGTCAGACTTTATTTTGGGGGGCTCCAGAATCACTGCAGATGGTGACTGCTGCCATGAAATTAAAAGATGCTTACTCCTTGGAAGGAATGTTATGACCAACCTAGATAGCATATTAAAAAGCAGAGACATTACTTTGCCAACAAAGGTCAGTCTGGTCAAGGCTATGGTTTTTCCAGTGGTCATGTATGGATGTGAGAGTTGGACTGTGAAGAAAGCTGAGCACCAAAAAATTGATGCTTTTGGTGGTGTTGGAGATGACTCTTGAAAGTCCCTTGGACAGCAAGGAGATCCAACCAGTCCATCCTAAAGGAAATCAGTCCTGAATATTCATTGGAAGGACTGATGTTGAAGCTGAAACTCCAGTAACTTGGCCACCTGACGCGAAGAACTGATTCACTAGAAAAAACCCTAATGCTGTGAAATATTGAAGGTGGGAGGTGAAGAAGATGACAGAGGATGAGACAGTTGGATGACATCACCAATAATGGACATGAGTTTGAGTAAGTTCTGGGAGTTGGTAATGGACAGGGAATCCTGGCGTGCTGTAGTCCATGGGGTTGCAAAAGTCGGATATGACTGAGTGACTGAACTGACTTTATTGACATTGAATCTGTAAGTTGCATTTGGTAATATTGATTCCTCCTACCCAGGGACATGGAATATCTCTTCGTCTGTTTATGTCATCTTTGATTTCTTTCATCAGTGTCTTATAATTTTCTGTGTACAGTTTTTGTCTCCTTAGGTAAGTTTATTCCTAGATACTTAATTCTTTTTGTTACAATGGTGAATGGGATTGATTCCTTAATTTCTCTTTCTTATTATTCATTGTTAGTATATAGAAATGCCAGTGATTTCTGTGTATTGATTTTGTATCCAGCAAATTTGCTAAATTCACTGATTAGCTCCAGTAATTTTCTGATACTATTTTTAGGGTCTTCGATGTACAGTGTCATGTCATCCACAAATAGTGAGAGTCTTACTTCTTCCTTTCCAATCTGGATTCCTTTTATTTCTCTTTCTTCTCTGATTGCTGTAGCTAGGACTTTCAGAACTATGATGAATAATAGTGGTGAAAGTGGACACCCTTGTCTTGTTCCTAATGTTAGGGGGAATGCTTTCAGTTTTTTACCATTGAGAATAATGTTTGCTGTAAGCTTATCATATATGGCCTTTGCTATGTTGAGGTAGGTTCCTTCTATGCCCATTTTTGAAGAGTTTTAATCATAAATTGGTGCTGAATTTTGTCAAAGGTTTTTTCTGCATCTATTGAAATTATCATATGGCTTTTATCTTTCAGTTTGTTAATATGATGTATAACATTGATTGATTTTTGTATATTGAAGAATCCTTGCACTTCTGTAATAAACTCAACATGATCATGGTCTTTGAGCTTTTTGATGTGTTGCTGAATTCTGTTTGCTAAAATTTTGTTGAGGATTTTTGCATCTATGCTTATCAGTGATATTAGCCTGTAGTTTCCTTTCTTTGTGTTGTCTTTGTCTGGTTTCAGTATTAGGGTGATGATGGCTTGGTAGATTGCGTTTGGAAGTGTTCCTTCCTCTGCAATTTTTTGGAAGCGTTTTACAAGGACAGGCATTAGCTCTTCTCTAAATGTTTGATAGAATTCTCCTGTGAAGCCATCTGGTCCTGGGCTTTTGTTCTTTGGGAGATTTTTGATCACAGCTTCCATTTCAGTGCTTGTAATTGTGTTGTTCATAATTTCCATTTCTTCCTGGTTCAGGCTTGGAAGATTGAACTTTTCTAAGAATCTGTCCATTTCTTCCAGATTATCCATTTTATTGCCATATAGTTCTTCATAATAGTCTCTTATAATCCTTTGTATTTCTATATTGTCTGTTGTAATCTCTCCTTTTTCATTTCTAATTTTGTTGATTTGATTCTTCTCTCTTTTTTTCTTGATGAGTCCGGCTAAAGGTTTGTCAACTTTGTTTATCTTCTCAAAGAACCAGTTTTTGGTTTTACTAATCTTCACTATTGTTTCTTTCATTTCTTTTTCATTTATGTCTTCTCAGATCTTTACTTCCTTCTACTAATTAAGGGGGGATTTTGTTCTTTTTTTCTGGTTATTTTAGGCATAAAGTTAGGTTGTCTATTCAATGTTTTTCTTGTTTCATGAGGTAGGATTGTATTGCTATAAAATTCCCTCTTAGAACTGCTTTGGCTGCATCCCATAGGTCTTGAGTTGTCATGTTTTTCTTATCATTTGTTTCTAGAAATTTTTTTATTTCCCTTTTGATTTCTTCAGTAACCTGTTGGTTACTTAGAAACGTGTTGTTTAATTTCCATTTGTTTGTGTTTCTTACAGTTTTTTTTCCCCCTGTAATTGATATCTAGTCTCATAGCATTGTGGTCAGAGAAGATGCTTGATATGATTTCAATTTTCTTAAATTTACTGAGGTTTGATTCATGACCCAAGATGTGGTCAATCCTAGAGAATGTTCCATGTGCACTTGAGAAGGTGTATTCTTCTGCATTTGGATGGAATGTCCTGAAGACATCAATGAGACCCACCTCAACTAGTGTATCATTTAAGACTTGTGCTTCCTTATTTTCTGTTTTGATGATCTGTCCATTGGTGTGAGTGGGGTGTTAAAATGTCCTACTATTATTGTGTTACTGTCAATTTCTCCTTTTATGTCTGTTAGTGTTTGTCTTATGTATTGAGGGGCTCCTATGTTGGGTGCATAGATATTTACAATTGTTATGTCTTCCTCTTGGATTGATCCCTTGATCATTATGTAGTGTTATTCCTTAACTCTTATAATCTTCTTTATTTCAAGGTCTATTTTGTCTGATATGAGGATTGCTACACCAGCTTCCTTTGCTTCCCATTTGCATGGAATATATTTTTCCATCCTCTCACTTCCAGTCTATATGTATCTTTAGGTATGAAGTGGGTTTCTTGTAGACAGCATGTATATGGGTCTTGTTTTTGTATCCATTCAGCCAGTCTGTGTCTTTTGGTTCCAGCATTTAATCCATTTACATTTAAACTAATTACTGATATATATGTTCCTATTGCCATTTTCTTAATTGTTTGGGGTTGGTTTTGTAGATATTTTTTCTTCTCCTGTATTTCTTGACTATATAAGTCCCTTTAATATTTGTTGTAAAGCTGGTTTGGTGGTACTGAATTCTCTTAACTTTTGCTTGTCTGAAAAGTTTTTTATTTCTCCATCAATTTTGAATGAGATCCTTGCTGAGTACAGTAATCTTGGTTGTAGATTCTTCCCTTTCAGTACTTTAAATATATCTTGCCATTCCCTTCTGGCCTATAGGGTTTCTGCTGGAAGATCAGCTGTTAAGCGTATGGGGTTTCCCTTGTATATTACTTGTTGCATCTCCCTTGCTGCTTTTAATGTTCTTTCTTTGTGTTTAGTCTTTGTTAGTTTGATTAGTATGCGTCTTGGCATGTTTCTCCTTGGGCTTAACCTGAATGGGACTCTTTGATCTTCTTGGACTTGATTGACTATTTTCTTTTCCATATTGGGAAAATTTTCAAGTATAATCTCCTTAAAAAATTTCTCTTAACCTTTCTTTTTCTCTTTTTCTTCTGGGACCCCTATAATTCAAGTGTTGGTGCATTTAATGTTGTCCCAGAGGTCTCTGAGACTACCCTCAATTCTTCTCATTCTTTTTACTGTATTCTGCTCTTCAGAAGTTTATTTCCACCATTTTATCTCCCAACTCACTGATTCATTCTTCCGCTTCAGATATTCTGCTATTGATTCCTTCTAGAGTATTTTTAATTTCAGTAATTGTGTTGTTTGTCTCTGTATGTTTAGTCTTTAATTTTATGTCTTCGTTAATTGATTCTTGCTTTTTCTCCATTTTGTTTTCAAGGTTTTTGATCACCTTTACTGTCATTATTCTGAATTGCTTTTCAGGAAGTTTGCCTGTTTCCTCTTCATTTATTTGAATTTCTGTGTTTCTAGTTTGTTCCTTCATTTATGTAGTCTTTCTCTGCCTTTTCATTATTTTTTTTCTTTTTTTTTTTTCATTTATTTTTATTAGTTGGAGGCCAATTACTTTATAATATTGCAGTGGTTTTTGTCATACATTGACATGAATCAGCCATGGCATCATTTTTTTTTTAAGCTTATTGTGTTTGAGGTCTCCTTTTCCTGGGCTTCATGGTTGAATTCTTTCTTCCTTTTGATTTCTACCACTCTACTAAGATTGGTTCAGTGGTTTGTGTAAGCTTCATATAGGGTGAGATTTGTGCTGAGTTTTTGTTTGTTTCTTTGTTTTTCCTCTGATGGGCAAGGTTGAATGAGGTGGTAATCCTGCCTGCTGATGATTGGGTTTGTATTTTTGTTTTGTTTATTGTTTAGATGAGATGTCCTACACAGGGTGAAACTTGTGGTTGGGTGATGCCATGTCTTGTATTCAAGTGGCTTCCTTTGTGTGAGTTCTCACTATTTGATACTTCCTAGGGCTATTTCTCTGGTAGTCTAGGGTCTTGGAGCCAGTACTCTCACTCCAAAAGCTCAGGGGTTGATCTCTAGTCAGGAACAAAGATTCCACAAGTGGTTTGTTATGACACTAAGTGAGATTAAAACAAGTATCTAAAATTGAGGAACCAAAGATGAACCCCAGACAAATCCCAGTTACAAAATCAAGCAAATAATAATTAAAATAATGGACTATACATATATATGCCTATGAACAAGTCAAAACAGTCCAACAAAAATAAAATACATTAGGTTGACATGGTAAACAAAGTAAATCAAAAATTATATTTACCAGTTAAGAACAAAACTAACTAAAGCACAAACTGGAAAACAAAACTAAAGCAAGGTGCCAAGTGGGGAATAAAGCAATGAAAATAAAACTAACAAATATGTTGAGAGGAAAGGAAAGAAAAAATAGATATGCAAAGTTAAATAGAGGTAGATGAAGAAGATTTATATACCTTAAAGATTAACTGCAAGGGGAAAAGAACAGTAGGAAAGGAAAACAAAGGAATAAATGTAATAATAATATAATAGGCTTTTTAAAAAATTAAAAATTTAAATTAAAATAAAAAGAAAAGAAAAAAAATTAAAGAAGAAAGAAAAAGAAAAAAAAGGAAAACTCCACAGAACTGCAAAAGTCTAACATAGAGGCAGAGATTTACAGCAACAATAAAAAGTGTGACTGAATATACACATATACATATACGTCCATAAGGAAAATCAAAACAGTCCAAGAAAAGTAAAGTACAGTAGGTCAACCTAGAAAACAAAGGAAACCAAAAATTATATTTACCAGAACAAAATTAACTAAAGCACAAACTGGAAAAACTAGAGCAAGGTGCCAACTGGGGAATAAAGCAACGAAAGTAAAACTAACAATTATGTTGAGAGGAAAAGAAAGAAAGAAATAATAGATATGCAAAGTAAAACAGAGGAAGATGAAGAAGATTTATATAATTAAAGGTTAACTGCAAGGGGAAAAGAACAGTAGGAAAGGAAAACAAAGGAATAAATGTAGAAAAGTAGTAATAGGTTTAAAAAATTAAAATTAAAAAAAAAAGAGAAAAAAGGAAAACCACAAAGGACAGTAAGAGCCCAATGTAGAGGCAGAGGTTTATAACAGTAATAAAAAATGTGACTGAGAAAAAAAAAAGCTCAAAAGCTTAATTAGATTTCATAGTGCCAATAAAATCAACAACTACAACAGAGGGGAGGAAAAAAGGGGGGGAAAGAAAAAAATCGCAAAGAATCTACAGAGCAAGTCAAAACATAAGAATAATAAATGTTTTTCTTGCAATTTAATATTGCATCATTCCCAGACTGTTTGTATAGACAGAGGAGGAAAATAGACAGAGGAGGAAAAATTTAAAGATTCTAGTGTTTGATGTATCTAATGCAAATACTCCATATCAGTGTCATAAATTTTTAAGTAGAAAATTCTGCAATTGCTTTTCCTTATATTATTACAACCCAGTAACTATGGAGTTAGGGCAGCTGCTTGAACATTTGCCCCCAGTAGCTACAGCAGAACACAAAAGGCAGGTCAACAGATGTCTTACAGCAAAGGCACATAGGTAATGGATGATAAAGTCAGATTTTTAAATATTTTATATGGTTGAAAGAAAGGGTTGAAAAGAATGAGGCAGTGTTTAATAGGGTAAAAGCAGCATGCCTGCCCTTGGTCTTCCAGCTCAATTAGACCCATGCAGTAGGGGAATTATTTAAAGAGCAATTCATGGAGGAATGCTATAGAAGGGCATACTATCATTTCAGACTTGGAAATACCATGAAATCTATGCATAAACATCTAAACTCTAGTGAGATAGTTTTAATATATGTAAGTAGTAGATACCTAAGAACGTGATGTTTCATTGTCTTTACTATCAGATTATTATGCTTGATTTTGAGTCACTGGCAAACCACCACATGTGAAGAAGAGACCCCAGATGTTAAAGAGGTCTGGGAAATATCTTTAAACCATGAGAAGTAGACTTAGTGTGAGGAGAGGACACTTGGGTAGGAGATGGTATAAGTCTTCAAGCCTAAATGGTTTACACCAGGGAGCAAAAAATATCATTTTAATTTTTTAAGGAGGACTCTCTGTCAGTTGGAATTCTTCTAGTTTTAATGCAAGTTTTGTAACCTAATGAGGTCTGAGGTGAAATTAAAGCAGGAGCTACAAAACTGCCAGACAGGATATTGGAAATGTTTACGTAGAGTTGGACATTCATGTCAGCCAACTCTTACAGATTTGGATTCCAATTTCTAAGTTCTACATCAGTGCTATGGGGTGGGTCCTCTTAATAACATACTGCTTTAAAACTCAAACTCAGAACATTGCTCTTCTCACTGAAAATATCAGTAATGTCCTTCAAAGAAATATCTTGATTCTGCTAGATTTTTTTCAGTGTTTGGCAGCTTTGTAAATTTTTTATTACCTCATTTATTGTTTATTTTGCATTGTTCTGTTTTAAGCACAAAAGGATGAAGTACTGTACTCAACTCTGTGTTTTATACTTTAGGGCCATATCATGTTAAATCACAGAGGCCCTATATGGCTGAGTAAATGTTTACCCTTCAGAACCAGCCTAAACAAAGGAAAACAACTGTCCAAATAGTTTCTTTGCAGAATGATAACTAAGGGCTCTTTCCTGAAGTCTTAATCCTAATCTTAAATATTTGCTGTCCTAAATTAAAGAAAGTTATGTCTGCAGCCTCATTATCTGTTTTTCTTCATGCTCATCATAAATGCCAAAGGGTAATTCTTCCTAGAAAAATCAATCTTTTGTGATAACATGCAATGTGTTTTTAATTAATGAAGCTGCTTGATGCTGGCAGACTAGAAGCATCTTATCGTCACATGCTGGGGGAATTCACGCAGGGTCCTGTCTGTGCATGCCGAGCCCTGGAGCCAAAAAAAATTTCTCCTGTCATTAACTGCTCTGCTTAACTAGCCTACTTATTAAGAACCAAGCCATCAGTCATGCTGGATAAGCATATCAAGATATAAGAAGACGCCAGAAGCTGATGAAATACTTTGGCGAGAGCAATGACCAGTTTTGTTATAATAACTTGTGGTTCATCTCCAGTGTTCAGGGCCAAAAAAAAAAAAAAAGTCATTTGAGATTGCTCAATATTCTTGGGCAAAATGTAACTGTCATTTGAATCCAGAGGTAGAAAAGAGAATTTTTGTTGATTTTGTTTGTTTTCTTTTGAAGTTGAAAAATGGTCTTTCAGTTGGGGAAGAGTGGAAAAGACTGGAGTTAATGGCCCTAACACCTGGAAGAAGTCACCTGTTCTCTCCAAGATTCTGTTTCTTCCCCTGGAAAATGAGGCTGAGAGTGCCCATGTCATGGTGAGAATAAAGCACTGAGGCACATCAGAGACTGTAAGGACCAAGATGCTGTTACTCTTTCTTAACGTTATGATTATTTTTATCCTTAGAGAAAATTATACCTAAGTGAAAGCTAGAAACAAACATTTCTAAATATTCATAAAAAGAAAAATATCAAATTATTCTCACTTTTCAGATTCCTAAATTTCAGGTTTTAGTACGTAAACCTGATCAACAAAGCCTCCTGTTTTTGACCCTGAATGCAGCCAAAACAAAATGCAGCATGAAAAGCAGGGAACTTTTTGATAATGGAGCAAAGAGGTATTTATTGTTTCAGAAAGCACTTCCTGAAAACGTTTATGACCATGGAGCCAATAAAATGATGGGTTCGGAGATAAGTATACTGGAAGGAAACAAAGACCATTGCAACACATGGCGAAACACCCTGGAATCATTCTTCCTTGTATTCTTAAGCATAATTTTTTACATTAATATAAAGAGTCAAAATAAAAGTTCGCTGCTGGGTTTGCACAATACCCAGAAACTGACCAATTAGAGTAAAGAGAGTCCAAGCTAATTGTTTTTAATTATACGAATATAGTCCAGGTTGACTTATGTCTAAAATGGGATGATTTCATAGGCATTGAATACTCTTTTAATGCTTGAAAAATTAAGTAGTTTCTGAATTATAAGCTAATAGACTGAATATTGAATCCAATGCAAGATCTTTAGAAGATTGTATCATAAAATAATATAACTGAAGATGATAATATAAGGATATGATTTTATAATTTAATAATAATATTTACATCTCAAGGAATTTATGAAGATAATTGAGATAACTAGATGAAAGAAACTTGGAAAGATGATAAAGGTTAAGCCATACTATTTCTTCTGCTTGAAGTGTTCACTCCCCAGTCTCCATGACCACATTCTATCCATCTTTCAAAGCCCAGGTGAAACAGAATGTCATTCACAGAACTTCCCCTTGTTCTGTATTCTCTCTTCTTCCAATGGGATCCCTCTTGGCATTCACCCTGCAATAGTAAACTCCATGAGGGCTGAATCTTAAATATACTCCCTTTTATATTCCCCAATGTCTCTGTGTAATAGTTACATGTGTTCAGCGTAGCCCACATGAGATGAATCTTATGATAAGAGAGTGGTATCCTTGAGATGCATGGCTGGGTTTGTCCTACAAGGTAAGCAAGAGACCCACATTAATGCCCATTCAATATAGGGAAATTTGTCTTGGGGTCCCCACCAGGAGACTATTCTTCCTTAATAATGAGTCAGCACACACAAACTGGTAGACCAAACAAGAACATACGGGAGGCTGATCTTTGTACTATTACATGCTAAGTTGCCTCAATCATGTCCGACTCTTTGTAACCCTATGGACTGTAACCTACCATGTTCCTCTTTCCATGGAATTCGCCAGGCAGGAATACTGGAGTGGGTTGCCATGCCCTCCTCAGGGGGTCTTCCCAACCCAGGGACTGAAACAGTGTCTCTTATGTCTCCTGCACTGGCAGGCAGACTCTTTACCACCAGCACCACTGGGAAGCCCTGATCTTTGTACTAAGTAACTATTGATAGTAAGTATTATTTTGTGTGGCTGTGCTCAGTCACTCAATCATGTCCAACTCTGCAATCCCATGGAGTGTAGTCCTCCAAGCTCCTCTCTCCATGGAATTTTCCAGGCAAGAATACTGGAATGGGTTGCCATTTCCTACTCCAAGGGATCTTCCTGACCCAGGGATCAAATCCTCGTCTCTTGCATCTTCTGCGTTGGCAGGCAGATTCTTTATCACTGTGACACCTGGAAAGCCTATTATTCTGTAGAATGTATTAAAGGACAATGGCTTCTAAGAAAATGGAGACTTGATAATCCAAAGTAAGCTGAAGGAGTAATGCAGATCACACAAAATGCACAGGTATGAGAAAGGCACAGACTATTTCAAGTCTGTCCATCAGGTGGAAGGAAACAGGAGTTGAGATATGACAGAACTGCATGGGCCACATATTGCATTTAGAGTTGACTCTCTCCTTACTCCTCCTACCTATCACTCTTAGGATGCGTGAGTTTTGGGTGTCACATGACATGCTTTTGAGACCAGAGATAACTTAATAGAGGATATTGGGTTTTAAAAGTCAGAGGACATATTACCTAATAAATCTCAAGACAGTATGCTTGAGTTTGTGTTCCAACCCATCATCTTGAAAATCAAACCTTCTCCTCCCATGCCAGAAGCAGCAATCCTATTATCAAAAATTGGTTGTTCACACATGATCAGCTATTTCTATAATTCTATGCAAATTAAATCAAGTAACCTCCTCAATCTAATTTTCCTATATCTAAGTAAAAAGAGAAAGATCAAAATTCACCAAAAAAGACAATAAAGAAAATAAACTCAACCAACAACAAAAGAGCAAAATGTTGTGAAATAGGTAATAATAGGTTAATAAGTAGGGGGCTTCCCAGGTGGCTCAGTGGTAAAGAATCTGCCTGCCAATATAGGAGATGTAGGTTCAATCCCTGGTTTGGGAAGATCAGCTAGAGGAGGAAATGGCAACCCACTCCAGTATTCTCGCCAGGAAAATCCCATGGACAGAGGAGCCTAGTGAGCTACAGTCCATGGAGTTGCAGAGTCAGACATGACTGAGCAACTGAGCCCATGCACACAAGTTAATAACTATATTAGTAAAAATTAAAAAACCTCAGTAAAAAGATTCAATAGGATATTGATATCTATATCTATAGCTATTCTATAGATAAGCTTCAACAGAAAAGTATCAGTGTATATATATATATATATATATATAATTAATAAAACTTAAAAGACCCAAAAGAGAAAAAATCTCCAACAGATGTCCCAAATAGTCAAATAAACTTGGTATAAGTTTAATTTGGAAAAACAAATGAAGTGAGATGAACAATAAAATAAAATAAGTACATAAATAAAAGTAAATAAAATGTTATTTGCAATGAAGATGTTAAGAATTAAAACTGTGTAAGAAAATTTAAGAGATGGAGTAGTTCTTGGAACATAATCTGGGAGCCTTTAACTACAAACGTATTAATCTGGCTACCCTGAGCCTGTGATGTGCAAAAAGTACATAGGAGAGAGAGAAAAAAGAGAGATTTGTAGGTCTGACATTCGCTTAGCTAGTGCACCCCAATCTCATAGGAAAGACACAGGCATTTTAAGAGAATTGTTCAATGAAAACACTACCAACTTGAACTAAACTGGGATCAGCAAAATGCAGCCCTTGGACCCCCCAGCTACCAGGGGTCATGTGGCAAGGGGCAGGATTCTAAAAGCTCCTGAAACTCTAAGATCCAGGTGGATACACACCTTCCTCCAGCTATCTAATCAAACACTATTCAAGAGACAGCTGTGAGGGGATTAGCAGATGTGAATAAGGTCTCACATCTGCTGATGTTAGGATCGGTCAGTTCTTCAAGTGGGCCTGACCTAATCCCATGAGCCCTTTAAAAGTGGGAGAGGAGAGGGCCATCCCTGAGATGGGTTCAGGCTGGCCTGGAAGAAAGTCAACTCCCATGCTATGAATTGCCTGTGGAGGCCACCTGGGTAAGGATCTCAGGTGGCCTCCAGGAGCTGAGAGCAAGCAGGAAAACTGCGAGATTATCAACTGATGGTGTCAAAGCCATTAATCTATGATCATTTGTTACACAGCACGAATCAGGCTGAGAATACTACTCAGCTCCAGAAACTGCTCATTCCTTATGACAAAAGGGTTACTCTATAGCCCAAAGGCTGGAGCCAATGTTACTGAATCCAATTTCATATTGTTAACGGCAAAACAGTCCCATAAACTGAGAAACAAGTTGTACAAGGAATAGCAACTCTATTTTGGAAAGCCAGGGGACCAGTAAGATGGAGGACTAGTGTCCAAAGAAACGTCTTCCCTGAATTAGAATTCAGGCTTCTTTTAAATTAAAAGGAGAGGGAGTGTGGCTGGTTGTAAAATCCATGGTGCTGGAATCCTTCATTCTTCCAGCTTGTCTGCCTAGGTCAGGTCAATACGTTCCTGCAAACCTCCAACAAGAGAAACTTCTCTCTTCTGCAGTCTTTTATCTCTATACAAATGGGAAAAGTTTATACCTTTAAAGGCCAGAGCCTTGAGAATGGGCTTTCCTATATAGTTCAGGCTATGGGCAACATTCTTTTATAAAATGTTCAGAGCCAAGAAGACTAAGCACAGGCAACAGAGCACAAGAGTTAGAGCTAAAGGAATAAATCCAATATGGAGTAAATTGTGTTCTTCTCTGTTACACCAGGAGCCATAAACAATTGCTAGGGGAACATATCTGGGCCCTATTCAATGGGTCTGAACCAGTGCACCTGTGGCCTCCAATTCTGCACTTTCCAGCAGAAGAACCTGCTCCACAGGTGTAATTAGGAAAGAGAGGAACAGATAAACTTCACCCAAGAAACCTCATCTGACACAGACAATATTGGGACTTCACGGAGGACTCACAAGGGTGAATGTAACTTCATGTGGGAGGAATGTAGTGACTCATGGCCAGAGGTCTGACCAAGGTGGTTTTAAATGTACATGTACGTGTGAAATTCTTCTTTCCATGCTTTCCCTTGGCCCTGGGGCAATCTTTGTAGTTGCTTCATGGGGGCATGCCAGAGGTCAGTTAGAGGAGGCCCCAGCTCTGCTGACTTCTCTTGTATTTTTTCTCTCCTTCATCCATGCAAGAGGTACTCCACCTTCCTGGTCAGACACACAGAATAAAGACAACTAGCTTAGCCACAATGGCCTTGTCCTTAGGAGCAAAATCAATGGTTGGTAGTTGTTTAAAAGAGAAATCCAAGACAGAGCAATTAAACAACTGACCAATAACCGGACAGTATTTCCAGAAAGCTATATCAATGCCATTGAAGGGGAGAATGTGCTTTTTAAAACTCCTAAATGGGATTCAAGTCTTTCATTGGAAATGGCCTTCTAAGTATTGACAAATTTTCAGGAAGGAAAAGACTAGTTGAGATGTACTCTGGTGCAATTTCTGAGCTGGGGTGGGGAGTAGGGTCCGGGTACTTGCCTCACAGCTCCCTTGGGGACGAGGACTCTGTTTTTTTCCCCTGCAATTCCTGCTCCTAACACACTTGAATAGGTTTTGTTTTCTGAAACACCCAGTTTATTGATTCCTTGACTAGGAGGATTCCTTTGTGGCAAGCTCCTTTGAATCTTTGGGTCTTCACTTATAACTTAAAAATAAAAATACCAACTTCCCAGGTGGTGCTAGTGGTGAAGAAACCACCTGCCAATGCAGGGGACATAAGAGACATGGGTTTGATCCCTGGGTTGGGAAGGTCCCCTGGAGTAACAAATGACAAACCACTCCATTATTCTTGCTTGTGGAATCTCACAGACAAAGGAGCTGCAGGACCACAGTCCACAGGGCTGCAAAGAGTCAGACACAACTGAAGCGACTTAGCACAGAAATCACAGATTTCCTTATGGGATGCCCATCCAGCAACATGCAAAGGGAGCCCCTTTCAGAGGAGAGTCCCTCCCAGACCCCCAGCACACATACATCCCAGGTACACTTGTAAGAACGCAGGGGCAGCTGCTCTAACTTTTCCAGAAGAGACAGGTGTGTGGGGGAGCAGCTGAGGGGTGGCAAATGATGGTGCCTGCTCAGAGATCAAGAAACTCTCAGCAGCCCTCATGGTTTGCCATAGAGGCAGAAGGAAGAAAGCAAGATTCAAGGAGTCAAGATTTTAAAATAAGCATTCTTTGAGCTCCACAATGGGCAAGTATGTGCTACGGTATGGTCTGATGGTTCTGTGGGGTGGCCAGCACTCCGTGTTCATCTCAGGAGAGTTTGGTAAGCAATATCCAACCCTGCCAAGCTAGGGGAGCAGGCCTTGCCCGACTCCCCAACAAAGAGAACATGCAGAGCCAGGAGTCTGTGCTAAAAGAGCAACCGACCCAGACCAGGCTCCTCAGAAGCCTGAATCGTATCATAACTGAATCATATCACAAAGTGATATCTCACCAGGATGCTCCACATTTCATGGAAAGCCATATGTAATTTTTATAAAATCAAAAAAAATAATAATAATGCTAAAACCCAATTATGTTTATATGGACATTTTCAGAACTGCTAGAATGTGGGAAGTCATCCCAGGATCAATGTGTATGTAAGATGTTAAATCCATGTATCTAAGAAATTAAAACAAATGACCACAGTATCCTGTGCAACCTCAAAGCTTTGGTGAATTCTTGGCAGTTAGCAAATGCCCAAGGTGGAATGCACACAAATATTTGTATTTTCCCTGAACTCATGAGTAATGAAGCAACTACTTTTTCTTGTGATAGCGGTCTCTGTGTCTTATTCCTCATCCCAAGGACCGCCATCTCTCACACACTATTCTCTCCTTCCACTTCATCTTGTAGCTGTGTGACTTGAGGCAATTCATCTTACCTTTTCCGGTCTGTCTTCTTCTCTGCTAAATGAGCAAGATGACCACGAACCCAAGGGGTAATCAGTTAAATAAATGTGAAAGAGCTCTATCTCAACAGACAGTTACCACAAAATGTACCCAAATGCCCTGGGCAGGTAGTCTGAGCTCTCTGTGTGTGTTGGATTCCCTTTGTCCTTCTCTCAACAGAATCTATTATTTTAAAAAATGACTAACCCTCCTTGTATTAACGGATAAACTCACTCTTAGGTGTTTCCTTTTCACCTCCAGTAATTAACCCTCTTTCTGACTCATCCTTGGGTCAGAAACGTGGTGCCAGTGGGTCCCACGAGGCAGGAGAAGGGCAGTGAAGTGGATCTTGAGAACCTGCTGGCTCAAAAAGGACCTCCTCCAGCCCCAGCTGGTTTCTGGCCTCAAGATTAGACCTTGGCAGTGACTTCCTGGCAGACTTCCTCCCTCCTGCAGACAATACCCACTCTCTACTGGTTACTGCTGTTCTGGTCAAGTTCCATGTGCTTGTGCTGGTGCATACCTGTTATTCAGACTGCCACAGGTCACACCGAGAGGCATGCAGACCCTGCAGGCAGCACCATGCTGGCCCTCCCTGGCCCCACCATTGATGTTTCCAAGTCAAGTCATTTTGACTCCAATGGTGAAGCCAGTTTCAGTTTTCAATGCCATTTCTCATCTTAGAATTGTATGGTTTTCTGTGTGTTTTCACTTCTCTGGCCCTTTTAACTACTTATATATTTCATGTACATTTGTATCATCAAGCTTATATAGAATTAAGAATAATATTAAGATTAGAAGATTAAAGTATAATTTAATAAGCTATCATAATAACTTATGCAAGTTGTGTCATCAGCGTCTTTTCAGGCATCATATGAAAAAATATTAATGAAGAAAACTTGCAAAATGTAATGGGTAAGGGAATTCTGTGTAAATTTTCCTTAATGCCCAGAGATAATTCATGTTTAAACTAAAATGCATCTATGCATCTATGTCTCAAAATATTTTTAGAAAACAATCATTGTACAAATTTCCATTGTTATAATTGTGCATCACCACACACTGGAGGATTAACCAAACATCTCTACACAAAGTTAATTATGGGAAAGTTAAATTGCATGCATTTTGTATACTCAATATCAAAAATAAAGGGTAAGTGAAAGTAACAAGACATGGAGAAGATGCCTTGATTACAGTGCATCTATTCTAAAAAGCATATCAAATTTGACTCTATCCATGTGAATTTGCACAGTAGAAATTCTGTATCTTGGCTGCAATGTGTTGAGTGCCAGTCAATTCATTAACAAGCTTCATTAAGTGGTTAATTAACCCCAGTAGAATATTAGTTTCAGTTTGCAACAACTTCTATATAGTAGATGTCTATTCATAGCCCTTAGGTCAATGAAAATGTACTGCACTGTGCATCTTTGGTCCATGATAATTCATCAAGAATGTTTGTAGGAGTCATTGACCCAATGGAGGGAACTTTATACTTGGCACCTCATAATTTAAGATTTACTGCTCTGGATTTAGTAAATGTGCAGCCAAGTAATAATGTCTATTTAGCTAGAATCAGGAAAAATATGACCAAACAAAAACCTGTTCAAAATTGCTATTGCCTTGATTGTCTTCAGAGCTGCTGCAGGATTCTGAGCAACAGCAGCTTAGTGAGTGGTGTGGACATGTTTTCACATTCTGCCTCAGAAAAGACATATTCAGGTGAAAGTTGAAGTAAAAATAAAGACTACAACTTTGTCTTGAACCTAAAGGAGAAGGAGAAGATATTAAGAAGAGGTGGAAAGAACACACGGAAGAACTATACAAAAAAGATCCTCATGACCCAGATAATCATGATGGTATGATCACTCACATAGAGTCAGACATCTTGAATGCAAAGTCAAGTGGGCCTTAGGAAACATCATTACAAACAAAGCTAGTGGAGGTGATAGAATTCCAGTTGAGCTATTTCAAATCCTGAAAGATGATGCTGTGAAAGTGTTGCACTCAATATGCCAGCAAATTTGGAAAACTCAACAATGGCCACAGGACTGGAAAAGGTCAGTTTTCATTCCAATCCCAAAAAAGGCAATGCCAAAGAATGCTCAAACTGCCGCACAATTGCACTCATCTCAAATGCTAACAAAGTAATGCTCAAAATTCTCTAAGCCCGGCTTAAACAGTACGTGAACCGTGAACTTCCAGATGTTCAAGCTGGATTTAGAAAAGGCAGAGGAAACAGAGATCAAATTGTCAACATCTGTTGGATCATCAAAAAAGCAAGAGAGTTCCAGAAAAACATCTACTTCTGTTTTATTGACTATGCCAAAGGCTCTGACTGTGTGGATCACAACAAACTGTGGAAAATTCTGAAAGAGATGGGAATAACAAACCACCTGACCTGCCTTCTGAGAAATCTGTATGCAGGTCAAGAAGCAACAGTTAGAACTGGACATGGAACAATAGACTGGTTCCAAATCGGGAAAGGAGTACGTCAAGGCTGTATATTGTCACCCTGCTTATTTAACTTATATGCAGAGTACATCATGAGAAATGCTGGGCTGGATGAAGCACAGCTGGAATCAAGATTGTGGGAAGAAATATCAGTAACCTCAGATATGCAGATGACACCACCCTTATGGCAGAAACTGAAGAAGCACTAAAAAGCCTCTTGATGAAAGTGAAAAAGGAGAGTAGAAAAGTTGGCTTAAAGCTCAACATTCAGAAAACTAAGATCATGGCATCTGGTCCCATCACTTCATGGCAAATAGATGGGGAAACAATGAAAACACTGAGAGACTTTATTTTGGGGGGCTCCACTGAAGATGGTGATTGCAGCCATGAAATGAAAAGACGCTTGCTCCTTGGAAGAAAATTTATGACCAAGCTAGACAGCATATTAAAAAGCAGAGACATTACTTTGCCAACAAAGGTCCATCTAGACAAGGCTATGGTTTTTTCAGTAGTTATGTATGGATGTGAGAGTTGGACCACAAGGAAAACTGAGTGCCTAAGAATTGATGCTTTTGAACTGTGGTGTTGGAGAAGACACTTGAGAGTCCCTTGGACTGCAAGGAAATCCAACCAGTTCATTCTAAAGGAAATCAGTCTTGAATATTCATTGGAAGGACTGATGCTGAAGCTGAAACTACAATACTTTGGCCACCTGATGCAAAGAACTGACTCATTTGGAAAGACCCAGGTGCTGGGAAATATTGAAGGCTGAAGGAGAAGGAGCAACAGAGGATGAGATGGTTGGATGGCATCACCGACTCAATGTACATGGGTTTGGGTGTACTCCAGGAGTTGGTGATGGACAGGGAGGCCTAGCGTGCTGCGGTTCGTGGGGTCGCAAAGAGTCGGACACGACTAAGTGACTGAACTGAACTGAGCTGACACCTTTGTCAAGATTCACAGCATCCTGTGGAATGGAAGCAGCCACAGGGAGATTGAGAGCCATGGGGTTATATGTTGACATCAGTGAGGAGTGTTTGATGGGTGTGGAAGTAGAGCAGAAAGTGACCACCTCGCTGTATGGACAGGGGTTCAGTTGCTAGCACAAGCTCCACACTGAATCAACTGCCCTTCACACTAAGTGTTTTTTTAGAACCACCCTGTGCCAATGCCGTTCTCAAGGAAGAACTCAGATTCCACACAAGAACAGTCCAGCCAGTGTTTCCAGGCTCGATTCTGAGCTGCTGTGTCAGGAACCACCTTTGTCTATGGGAGGCTTGGGGTGAATGAAGGTGCCTGAGATGAAAACAAAATGTTTATTTACCCAACTATCTAAAAAAGATAGGAATAGTAGGGGGACAGACACTCCTCCTCCTGCCTCACTCAGCCACCTGCTCCACGGTTCTCTCCCTCATTACTGCCCTATCTTAGGGAAATGAGTGACAGGGAGGTACCAGCCTCCTGGGCTGGTAATGATTCTGACACCAATTCTGACATGTGGGGTTTTCTCCACACCAAGACATTCTGTGAAACCAGCTGGAGGTCCTATAATTCAATGAACTCATCCTGACACTGGACCTATAGGCAGCATCAGATTCCACAGGTTAAGTGCTCAGTCTGACTAGACTGCCCCTCACTTCCTTCAGTTTCCAGTCTCAAGTTCAAGTTGTCACCTGTGATTCTGACAAACTTGTTTAGATGGAAGCTTCCCATGACCCTTCATTAGGTTTCATTAATTTGCTAGACTGGTTCACAGAGCTCCGAGAAGCATCTCATACTAGATGACCAATTTATTACAACTCATATACAGTCAGATGGGAGAGATACATAGGGCAAGGTGAGGGGAAAGGACAGAGTTTCTTTGCCCCCTCCAGGATGTCACTCTTCCCAAATTTTAATGTGTTCACCAACCTGGAAGTTCTCTGTACTCCATTATTTTGAGGTTTTATGGTGGCTTCATTACTTAGGGATGATTGATTAAATCATCAATCATTGATGATTGACTCATCACCAGCACTATCCACTCCCTAGGAAGTCAAGGGATTGGACTAAAATATTCAATCCTCTAATCACCTGGTTTGTCCCTCTGACAAGCAGCCCCCATCCCCAGGTGGAGTCCAAAAGCCACTTAATTAACACAACAATAGACACCTTTGCCCAGCTAGCTCAGTCGGTAGAGCATTGGACTCTTAATCCCAGAGTCGTGGGTTCGAGCCCCACATAGGGCGCAGTTAGCTTTGGGCTTCCCTTCTGACTCAGCTGGTAAAGAATCCCCCTACAATGTGGAAGACCTGGGTTCGATCCCTGGGTTGGGAAGATCCCCTGGAGAAGGGAAAGGCTACCCACTCCAGTATTCTGGCCTAGAGAATTCCATGCACTGTATAGTTCATGGGGTCACAAAGAGTCGGACAGGACTGAGTGACTTTCACTTTCAGACACCTTTATGCTCTCATCATTTTGGAAATTCCAAGTGTTTTAGAAGCTTTGTAGCAGAAACAGGGATGAAGACTAAATGCATGCTTCTTATGGCAAATCTCCATGTCACAGGAGGGCAGCAATCAACCCCTCTATGGAGGACAATACATGTATTCATCAGTCACCTCCAGCAAAGCCAAATTAGAAGGGCTTCCAGATAATTTTCCTGAAGTCAGAGGTCCCTATAAAAAGCATCTCCCTCATTGGGTAGAGCTCATCTGGGTGGTGGTCGGTTAGCATCTGCTATGACCCTACCCAGCAGGGAAAATGCACACTGGACAGATGGTGTGGTGGAGAGAAGGGACAGAGTTCAACAGTCAGGCTGCTCAGTCTGACATCTTCCAAAGAAGGTGGCCAGCTTGCAGTACCTGATCAAATCTCACCTGGGGGAGTCAAGCTGCCAAAGTGGGAATGAGAGTGTAAAGAGGTGGGTGGGGGGAGGGGGAGGTATTCCCAGTGAGATGCTGATGAGAACTGCATGGAGTGAAGGAAGCCAGTAAGGGATTGCAATTCTTTGAAACAAAGTTAGAAAAAGTAAGAAAGCTAACACATATTTAATTTCATATTAAACATCACTGATTTTATGCCTGTGTAAGGATAGACTAGTATCTACATCTATATTATGCATTCATGACACGCTTTATCCTTAATTTTTTAGATATTTCTGGGCTACATGGTTTGTGAGATTTCTTTGGAATTGTTATAAATCTCCAAAAGTTTTTCCAATATATTTGCTGAAAAAAAAAAAAATCTGTGTATAAGTGAACCCCAGCAGTTCAAATCCATATTGTTCAAGAGTCAACTATGTATAGAAAAAACATAGCTTCATAATTTATGCTCAGAGGAAGCAAATTACCTCTTTGTTCTCTTTGGTTTCATTGATTTAAAACTAGATAATGGATGACACTGTAATGTATTCCTTGCAATGTCAGGTTTGGGTACATCTGTGTATGTGATTTTTCATGGGAAGAAGGAACTTTTCAGAGTAACACACATCTCAAATAGGCCATGTCTTCTGGGAGTGAAGGAACAAGTGTGGAATTCTTTCCTGAAGAGACTTTGATTCTGGTAGAATTTCATCTTTTGCCATATAGTGTCATTGTACCTTACCTACAGTACCAGGTGTGACCAAATAGTATTAATGGACTACTTGCTCATTGTAATATCGAAATTATCTCTGGTTTTGTCCCTACATTCACCCAATTCACCCCCATCCCCAATTAGACTGTGACTGTGAGATTTCTTTCTCCAAAAACATTATTTTTCCAGCTTTATTGAGATATAATTGACATATACCATTGAGCAAGTTTAAGGATTTAATCCATTTACATCTTGTAAAATGGTTACCATCATAGCATTAGATAACTCCTCCAGCCTATCACACTGCCACTTCTTTTTTGTGGTGAGAACACCCAAAGTATATGATACAGTATTGTTAGCTATAAACACCATGCTAACTGTACACTAGATCCTCAGAACTAACTCATCTTATACCTGAAATTTTGTACCTTTTAACTAACATCACTTTTTGCCTACTCATCAGCCTCTGACAACCAACCACTCTGCTCTGTCTCCCAGAGTATGACTTTTTTATCACACATATTTGTCTGTCTGACATTTCACTTCATGTAATGCCCTCCAGGTTCATCCAAGTTGTCACAAATAGCAGGATTTCCTACTTTATCATGGTTGTGGCCTTTCTGGAACAGGAATAGATCTTTTCTTCTTTATGTCTCCCAAGCCTGGCTCAGGCCCAACATGTGAATGTGCTCTATAACTATTTGCAGAGCCTAACCAAACAAAAATGAAGAATTAAACATCAGACTCTATATTATCACTTTGTTTTAATTCTCATCAAACTTCGTGAAGAAGGCATTGTTAGCCACAAGGTACAGACTAAATGCTTCTTCTATACTTTGCTGAATGTGGTGATCATGACATGTTAGAAGCTGAATTGTTTCCCCACAAATTCAGATGTTGAAACCCTAACCCCAGAACCTCAAAATATGACTTTATTTGGAGTCACATTCTGGAGACTGTGATCTTTAAATCTGGAGATTGGGATCTTTAAATAAGAGGTATTAGGGCCTTAGTGTGAGCCCTAGGCTGATCTGACTGGTTTTCTTATAAGAAGACATTTGGACACACACAGAAGTACCAGGGATTGTGTATACAGAGGAAAGGCCAAGTGAGGAGACAGGGAGAAGATGACCCTTTGCACACCAAGGAGAGAGACCTCAGGAGAAACCAGCCCTGCCCACACCTTGATCTTGGACTTCCAGCCTCCAGGACTCAGAGAAAATAAATATCTATTGTTTGAGCCTCTAGAATTATGAGATTCAGTTGGTTAAGATGAGTTAATTATGAGATTCAGTTGGTTAAGCCACCTAGTCTCTGGCATTTTGTTTGCACAGCCTGCAAACTAAAACACTATGAAGTGAGGAGTAATGGCTGAAGCTATGAAGAAAATGTGGGTAGTGAGACATATGCATGATAAAGGGGAAAGAAGATGAGATGAGTTTGTTTCATGGCTCCTTCCTGTACTCTCTGTGAAACTTTTGAAGAGCCACATTATTTTCAAGAGAATACATTTTCTTAGCCACTTCTTACTATTCCCAATGGTTGCAACTCCTCTCTCATCTCAGCTTCAAGCAAACCATTCTCTGATCACCACTTCAAAAATTCCAGCTTATTTCTTCCAGTTCTCCAATTCCAGTAATCTTCCCCATTACCCATGAATTCTACAACTCATGTTCCTCACTCCTTTCATGTCTAACCTCTCTTTTCCCTGCATAGTTCTCTGGTCAATCAGGGAAATCAAGAACTTGGTTACACCCTCAACTTCCCCACTTTTCTTGCTTCATAGCCTCATTTGGCAAAATTGAAGGGTAGTTAAATACAACTCTAACTATCCATGTGAATGAATGTGGCTGGAAAAAATACATAAGATGCTGATAATGACTACAGATAAAAAATAAAATGAGGGAAGAAAATAGAAAGAGCTGGTGGTCATTGTAGTTGTCTGCTATGTTTATAATCTGATTCCCTCAACCAGAACAGAAGGTACATGAGAAAATGGATGCTGACTGTTTCATTCACTGCTGTTTCCCTAATATATCACTAACTTATATGTATAAGACATTGCACCAGCAATAGCAGGACACACATCCTTTTTGAGGGCACATGGAACTTTTACCATATAGACTATGTTCTGAACCACACAGTAAATGTCAGCAAATTTAAAAGCATTAAAGACATATAATGTATGCTTTCTGAATGAAATGAAATGAAATTATAAATCAATATTTTTAGAAGATATTAAATAACAGACTCATTATTAACCTTCAGATCAAAGAAAGAATCAAAACGAAAATTACAAAACATCATAGCCTGAATAAAAATGAAAACAAAATATAGAAAGCTGTGAAATGTCATTATTGCAATAATTAGAATTTATAACACTAAAAGCCAGTATTATAAAAAATAAATATTATAAATCAATTACCTCAGCTTTTACCTTAAGAAACTAAAAAAATAAAGAAAGAAAGCAAATAACACATGAAGGAAGGAAAATAAAGATTAAAAAGTAAAGATAAGAGTATATACAAGTAACATGAAAAACAGAAAAAAGAGTAGAGAAAATCTATGAAGCCAAGAGCTGGCTTGTTGAAAAACTTAAATTGATCAGCCTTTCTCTAGAATGATCAGAAAAAAACTCAGGAAGACACATATTACCAATATCAAGATGAAAGAGGTGACATCATACAGATTGTACAGATATTATTAGGATATTAGGTAAGGTTATAAGTAACTTTATTTCAGTTGCTTATATACCAACAGTTTAGAATTGATAAATTGATAAATTTCTTGAAAGATACAAACTACCAAAGCTTTTGTGTATTGAGTGAGGGCCTGCTGATGCAGCTGGTGCTGAGAGGGCATAAGAACCCTCCTCAGGTTTCATGCTCCATATGCCTCAGATGAACCAGCGAGTTGACTTGTGGTTTCACCCCAGAAAGTTGACATTAGCTTTTCTAAAGGGAATGTCAAACTTGAAACTTCACAAGCAGTGCTTTCTTGGCCTTTCTGAGACAGGAAACCATCCAAGCATTGGTGTGTGCCAAAGAATGGTGTCGTCCAAGGCACGGCTGGGGCTCAAAGAGATAAAAAGTTATGCTGAATAATTTTATCTAAACTTGTTATAAGTAGGTTTATAAATGTAGTGAAATGGCAGTGCAGGAGCATTCAAACATGATAAGAAATAATGAGGGATGGATAAAAGGGTGGCTTGCTTGAATTTAGGCACCATTTGTCCCCTAAGGTCTAGGGTTATCTGGAGGCAAAGTTTGAATTCTTTGTTTCCTTCTGTTGGGCTCATTTTCTCAAGTCTAATTAAAAGAGTTGTTTGGCAGCTTCCATGTTGTTCACAAAACTTTCCATCCATAACAGCTCTTCTTTTTTTTAGTATATGTCTCAGCTATACCTCCATTTACATAACAGAGACAACTTTCCAAGAAATGCTGGACAAAATGTGCATGCATGCTCAGTTGTGTCTGATTCTTTGTGACCTCCATGGACCATAGCCTGAGAGGCTCCTCTGTCAAAGGGGTTTCCCAGACAAGAATACTGGAGTGTGTTGCCATTTCCTTCTTTAGGGGATCTTCCAAACCCAGGGATCAAACCTGTGTCTCCTGCATTGGCAGGCAGCTTCTTTACCTCTTGAGCCACCTGGGAAGCCTCTCTTTTTTTCTTCAATTATCTTTAAAATCTGTACTTCAACCTCTATCATAGACATCAGGGATAAAATGAGATATGAGATTTGAAGCCACAAATAATATTACCACCATGTTGCTTTCTGATTTGTTTTTAAGGAACAAAAAGAATATTTTAATTTTAAGGGGACAAGGTGGCTGATTTTCATGATTTATTTCTAATTCTCTTTGATATTACCTTTTATAGTAAAGAGGTTTCCTTTTCTGACATCATTTCTGATGTTTTACTCCCTGTTCTGTTATTGTTGTTCAGTCGTTAAGTCATGACCGACTCTTTGTGACCCCACGGACTGCAGTATGCCAGGCTTCCCTGTCCTTCACTATCTCCCTGAGTTTGCTCAAACTCATGTCCACTGAGTCAGTAAAGCCATTCAACCATCTCTCCCTCTGTCCCCCCTTCTCTTGCACTCAATCTTTCCAGTATCAAGGTCTTTTCCAATGAGTCAGCTCTTTGCATCAGATGGCCAAAGTATTAATTTCCTTTAGGATTGACTGATTTGATCTCCTTGCTGTCCAGGGGACTCTCAAGATTCTTCTCCAGCATCACAGTTTGAAAATGTCAATTCTTTGATGTTCAGCCTTCTTTATGGTCCAACTCTCACATCCATACACTACACCTGGAAAATCCATAGCTTACTTGGTGCACACAGATGAAGGTTTGGAGAAGAACTGCAATGGGGGCTACAATTCAGGACCTTTAATAAAATGTCATGCTATCTTTTCTTATCAAGAAATCCGGGAGGATTTCTTGCATGAGTTTGCCTTCTCTTAGCAGTTCCTTAGATGTGCACTGGTAGTGCCTTACATATTAATTCTTACAAATCACATCATGTAAAATGTCTCATAGTAATTTGATTTATATGCTCATGATCACTAATAAGTAGAGAAACTCTTCATTCTTTTATTGACAGTCCATGTTTTTCTTTTCAGTAAATTGCTACTTTTTGGTCCACTATCTATTTTTCCTACTGGGTGGTTTGTCTTTTTCTTATTTATTTGAGATAGATGATCAATAAACACGTGAATAGATTAAAGGATAGATAGATGACATATAAATAAGAATCACATTTTAGCTATATATGTTACAAATATCTTCTCATTTTTTGCTCTTGTTCACAAGCAGATGTTTTTAATTTCAATGCAGTGGACTACATCAATCACTTCCTTTGTGATTAGTGTTTTGTGTGTGTGTATACTTTAAGAAATCCTTCTTAACCCCAAGATCAGAATGATTTTCATCTACATTGCTTTTACCAGTTTAAAGCTTTGCTTTTGACACTTAATCATTAATCCATCTGGACTTAATTTTTCTACAGTGGGAGGTAGACATCTATTTCATAAATTCCATGTAGAAATACATTTTCTAAGCTCTGTATATTATATAATCCCTTCTTTAAGCAATGGCCTCCCATGACACTGTCATCATTTATCAAAATTCCATGTAGTCTTTGGTCTATTTTTATTACTTTACTTTGTTAATAATTTGCTATCTTCTTGCAAAATCAAAATAATAATTGCTATAGTATAATAATTAGATAAACTTGGATAGTAACTGCCTTTGTTTCTTTATAGATTGGGAACCCTTTGAAGATAGAGAATGTACCTCATTCATCTCTGTCTCCCCAAGAAGAACTTGTTATCTGACATATAAAATGCTCTCAGTAAGTATCTTTCTGGCAATTTTAATATGAGGTACTTCTCCCATCAAGATGTGGAGTCTACATTCTCTCTCCTTGAACTCGGGAGAGCATGTTGTTATTTGACCTCTGGAATATAGTAGATATGATGTTGTGTGTTCCAATCCTTAAGGTCAGGAAGCTTCTTCCTCATTTGCTGAAAATCTTGCCCTTGGAGACCCGGACCATTATGTAAGGAGTCTAACCTCCCCAAGACAACCAAGCCTGAAGTCAAAGCCACAGGAGAAGAGATGAGTAGGCATTCCTGTCCAAGCTTTTGAGTTATCCCTTCCCTCATGCCAGGAGATTGAAAGAAGAATTCTCCAGAGAATTCTAGCCCTAGACACTTGAGTCACCCTGAGCAGTTCAGTCCCCCCAGCTGAGGCTCCAGGCATTGTGTATAAGGTGAGCCAACGACACTATGCTGTATGCAAATTCCTGATGTACTGAGCCTGGGAGTCTCATAAAGGGTTGTTGTTCTGCACCACTAAGGGTTGGAGCTGTTGACTATGCTGCCATAGATAGCTGGGATGTGTGTTAAATGGAGTGAGGGAAGACCACATGTAGACAGAAGCATGGACAACAGCAAGGCTCTGGGACGCAGCCGTCCATGGACCCCAGGAGGATTTCTGCTACCTGACTGCACATCCTCTCACTTTACTGGTCTCAGTTTCCCTTCTGTAAAACCATTATGTTGCACTCAGTAATTTAAAAATTTCCTTCCAGTTCTACTGTCTCTACTTGTAAACCAATCCAATCTGATAACCATGTTATTTAAAGCCAGAATAGGCCTACAATGACACCTCACTCCAGTACTGTTGCCTGGAAAATCCCATGGATGGAGGAGCCTGGCGGGCTGCAGTCCATGGGATCGCACAGAGTCAGACACAACTGAAGCGACTTAGCGGCAGCAGCAGCAGGCCTATTCACCTCAGAACTCTCATTTCCAGGATTGCCCAGTGGATGGATGCTAGTGGTTACTATTAATGCATTTTATTTACTGGATATATAACATTCAAAACCCAAATTTCCTAATAAAAATGATTTGTCATACATAATGTATTCTCTTACCACATTTAAAAAGATTAGAAACTGTACACATCTACTAGATGGAAATTAAAAGATAACACAGAAGAAGTAACATACACAAAAATGTATATTCATATAATTAATTTGATTACTGTTATTGTTAATTATTATTATCAACAATTTTCACAATGATTATTTAATTCAATTCTCAGTAATTAAGAAGCAAAGGCTACCGAACTTCTTTGATAAAATTTAGCAGGTAAACCCCTGAGCAATGATCAAAGACACTCCAATAAGGTACTGTAAGAGTCATGTAGTGATAAAAAGCGATGAAGCTTGCAAAACCTAGATATAAGCTCTCAGTAATACTGACAACACCCTGTCAGTTAGATATCACAGCACTGCCATTTTACAGATTAAAAAAAAAACAAAAACTGAAACTAAGGGAGACAAATGACAGTTGCTTAAAATTTTACACCTTCCAAATGCTAGAACAAAGACTCAAATGTAGATTCATGAGCTTAAAACCAACCTCTTTCCACCATGGTTATAATAAATCCCAAGTTGAATTTACATTTAAGACCTTACGCCAGCACACGAGGCAGCCTGTGTCCAGTGTCTCTGATGGCAATTGTGCAAAAATGCAGAGATGTAACTGTTCTCTCTATTAACTTCCAAAAAACCCTCAAGTTACAAATATAATAAAACATTCACAAAAATGATGCAAGTGTGCTATTTATGTCAGGAGAATGAGGGAGGCTAAGCTAATGAAATTCAAAATTTATAAAAAATATGCCCCACAACACAAGAAAGAATAGATGACTGGCCTGCCCCTGCCCTTATCTTTCTCAAATATCAACCTCCTCAACCAGGTCTCTGATAAGAATTAGAAAGCAAACAGTTCCAAACTGGTCTTTCTTGGCAAGTTCTAGGAATAAACACCATTAAATAAATTTATTTTGAGTCATTGCAACATGCTGTAACCTGGATGTGCAATAGCACAAGTGTTGTGTGGTCCAGTAATCTTGGTAAGTGTTTTCATGAGAAAAGGACAGGTACCTTTCACTTGGATCTCATAAGATATTGTTAATATTCATAAGTTTTAACTACAACAAATATTAGGGTTTGAATTATTGAAAAATTCCTTTAAATACTGTATATAAAGATGATCTTCACATGCAGCTCTTTCATAGGACACATTCCTGATGTTCAGTGTAATCTGAATGAAGCCAGTGTGCCCCAATCTTCTCCCTCATTATCCCCCACCAATAAAGTCCTCAAATGCTGGACTTCTGTCCCCTTTGGTGGATTCCTTGGACATATAGAGGAATTGTTTTAACCTCAAAAACATGCAGGCAATTTGACTTTATGTGAATTCCTAATTTTTTCAGGCTTTTTTAATTCATGTGACTTTTAGTAAATGTCCACTGGTGGCTCAATATCCTTGTAAATTAAAATTACCCACAAATTATTAAAAAAAAAAAAGCAAAACAAAAAATTTCCCTCTTGAAGACTGGAAATAAAACTGCTAAGAGAGATTTTGAAAGGCCCTGGATCTGCTAGAAGATAAACTTAGAAGAGATTATCCTTTTAATAGTTTGCCTTGATTTAAAATTTTATTTTTAGTCTGTAAGTAATTCACATGCATCCCTTTGTTCTAGGTATTTTAACAGGCTTTGTAGGAATCATGTGACAAATCCTGGGCTCAGCCCTGTATTTGCATCTTTTTGCAACTTGTTGCCTTTGCCTGGAATACTCCATCCCTCCTTTCCCATCAGGAATCAGCTTTGGATAGCCCAATTTTCACCTCCTTTTGAAAATCTTCCTCAATTTCCTCAGATAGAATTGGGGGTCTTACAAGCTTATAAGGCAGCTGTGATTTTGTATTAGCAATCTGGACTTTTCATTTCAGTCAACAAATAGTCTTTGAAAAACAAAATTTAAATATTGTTTGCCTGTTATGTACCAGGCTTCACTCTAAGCCTGGGGAGATGATGTTAAGGGAGACCCGCCAGTCTTATGGAGGTTACACTAAAGTCCAACACACAAACCATCAATAAACATGTTAATAATATGATAGCATATGCATACAAGAAGAAAGAAAAGTAGGCAAGAATATAAACTCAGAGAGTTCTGGGGTAGGGCCCTGTGAAGTGATGTTTGAGCAGAAGCCTGAGTGACTCTCAAGAAAACATTGTTTCAGGAAGAGCAGGAGCAAATGCAGAGCTTGCAGGCATGGGGCCTGTTTGAGGCCAACAGGGCTGGAGCTTAATGAGTGAGGGGAAAAGTAGGAAAAAGGGATTTGTGGTATGAACCTAGGGTTTCATCATATAGAGTCCTACAGAACATGATCAGCACTTTAAATTTTCTCCCAAGCCACTAAAGAGTGTTGAGTAAGGGTTGACATCATCTAATTCATGTTTCAAAAGCATCCATATGGGGTAACTGTCACAAACAAAAAGTTAAATGAAAGAAAGCAGCCACAAGAGCACATATTGCATCATTTCATTTATGGACAAGTTAAGACCACACTAATCTATGCAATTAGGATACAAGATACCAGTGACTGGAAGGAAGACAGTAACTGGAAGACTTAAGGGTATCCTGCTTATTTATGAGTACTATTAATAATTACACAAATGTGTTATGTTTGTGAATATTTGGCTAGCTGATATTTATGTGAATTACTCTGAATACATATTATACCTTAGAGGGTAAAAATTTAAAAAGGGAAAAATTTTTTAAAAAAAGCTAAATAAAGGTAAATCTAGTAAAGGTAAATAAAGTATCTACCCACTGAAAAGCTTTCTGTTTTCAATGAAACTTGTTTTATAATGATTAAACCCAAGGCATAATATCAGTACTCAACTATTCAGACCTGACTTTTGGATTGTTGCTTGAATTGGTGAATGATGTCCTGTGAAGAAAAAAAGTGACCCATACAATTCCAAAATAAAAGAACTCTCTAAACTAAAAAAAAAAAAAAAAAACAAGCAAAGCATTCATATGGCTATGGCCACTCAGTAACTGCCACATTCATCATTGCAGCCACTCCATCTGCTTAATTCACTCTTTTTCATTATTTTTTGTATAATTCCCTCTCCTCATTTAGAATATAAAACATTGGGCTACTGAGGATAAAAACCTAAAAATCTAAGTGGGAGCACTCTTAAAGGCAGACACAAGTTAGAAGAGATTTCTGACAGTCAAGCAAGACAATGGTTATGATTAGATGGGATGGGGTAGTGGCCCCATGGAATGCACATTGGGTTGAAAGCCCTGGCAGGCCAATGGTGGTGAAGCATCATCAGGAATGCAACCCCATTTTCACTTATATACTCCCCAGTTGAAACAAATGACCATTCTCCACCTGCCCAATGAAGAGAAAGGTATGCCTTCTTTAGAAGAATATATTGTCTATAGACTTTAAATTTTTCAAATGCATAATAAATGCCATTTTAAAAATAATGATTTACTTTGAAATACAGAAACACATAACCTATAGCTGAGGAAAAAACAGATGATACAAATAGGCTACCCAGATTTTGTAGTTAGCTGGCAAAGATTTCAAAATAGTTATCCTTAATGTGTCTAAGAAAATAGAGAAAATGAAACGCAAAATTAGTGGAAAATGGAAAATTTGAATTTAAAATTGCAGTCTATAAAAATAATCAAATGATTATTTTAGGAAAGAAAAAATAAAACATCTGAAACAAAGAACTTAAAAGATAGACTTAACAGCATAAGGGTACAACAGAAACACAATTATTTCTGATTGAAACACAATCAGAAAATACTGTTAGTAGTAGAAAATATCTAATCTGAAGGACAGAGAGAAAAATGTAAATATAGAAAAGAATATTTAATAAATATGGGGCTTAATAAAAAAGATCTATTTTAGTATAGGAAGCAGACTCCAAAATGGGGACCCAACATTCTTCCTGGAATATAACACTTTCGTGTCATCATATTCCTTTTCTGTGAGATGAATGTAGTGACTTGCTTGTATTAAGTAAAACACAGAAAAAGACAAGGGATTCTGAGATTTTGTCACTAAAAGATTGTGTTTTCATCTCGATCACCATCTCAACCAGGGGACTATCTACTAAAGAAAAATTGCTAAATCTCTATAAGAACTCTGAGGTTTATGGTGGGTTGATTCACCCTAGTCCTATTCCCTGCCCCTGAGTTTACTAGCAGCCTCAAAAACAATGACCTGCATTTCCAGATCAGCACCCACTGATAGTAGCTGACTCCAATCACAAAGAATTATGTGTTTTGAACTGTCTGATGACTCCCTTGAAAACCAGCCCCAAAGGCTTGCTTTTATCTTACCTAACACAGAACCCACCTAGTCCTAAACCTGTTACCTAATCAATATTTGTCAAAAAACACTTACAGGCAAATGTTTTAGTCACTGATGCCTAAGACAATGAATAAAGTTGAGACAAAGAGTAAATTAACTAAAATTTTGGGAGAAAAGTCTGAGAAATAAAACGCTTTGGGAAATAAGGGCTTTGAAAAGCTCTGACACATCCTCTTTCCCGGCTGGAACCATGGAGGGTGCAGAAGAGAAGAAAAAGAAGGTTCCTGCTGTGCCAGAAACCCTTAAGAAAAAGCGAAAGAATTTCGCAGAGCTTAAGATCAAGCGCCTGAGAAAGAAGTTTGCCCAAAAGATGCTTCGAAAGGCAAGGAGGAAGCTTATTTATGAAAAAGCTAAGCATTACCACAAGGAATACAGGCAGATGTACAGAACCGAAATTCGAATGGCTAGGATGGCACGGAAAGCTGGCAACTTCTATGTACCCGCGGAACCCAAATTGGCATTTGTCATCAGGATCAGAGGTATCAACGGTGTGAGCCCAAAGGTTCGAAAGGTGCTGCAGCTCCTTCGCCTCCGGCAGATCTTCAATGGCACCTTTGTGAAGCTCAACAAGGCATCAATTAACATGCTGAGAATTGTGGAGCCATACATTGCATGGGGGTACCCAAATCTGAAGTCTGTAAATGAATTGATCTACAAGCGTGGTTATGGCAAAATCAACAAAAAGCGAATTGCCCTGACAGACAACGCATTGATTGCTCGATCTCTTGGGAAATACGGAATCATCTGCATGGAGGATCTGATTCATGAGATCTATACTGTTGGAAAACGTTTCAAGGAAGCAAACAACTTCCTGTGGCCCTTTAAATTGTCTTCTCCACGAGGTGGAATGAAGAAAAAGACCACCCATTTTGTAGAAGGTGGAGATGCTGGCAACAGGGAAGACCAGATCAACAGGCTTATTAGAAGGATGAACTAAGGTATCTACCAGGATTATTTTTGTAATCTGGTCCGTTAATAAACAATTGAAATGGATTGTCTTGGTTGACTTTGATCTTTACTTTGCAAATCTTGGTGCGACAAGATTAAGTCAAATCAACAGCCTAGCCTCTTGGATGCAAAACTTAGGGTCCAGCCTGTGTCTTGTGAAAACATTCCTTGGGTTTATTGAAGATTTTCCTGTACAAAAAAAAATCCTGATTTTTCAGTTGGCCAAACTGGGTCTAATCTAAGAAAGCCTATTTCACAGGCCTTTGTGCATGATGAAAAGTTCAGTTTACAGATTAAAAATGTTGCAGAAATTCCATTTAAAAAAAAAAAAAGAAAGAAAGAAAAGCTCTGACATATTCCTGGAAATCTAGAAGATCATGAACATTCTCAGCGCTGGGCACATGCTTAGTAAAGACCTGAGAATGCTCTGATCTGTCACTCCTGCTGACCTTGAGGCTGTGAAAGCAAGAAGTAAAGTCATAACTGTAATCTCTTTGACTGAATGCTGAAGACATGCCCTAATATACACAGAGTTTCTCTGCAATGAATGGCAGAAGATTTGGGTTTTGTTTTTTTGTTTCTTTGTTTTCTCAGTTTGGATCTAGGCATTCAAGATAACCACTAAATTAATGAAACTACAATTTCACTGGTCACACACACACAACAAAGGATATAGCAGAATATCCAAAATTAGTTGAGGAAGTCTTTATTAAAAATCAGAAAATAGTAACTACAGCAAGATACAGCATTAAACCACTGACAAAGATAAGGGAGACTGGATTTCCAGAGTTGCTATAACATTTAAAACGTCCAGTTTTCAACAAAATATTGTGAAACAAGTAAAGAAATAAGAAACATACAGAGGAAAAGGGCAATTAATAAAAACTGTCCCTAAGAGTGGACTAATAAGACAAAGAATCTAAAATAGCTATAGTAAATATGTTTAAATAACTTAAAAGGAAACTATATCTGAAGAACTATGCTAAAGACTAATGTCTCACCAATAGAGAAACTATGTAGAGATACAAATCATAATTTTACATATAAGTATATGTTATATATATATGAAAATACTGCAAAAAAGGGACAAAATACTATTTAGAATCAGAAAAAAGTGAAACAAAAAATTCGCTTGTGTGCACGTTCAATCGCTTTCAGATCACTTCAGTCGCTCAGTCGGGTCCGACTCTTTGCAACCCGATGAATAGCACGCCAGGCCTCCCTGTCCATCACAAACTCCCGGAGTCTACTCAAACTCATGCCCATCGAGTCGGTGATTCCATCCAGCTATCTCATCCTCTGTCGTCCCCTTCTCCTCTTGCCCCCAATCCCTCCCAGCATCAGGGTCTTCTCCAATGAGTTAACTCTTCCCATGAGGTGGCCAAAGTATTGGAGTTTCAGCTTCAGCATCACTCCTTCCAATGAACACCCAGGACTTATCTCCTTCAGGATGGACTCGTTGGATCTCCTTGCAGTTCAAGGGATTCTCAAGAGTCTTCTCCAATGCCACAGTTCAAAAGCATCAATTTTTCAGCGCTCAGCTTTCTTCACAGTCCAACTCTCACATCCATACATGACCACTGGAAAAACCATAGCCTTGACCAGACTGACCTTTGTTGGCAAAGTAATGTCTCTACTTTTTAATATGCTATCTAGGTTGGTCATAACATTCCTTCCAAGGAGTAAGCATCTTTTAATTTCATGGCAGCAGTCACCATCTGCAGTGATTCTGGAGCCCCCCAAAATAAAGTCTGACACTGTTTCCACTGTCTCCCCATCTATTTCCCATGAGGTGATGGGACCAGATGCCATGATCTTAGTTTTCTGAATGTTAAGCTTTAAGCCAACTTTTTCACTCTCCTCTTTCACTTTCATCAAGAGGCTTTTTAGTTCCTCTTCACTTTCCGCCATAAGGGTGGTGTCATCTGCATATCTGAGATTATTGATATTTCTCCTGGAAATCTTAATTCCAGCTTGTGCTTCTTCCAGCCCAGCATTTCTCATGATGTACTCTGCATATAAGTTAAATAAACAGGGTGACAATATACAGCCTTGACGTACTCCTTTTCCTATTTGGAACCAGTCTATTGTTCCATGTCCAGTTCTAACTGTTGCTTCCTGACCTGCATACAGGTTTCTCAAGAGGCAGGTCAGGTGGTCTGGTATTCCCATCTCTTTCAGAATTTTCCACAGTTTATTGTGATCCACACAGTCGAAGGCTTTGGCATAGTCAATAAAGCAGAAATAGATGTTTTTCTGAAACTCTCTTGTTTTTTCTATGATCCAGGGGATATTGGCAATTTGATCTCTGGTTCCTCTGCCTTTTCTAAAACCAGCTTGAACATCTGGAAGTTCTCGGTTCACGTATTGCTGAAGCCTGGCTTGGAGAATTTTGAGCATTACTTTACTAGCGTGTGAGATGAGTGCAATTGTGTGGTAGTTTGAGCATTCTTTGGGATTGCCTTTCTTAAGGACTGGAATGAAAACGGACCTTTTCCAGTCCTAGGGCCACTGCTGAGTTTTCCAAATTTGCTGGCATATTGAGTGCAGCACTTTCACAGCATCATCTTTCAGGATTTGAAATAGCTCAACTGGAATTCCATCACATCCACTAGCTTTGTTGGTAGTGATGCTTTCTAAGGCCCACTTGACTTCACATTCCATGATGTCTGGCTCTAGGTGAGTGATCACACCATCATGATTATCTGGGTCATGAAGATCTTTTTTGTACAGTTCTTCTGTGTGCTCTTGCCACCTCTTCTTAATATCTTCTGCTTCTGTTAGGTCCATACCATTTCTGGCCTTTATTGAGCCCATTTTTGCATGAAATGTTCCCTTGATATCTCTAATTTTCTTGAAGAGATCTCTAGTCTTTCCCATTCTGTTGTTTTCTTCTATTTCTTTGCATTGATCGCTGAAGAAGGCTTTCTTATCTCTCCTGGCTATTCTTTGGAACTCTGCATTCAAATGGGAATATCCTTCCTTTTCTCCTTTGCTTTTTGCTTCTCTTCTTTTCACAGCTATTTGTAAGGCCTCCTCAGACAACCATTTTGCCTTTTTGCATTTCTTTTCCATGGGGATGGTCTTGATCCCTGTCTCCTGTACAATGTCACGAACTTCCAACCATAGTTCATCAGGCACTCTGTCTATCAGATCTAGTCACTTAAATCTATTTCTCACTTCCACTGTATATTCATAAGGGATTTGATTTAGGTCATACCTGAATGGTCTAGTGGTTATCCCTACTCTCTTCAGTTTAAGTCTGAATTTGGCAGTAAGGAGTTCATGATCTGAGCCACAGTCAGCTCCAGGTCTTGTTTTTGCTGACTGTACAGAGCTTCTCCATCTTTGGCTGCAGAGAGTATAATCAATCTGATTTTGGTGTTGACCATCTGATGATGTCCATGTGTAGAGTTTTCTCTTGTGTTGTTGGAAGATGGTGTTTGCTATGACCAGTGCATTCTCTTGGCAAAACTCTATTAGCCTTTGCCCTGCTTCATTCCATACTCCAAGGCCAAATTTGCCTGTTACTCCAGGTGTTTCTTGACTTCCTACTTGTGCATTCGAGTTCCCTATAATGAAAAGGACACCTTTTTGGGGTGTTAGTTCTAAACTGTCTTGTAGGTCTTCATAGAATCGTTCAACTTTGGCTTCTTCATCGTTACTGGTTGGGGCATAGGCTTGGATTACCGTGATATTGAATGGTTTGCTTTGGAAATGAACAGAGATCATTCTGTTGTTTTTGAGATTGCATCCAAGTACTGCATTTCGGACTCTTTTGTTGACTATGATGGCTACTCCATTTTTTCTAAGGGATTCCTGCCCACAGTAGTAGAAATAATGGTCATCTGAGTTAAACTCACCCATTCCAGTCCATTTTAGTTTGCTGATTCCTAGAGTGTTGACATTCACTCTTGCCATCTCCTGTTTGACCACTTCCAATTTGCCTTGATTCATGAACCTAACATTCCACATTCCCATGCAATATTGCTCTTTACAGCATTGGACCTTGCTTTTATCACCAGTCCCATCCACAACTGGGTATTATTTTTGCTTTGGCTCCATCCCTTCATTCTTTCTGGTGTTATTTCTCCACTGATCTCCAGTAGCATATTGGGCACCTACTGACCTGGGGAGTTTCTCTTTCAGTATCCTATCATTTTGCCTTCTCATACTGTTCATTGGGTTCTCAAGGCAAGAATACTGAAGTGGTTTGCCATTCCCTTCTCCAGTGGACCACATTCTGTCAGACCTCTCCACCATGACCTGACCATCTTGGGTGGCCCCACACGGCATGGCTTAGTTTCATTGAGTTAGGCAAGACTGTGGTCCTGTGATTAAGTTGGCTAGTTTTCTGTGATTATGGTTTTAGTGTGTCTGCCCTCTGATGCCCTCTCTCAACACCTACTGTCTTACGTGGGTTTCTCTTACCTTGGACCTGGCGTTTTCTCTTCATGGCTGCTCCAGCAAAGTGCAACCGCTGCTCCTTACCTTGGACGAGGGGTATCTTCTCACGGCCGCCCCTCCTGACCTTGAACGTGGAGTAGCTCCTCTTGGCCCTCCTGCGCCCACGCAGCCGCTCCTTGGCGGTGTGGTAGCTCCTCTCGGGCAGGACCCCTGACCTCCGGGGTGGGGTAGTTCCTCTCGGCCGCCGCCCCTGACCTCGGGCGTGTGGTAGCTCTTCTCAGCCGCCACCCCTGACCTCAAGCGTGGGGAAGCTCCTCTCGGCCACCGCTCCTGCGCTGTCGTAGCCTGGCGCTCTCGGTCTCTACCCCTGACTTTGGGCGAGGGGTAGCTCCTCAGGGCCAACGGCCACACTTCTGCGCCGTCCGTCGCAGCCGGCACGCTTCTGCGCGGTCTGTCGCAGCGGGCGCGCTTTAGTCATGTCCAACTCTTTGTGATCCTATGAACTGTAGCCCACCAGGCTACTCTGTCCATGGGATTCTCCAGGCAACGATACTGGAGTGGGTTACCATGCCCTCTTCCAGGGGATCTTCCCAACCAAAGGAAATCATGTCTGCCCGTGTCTTCCTCATAGGAGGTGGATTCTTTACCCACTGGACACCTGGAAAGCCCAGCCACCTGGAAAGCCAAAAAATTCACTAGAGGAGTTCAATACCAAATAAGAGAAGACAGAAGAAAGAATCAGAACATTTAAAGATAGATCAACTCAGATAATGTAGTTTTGAGGAACGGGGAGGGGGGGTGGGGGGGAGGGGAATGAAAATCCTGAGAGATACATAGGACACTACCAAGCATTCCAAGATGTGTATAATGGAAGTCCCAAAATAAGAGGAGAGAGAAGTAGAGACAGAAAGATTTAAAAAAATACACACCAAGACACATTAAACTGACAATAACCCAACAAAGTAACTCATTACATACAATGGATCCTCAATAAGATTAACAGCTATATCTCAACAGAAACCATGAAGGCAAAAGGCAGTAGAAAGACACTCAGTGTTAAAAAAAAAAAAAAAAAATTCAAGTAAGCTTTCTACATCTGAAGAAGACCCTTTAAAAAGAAGAAGAAATTAAGACATTTCCAGAATAACAAAGTATAATGGAGTTCATCACTAGCAGAACCGCACAACAAGAAATGCTAAAGAAAGAACTTCAAGATGAAACAAAAGGATGCTAGACATTAACTCAAAGAACGCTGCTGAGGGTCACAACAATAACACAAAGAAAGATCAAACTATATGCTACACACACACAAACTATTAGAATGTACAAGTGAGTTCAAAATAGTTGCAAAGCACAAGTGCAATCAACAGGGAATGAGTCGAAATGAAAATATGAAAAAAAAACCTTTACAATAGCATCAAAAAGGATAAAACACTTGTGACTGAATTTTTCAAAAGAGATGAAAACTTAGTTTATTAAAAGCCACCAAGCATTGTTGAAATAAATTAGGTAGGACCTAACTAAATGGATACCCATGTCCATTCTTCGAAAGACTTGTAGGCAGATGCTTTACCCTCTGAGTCGCCAGGGAAGACTATCAAAAGGCTTAATATTGTTAAAAAAGCAATAGTCCCCAGATTTATCTACTATCAAAATTCCAATCACTTTTAATAAAGAAATGGATCAAATGATCCTAAAATACATATGGAATTGAAAAGGACACCAAATAGACAAAACAATCTGGAGAAAGAAAAGAAAAATAGATTCACAACTATAGATGTAGATATTTGTTGCTTTGAACTAGGCAATGTTTTCTTAAATATGACACCAAAAACACAAGCAAGAAAAGAAAAAAAAAATAGAGAAACTGAATCAAAATGTAAAACTTTGTACATCAAGAAAGTGAAAAGACAACTCATTTTGGCAATTCAGAAGAAGTAAAAATTTTCACAGATCTTTTATCTGATAACCGTCCAGTATTCAGAATACATAAAGAACCACTACAACTCAACAACAAAAAGACAAACAGCCCGATTTAAACATAAAAAAAGGATTTGAGTAAGCTTTTTTCCCAAAGAATATATACAAATGTCCACTAAGGACACAAAATGGTGCTTATCATAAGTAGTTATGAGAGAAATACAAATAATAATTACTATGAGATACCACATAACCGTCACTAAATATAGCTATAAAAAATGAAAAGCAACAAATGTTTATAAGAATTTGGAAAAATTAGAGCCCCTACACATTGCTGATCGGAATTCAAAATGTCGTAGTCACTAAGGATAGCTGTTTGGTGGTTCCTCAAAATAATTAAATGTAGAATTATCAAGTGATCTACTGATTGTACTACCCAATACACTCAAAAGAATGAATCAAATGAAAGCTTTCACATAAATGTTCATAGCATTATTCATAATAATCAAATAGTGAAAAGGACCAAAAGACTATTAACTAATAAGTGCATAAATAAAATGTGATACAGTTATTCAACAAAATCTTGTTTGGTCATAAAAAAGAATGAAGTACTGATAAATGCTATTGTTCAGTTGCTAAGTCGTGTCCGACTCTTTGTGACTCCGTGGACTGCAGCACTCCAGGCTTCCCTGTCCTTCATTATCTCCCAAAGCTTGCTCAAACTCATGCCCATTGAGTTGGGATGCCATCCAAACATCTCATCCTCTGTTGTCCCCTTCTTCTCATGCCTTCAATCTTTCTCAGCATCAGAGTCTTTTCCAATGAGTTGGCTCTTCTCATCAGGTGGTCAAAGTATTGGAAGCTTCAGTTCCAACATCTGCATCCAGCATTCAGCATCCTTCCAATGAATATTCAGGATTAATACTTGCTACTGATACATGCTACATTATGAGCAATCTTGAAATTTTTATGCTAAATTAAAAAGCTCAGACACAAAACAGCATATATTGTGTGACTCCATTTGAATCATTTCACGTGAAATGTCCAGGCAAATCCATACAGACAGAAAACATATTAGTTGCTGCCATGGACTGAGAGAAAAGGAAGTGGGGAGTGATTAATTAATGGGTACAAGATTTATTTTGGAGGTGATGAAAATTATCTGAAATTAGATAGTGGGGGATGGTAGCACATTGTGAATATAATAAAAATCACTGAGTCATACACTATTAAATGGTTAAAATTTAAAAAACATAAATTTAACCTTTATTTTTTAAATGCATATTTTTATTTTAAAAGGATTAATCTTGAAAAAAAAATGAAAATTTAGGAAAAGAACCAAGTAACTTGATTTGACTTTGCAAGTCTTATTTATAACCTACATTAAATTTGTTAATTATGTAAGCCACATTAATTAAGACAATACAAAGAGAGTGTAGGGGCAAACAAATATCTTAATAGCATATGAATCAATTTATGAAATACTGCATGGGTCCTTGGCATGCAATACCAAAGGCATTATAAGTTATGCAAAAAGAGGAATTCATTTATTAAATCATATTGGGACAATTGGTTTTCCATAATAAAACAATGAAATTACATCAATGACACCATACTCCAAAATAAGTTCAAGATGTGCTATGAAAGATTGAATTTAAAAAGAAAAAGTTTTTAAATACTTAGAAGAAAATATAGGAGAATTTCTTTGTAATTTCAGTTAAGGATAGAGTTTCTTAAATGAGACCATAAAAGTAATTTTAAAAAACTGAAAAAATATGACTCCATCACAGTAAAATAGCACAACAAATTATACTAGAAATAGTTTAAAACTAAGCTACAGACTTGTAGACCTAGCAAATAACATTTTAAGCTTATTGAAAGGTTGAGTTTCTATATATTAACAAAAAATCATAAAGAGAAAATAAAACAATCAAGGAAGTGGAAGGTCTATACACTGAAAGCTATAAGATATAGATGAAAGAACGTGAAGAAGATAAAAAGAAGTGGGAATGTATTCCATGCTAATTGATTGGAAGAACTGATATTGTTAAAATGTCCATACTACCCAGGAAGTTCTACAGATTTAATGCAATACTGATCAAAATTCAAAAGACATTTTTTAACAGAAATAGAAAAAAGATCCTAAAATTTGTGTGGAGCCACAAAGCACCCTGAATAGCCAAAGCAATCTTGAGAATGAAGAACAAAGCTGGAACCATCATATTTTTTTAATTTCAAACTGTGCCAAAGCTGTAGTAATCAAAATAGCATACTATTGGCACACACACAAAGAAGCAAGCAACATAGATCAAAAGAACTGAAAAGAGATCCCAGAAGTAAACATATATATATATATGTTATATAATAAATAACATATATTATAATATAAAAAATATATAATAAATGTATATGTTATATATAACATATATATATTTATTATATATATGTAGATAGATATGATACAGACATGTCTGACTCTTTTCAACCCCATGGACTATAGCCAGCCAGGCTCCTCTGTTCATGGAGTTCTCCAGGCAAGAATACTGCGGTGGATAGCCATTTCCTTCTCCAGGGGATCTGCCCTACCCAGGGATCGAATTTATATATATATAAATTAAATTTGAACAAAGATACCAAGGATAAGGTGGGCTTCCCTGGTAGCTCAGATGGTAAAGCGTCTGCCTGCAATGTGGGAGAGCTGGGTTCAATCCCTGGGTCCAGAAGATCCCCTGGAGAAGGAAATGGCAACCCACTCCAGTACTCTTGCCTGGAAAATTCCATAGATGGAGGAGCCTGGTAGGTTACAGTCCATAGGATGGCAGAGTCAGACATGACTGAGCAACTTCACTGGTTCACTAGGGGTGGGGTGGTGATCTGGCAGAGTGCTATAAACCTGATTGATAAAACTTACCAAGGATATACAATGGAAAAAGAAAGTTTCTTCAATAAATGGTGCTGGGAAAACTGGATAGATACATGCAAAAGAATGAAACTGGACCTCTGTCTTATACCATACACAAAAATCAACTCAAAATTAATTAAAAACTTGAATGTAACACCTAAAACAGTAAACTCCTAGAAGAAAACATAAGGAGTAATCTCCTCAACATTGGTTTTTGCCAATGATTTTTTTATCTGTTCAATATCAAAAGTAAAGGCAACAAAAACAAACAAGTGGGAATATATCAAACTAAAAACTTCTGTTCAGCAAAGGAAACCATCAACAAAATGAAAAGGCAACCTATGGAATGGGAGAAAATTTTTGCAAACTACATATCTAATAAAGGGGCAATTATCCAAAGTATACAAGGAACACATACAAATCAATAGCAAAAAGAAACCCAAATACCTAAGTAAAAAATAGATGGAAGGGTGGTTCAAAAGGGAGGAAATATATGTATACCTATGGCTGATTCATGTTGAGGTTTGACAGAAAACAAAAAATTCTGTAAAGCAATTATCCTTCAATTAAAAAATTAATAAATTTTTAAAAAACAGACAAAAGACCTGAATAGATATTTTTCCAAAGAAGATATAAAAATGGTCAACAGGTACATGAAGAGATGCTCAGCATCACTGATCATTAAGGAAATACAAATGAAAATCACAAAGACTTGTCACCTCACACTTGTTAGAATTTCAGTTCAGTTCAGTTCAGTCGCTCAGTCTTGTCTGACTCTTTGCGCCCCCATGAACTGCAGCATGCCAGGCCTCCCTGTCCATCACCAACTCCTGGATTTGTTAGAATGGCAATTATCAAAAAGGCAAAAAATAACAAGTACTGGCAGGTATGTGGAGTAAAGGGAGATCATGTATATACTGTTGGGAACTTCAACTGGTACAGCCGTTAAGGAAAGCAGTATGAAAGTTACTCATAAAATTAAAAATAAAGCTATCATATGATCAAGCAATCCCACTTCTAAGTGTATATCCATAGGTAAAAGATCATTATCTCCTAGAGATATCTATATTTCCATGTTTATTGTGGCATTATTCATAACAGCCAACATACAGAATAACCTAAGTATCTATTGTCAGATGAATAGATAATAAAGATATCATACATACATATACATACATCAGTTCAGTTCAGTCGCTCAGTCATGTCTGACTCTTTGCGATCCCATGAATCGCAGCACGCCAGGCCTCCCAGTCCATCACAAACTCCTGGAGTTTACTCAAACTAATGTCCATCCAGTCGGTGATGCCATCCAACCATCTCATCCTCTGTCATCCCCTTCTCCTCCTGCCCCCAATCTTTCCCAGCATCAAGGTCTTTTCCAATGAGTCAATTCTTCACATGAGGTGACCAAAGTACTGGAGTTTCAGCTTCAGCATCAGTCCTTCCAATGAACACCCAGGACTGCTCTCCTTTAAGATAGAGTAGCATATTATCCAGCTTTTAAAAAGAAGGAAATCTTACCATTTGAGACAACATGGATAAACCTGGATGGAATTATGCTAATTAAGTAAGTCTGAGATGGAAAGACAAATACTGTATGATCTCACTTATATGTGGAATCTGAAATAGCTGAACTTATAGAAACAGAGAGTATGATGGTGATTACCAGGGGCTGGGGTGGGGAAGATTGGGAGAGATTGCTTTAAGTATATAAACTTTCATATATAAAATGAATAAGGTTTTATGATCTAATGTACAACATGGTGACTATAGCTGATAACACTATTGTATAATTGAAATTTTCTAAGAGAACAGAACTCAAAAGCTCTTACAAGAAAAACTAAAAGGTAAATATGTGAGATGATGCATCTTAACTGACTCACTGAGAGGAATCCTTTCACAATGTATACTTAAACCAAATCATCACTTTATGCACTTTAAATATCTTACAATTGTATTACATGTCAATAAATAAAATCATATGGCAATAAAGCTGAAAAAAATAGAAAAGTACTATGAGCCAGAATATATATTTATAAATGAACATATGCACATCAAAACAAATACATAAAATTGGCAGATTTTCAAATAGTAAAATTGTCACAAAATAAAACAAAAATTCACCACAGATGAATGAAAATGATTAATTAACAAATGAGAAGACATCTAGCCTCACTGATTTATCAGAGAAATATTAATTAAATTATATGAAGTTGAAGTCTGTACCATAAGATTAACAGTATTAATAAGTTTACACTGAAAGTGTTAGAATTTTTTCAATTTAAATTAGAAATAGGACAGAAAATCCAAATAAAATTAACTTATTTATAAGGAAATGTATTACTTTGTAAAACTGGAGGTAATTTGAGCTTCAGGTCATTAATGACTTGGCCATACCCCTTTCCTTTCTGAACTCCTCTCCAATAGGTCATTTCATTTTAAGGATGCCTCACCTCCATTAGCCTGAACTGAGTGTTGACTGTGTTTTTCCTTAAATTATTCTTTGTATTAATATGTATCCAGCAAACCACGAGATAATTACCATTGTGGTATTTATTTTGCAGATTTTGATGTACCATTCCATCTTGAAACCCTTATTCAAGACGTATCTCTCTTGGGTTTGAACATAACTGTATCAGCACACACAGTCATCCGGTTCTAAATTCTGCACCCTTTCTACTACATGCTTTTGCTGCTCTAACAGTGTAATCTTTAGTGATCTTTGCATGCTATTTGTTTGCAAAATTAGTAACGACATCCATTGCTAAGTTACATGGTCTGGGATATCATACAAAAGTCACTATTGCGGAGTTGGTAGCTGACATTAAGTAATTATTCAATTTATTAATTAATCAATCAATTCAAAATGTATTAGAAGTTTATTTTTCTCACAGGTAACTGGTCAACTTCTGACCAGAAATCACAAAGATGAGTAACACCTCTTCTTGACCTTTGAGGAATTTTGTCTGTGTAATGACTGCACTATTTCCAATCACCATGTAGATGGCTGTTGCCATTTGTTATTATGAAACTGTAATGTTTTCTTATGCAGATTGGCCTGTTTGACATTTTCCATTCACAGCTCTTGCTATAAATTTGGAAAAAATTTACTCACTGAAGTTTTTATCATTGTTGCCTTAGGAAGTCTGAAATTGTATTAGTATCACTCACAGTTATTTATGATTTTTAAGGAGAGAAAGGAGGTTTGGCACTTACTGAGGGACACTGATGATGTTGCCCTGAGGATAAAGACTTTTGAAGGCCCAAAGGCAAAGCCTAAGTCAGGGAACTTGGCCCTTTCCCACTATAGATTTTTCTGTTTGTTTGGGAAAAAAAAACTATCTTACTACATCCCTCAGAAAGAGCCACAGCCTATGGCAGATACTATTTACCTACCATGCTCCCATCTTCTTAATCAACAAGTCCAGGATTTTGCTCATCAATGGACTTAGATTAAGCACAGGGGAAGGTGCAGAAATCTACATTCCTCAACCCGGGAAAATCTACAGTCATATAAGAGATTGCTGGTCTCTGAGACATTTTTCATTCAATAAATACAGTTAACCCTTGAACAACATGAAGGTTAAGGGAGCCAACCCCCACAAAGTAAAAAATCTATGTACTGCCATCTCTGCCTTGAAAGCAAAGGAACTGATAAATGGCTCAGCCAAGGTCAGGAAGCTGAAATAGTTTGGATAGAATCAGGGCTCATCCTTTAGATTTTTTTATTCTACTACTGGAATCTCTAATAAAACACAATCTCTGCCCCTCCGACTTAAAGATCTGTAAAACAAAAATGCTGACACTATTTTTATCAAAAAAACAAAAAATCTACCTATAAGCCGACCTATGCTATTGAAACCTGTGTTGTTCAAGGGTCAACTGTATTTCTGAACCTTATTCTGTGCCAGATGCTTTTCTGGGTGCTAAAGAGATGTTAGCCAAAGCCTGCTAAGAATAATTGGGAAATTATTGCTTTCTTCCTATAGGCACCCACCTCCTTGTGTAACTTCTTCCTTCTTGTTTTAAGGGTGGGTGTTATGGCTGGAGCTGCAGCAGTTCCCTGGTCGCTCAGCTGGTAAAGAACCCACCTGCCAATGCAGGAGATGCAAGAGAGGCAAGTTGGATCCCTAGGTCAGGAAGATCCCCTGGAGAAGAAAATGGCAACCTGCTCCAGTATTCTTGTCTGGGAAATTCCATGAACAGAGGAACATAAAGGGCTATAATCCATGGGGTCACAAAGGGTTGGACATGACTGAGTGCATGCACAGATGCAGCCCTCGTGGTGGCAACAGGAGGGAAAAGCTAATGGAATTGTATCGTATAATTGTACTGCTTATTGCATAAGAGATAAACCAACCCATTTATTTTGTTGAAAGCCATGATGGTATAGGTTCTTTTCATTTTATAAGCAATAGAAAAAATTCTGAATCTGATTTTTCTCTTGCACATTATTTTAGGAGTTTTTCATTTCTGTATCATAAATGCTGTATCCTGCCTTAGTGCAGTGTCCTGGGATACAGGAAAATTTGAAAAGGCCCTGTCTTTGGAAAGCAGGCTAAGATGTACGTTATGGAATAACAAAATATCAGAGACTGATAAACAACAAGGTCCTACTGTATAGCATAGGGAACTATATTTAATATCTTTTAATAAACTAAACTGTTAATAAACTAAATTTTTTCCATTAGGAAAAAATCTGAAAAAAATACTTATATATAACTGAATCACTTTGCTATACACCTGGAACTAACACAATACTGTAAATCAACTCTACTCAGTTAAAAAAGAGAGGAAACAAAAGTCATGTTTGTCGATTAGATAAATAAATTGAGAATTACAGGGATTAGATAGCATTTAAAATCACACTATTTATTACTAGCAGAAAGAAATTGTAATTCTGTTTTCATGGTGTGTATTTCAACGTCATTTAAAAAAACCCACACATATAAACAATCTGAATCACAAAAAATAGGGCAAAAAAAAAAAAAAAGAAATTTATAAATCCACGCTCAGGGTTCCAAGGAAAAGTATTTCTGCCTAATATTACAATAGTTATTTTGCTATTATGAGATACTCTATTATCCAAAGAATTTGGAACACTCCGTAATAAAGTTAAGCATATTTGTTTCTCTGGGACTCCTCAAGCCTTTAGTATAAGAAGATGTACAATGAATCATGAAAAGACAGAAACGGTGTGCAAAAGTTTCTCCTTTTCTGTAGACTATGGAACCTACTCTTCCTGGAGCATTTTAAGAGACTGGTATTCTGAAAAATAAACTTTTAAAAGCATCATAATTTATTAGCTCAAGCTCTTTGTGAACTGATTCAAAATATAGATAGAAAAAAAGCACAACTAAAAGGAATCACACCACAGTTAAACATACTAAAAATTCTAACAGAGCTCGTTCTGATATTCAAGAAAACTTAAGTGCTAAAGCAGCTTCAAAAACCTAAATACTTTAAGCACAGAGCAACCTTAAGTGAAAATGTCAAGGACTGTCATGCCAACTTGGCATTCTCAAAAAAAGAAAAGAGAAGAATGTTTATACATTTTATGCTGCTACTTATCACATAATGACTAACATGGCCAAATATATAAAAAATTTAATCTTCAATATAACATAAAATTTATCAATTCATTATGTTAATTACTAAAATTTAAAAGTTGACAGTCAAAAATAGCTCAAATTTTTATGAATCAAAGAAATACAGTAACAAATTTAAGAATAAAGCTAAGTATTCATGGAAGTAAAGTTTAATTGTTCTGATTTTTGTTTTACTCTTTACAGTGTTTTATGATTCAACATTCAGTAACCAATCTGCCAGTTGGCCTTGGTTCTGTATTTTTCAGCGTGACATTGGAAGATGTCTTACTTTGGAAATGTTGAACACAAGACACTGGAAAGGTACTTTGTGACTTTGCCGCCATCATGTGGATATTAAGTTTACTAAATGTGGGGGAAGTGTGTGACCTTAAAAAATGGTGTGTTGAGTCTTTAGGTTTATTTCAGAACTTCTCATCCTGGGCCCCGTGGACTCCTTAACAAGTCTGCATGTGTGTTAAGTCGTTACAGTCATGCTGACCCTTTACGACCCCATTGACTGCAGCCCACCAGGTTCCTCTGTTCATGGGATTCTCCAGGCAAAAATAGTGGAGTGAGTTGCTCTCCTCCAGAGCACCTTCTTGACCCAGTAATTGAACCTGCGTCTCTTATGTCTCCTGCATTGGCAGGTGGGTTCTTTACCACCAGCACCACCTGGGAAGCCCTTACAGGACCCCAAAAGCTACTGAAAGGAAACATGAATTTCTTCTGTGAGTCGGCATGTTTCTGGGAATTTTCATCATAGCCTAAGGACATAGTGATCAGACAAAAGATAGGAACCTTTTGTATGAGTTATACAATCAAAAATGTAAGAGCTAAAAACATAAGGGAGTAATTTTTGGTTGCCTTGATATGGCCTACCCTTGATATTGAAGCCAACACATTTATTCTTGCATCTTCAGTCTTAGCCTATATATATATATATATATATATATTTTTTTTTTTTCCTCTTGGGGCCCAGTGTACTGTCTTTTAAAACTTGTGAAGATTTCTCCAACATAATGCATATGAGAAATAAGCTTGCAAATTTTAAACTGTTAAGCAAACACTCAAACTGCAATGAGACTCTGCTTTCAAAACAGTGACTCTGGGGCATTAGCGAAGAAATTCTATCACGTCTAATATTCACTAAAATCACTGTTCTGCAAGAGCTGAAATCAGCATGCTTTCCTTCACTTACTACTGTAACTGAACATTCAAATAACTAGTGACCAACTTTCTTTAGACAAAATTTCAATGTATTATGCCAAATAAAGAAGATTGTCTACAAACTAGTAGGAATTTTCTAAACAGCTGGCATAATTCTCCATGTATTGTCTTTATGCTGAAATTCAAATTTTACATCCATAAGATGCATTTAATCCAACCACAGCGATTACTTAAGGACTCCCAGCTGTCATCTCCACAGTGATGGCTCATGTCAGACATTCTACCTGGATGACATATACAAGACATCTGTTGTGCTGTTGACCCTCAAAGACAAACCAGGTAGGATGAACCCTGACACTGGTCATGTCTCCTCTAGAGCAAAGAGAATCTAGAATGCCCTAATAAAGCCTTCACTGGTGTTTCCTGTTTTGTTGTTGAATTTTTATTTTAGATTTGTAGATCAGATACATAATACATTTCAACAAAACTTGACAAACAGGTTTTTGCTGAAAATATACTACCAGGAGCAGATTCAGAAAGTAGTGTCTCTATCTGTGAGATTTTCTAAGGGATTCAAATGAGAAAGAAAAGTCACGTTTTAATTGAGGAAATGTTATTAATAGAATAGGTCTGTAAGTAAACATATATTTAAAATTTTTCTCAGTCACACAATTCTTTAACCCAGTGAGTCTTCTTACATCCCATCCAGCTCTGAACAGCACTGTCCAAGAGGACATCGAAGGATGATGAAATGTTCTATGTTTACCTTGCCCATTCTGACCACTTGTGGCTATTCACCCCTTGAAATTGTCGTTACTATGACTGAGGAACTGAATGTTTAGCTTTATTTACTTTTAATTAATTCAAACTTAAATAGGCACACATGTCCAGTGGCTACTCTATTGAATCGCTCACCCTAAAGAAGCCAATGTACAGAGAAACAATGTATTCAGTATCAGTCACTTTGTAGATCATCATGATTTATTATTTTTTATATTTTTTCAGCACAATCTAATTTTATTTTAAATTGGAATATAATTGCTTTAAAATATTGTTTTAGTTTTTGCTGTACAACAAAGGGAATCAGCTATATGTACACATATTCCTTCTCTTGGACCTCCCTCCCACCACCCCCTCATCCCAACCATCTGAAGGTCATCACAGAGCACCAAGATAAGCTCCCCATGCTTTGTAGCAGATTTCCTCTATAGCAGGTTCCCGCGATCTGTTTCATACATGATAGTATATTTATACTGTTAACATGAATGGCAGAACCAGTGGAGGTGTTCATCTCCTTTGCATTCTTTGGAGATGTCTGGAGAGAGGTTAGCCTTAGTCCGTTCACTGTATAGTGTAGAGCTTGGTTTAACTCTGAAATTCAACACACAGCAGTACAGTAACATTAAAAACCATCTCACAGATATTTTATTCTGTGGAGAACAAGTTGTTTAGTGATCATCAAAAAGTAATTGCTAAAATGAAGATACTCGGCAGAATAAATAAGCTGAAAATTTCAGCTAAGAAAAGCTAGGGTGGTGTGGACCCTTGTATAAAGAGCAGAGCTCATGCACCCTAGTGTTTGGCTGCCCAGCCCCAGACCCCCGCGGTGCAGCTGGGGGCTCAGCTGCTCTGTGCAGGCAGGAAGACTGTGTTCCCCCACCAGGGGAAGTATGTTTCAGCTTGAGCCAGGCAGTTGACACCAACTGTACGGAAATACTGAATGTAAGTTTGGAAAAGCAATGCAAGTGAACATTGATGAGGGCAGAAGCCCACAAGTGGGGTTCTCAACAGTTATTTTAGTACAGAAATTTGCTTTTTTTAATTGAAGTATCATTGATTTACAGTATTGTATTAGTGTCATTTGGATAGCATAGTGATTCAGTATTTTTGCAGATTATACTCCTTTATAGGCTAATACAATATAATGGGTCTAATACTCTGTACTATACAGTAAATCTGTTACTTATCTATTTTACATATAGTAATCTGTATCTGTTAAACCCATACCCTTAATTTGTCCCTCCCAGCTTCCCTCTCTCTTTTAGTAACCACAGGTTTTTTTTTTTTTCTATGAATGTGAGTCTGTTTTGCATATATATTCATTTGTATTACTTTTTAGATTCCACATATATGTGATAATATACAGTATTTGTTTTTCTCTGCCTGACTTATTTTACTAAGCTTAATACTGTATAGGCTCATCCATGATGCTGCAAATGGCAGTATCTCATGCTTTTTTATGGCTGAGTAATATACATATGTCATAACTTTTAATCCATCATTTGTTATTGGGAACTTGGGCTGGTTCCGTGTCTCAGCTATTATAAATAGTGCTGCTATGTACATTGGGAATGCATGAAATATACAAAAATTATCTGTTCATGCAGTATCGACTCAATGGACATAAGTTTGAGCAAAGTCCAGGAGATAGTGAAGGACAGGGAAGCTTGGCATGCTACAGTCTATGGGGTCACAAAGAGTCAGACATGACTGAGCGACTGAACAACAGAAGTGGATACTACCAGCAGATGTAAAGGCCTTGAGAGCAAACTTCATAGCAATTGTGTTTGGATCTTCATCAGCTGAGGCTCAGTGGTAAACAACACATGTATATAAACTTTTCCTGTCTTCTTTCTAACTTTAAAATTCTTTATTTTCTCTTCTACTAATAGATGTAGCATGAATGCTTCTTTTAGCTTTTTGATAATCTCAAGATAAATTTTACAGGAGCAGCTCACCCTAAAGCACATGTCAAGAAATGATTTGTTGTTGTTGCTTACTTTTCTCTTTACCTCACAGGTTGCAGCTAAGTAAACTTAAGCTATATAAGCCCGAGTCAGAACAGTTCATAGTTCTTTCAAGAAATACCCCAATCCTTTTATCCCTTCAATAATTTTAAGTTTTTTATTTATCTCAGTTTTCTTTTGAACATGACATTTTATGTCTGTGTGTCTGTCTGTTTCTGGGTTGTTGTTGTTTTTTTTTTTTTTTCAAGATTTATTTATTTATTTTAGGCTGTACTGGGTTTTCATTGCTGCTCTCAGTTGCAGCGAGCTGGGGCTACGCTGTAGTTCTGTTGCATGGGCTTTTCATTGGGGTGGCTTCTCTTGTTGCAGAGCACAGGCTCTAGGGCACATGGACTTCAGCAGTTGCAGCATATGGGCTTAGTTGCTCCAAGGCATGTGGGATCCTCCTGGACCAGGGATCAAACCTATGTCCCTTGCATTGGCAGGTGGATTCTTTACCACTAAGCCACCAGGGATGGCTTAAAATGTTTTAAAATCTTTTATTTTTTTTCTTTTTAAAGTTATATCTCATCTATACATCTATACATACATTGGGGCTTCCCTGGTGACTCAGATGGTTTAAAAAAAAAAATCTGCCTACAATGCAGAAGACATGGATTCTATCCCTGGGTTGGGAAGATCCCCTGGAGAAGGAAATGGTTAATGGCTACCCACTCCAGTATTCTTACCTGGAGAATTCCATAAACAGAGGAGCCCAATGGGCTACAGTCCATGGGGTCACAAAGAGTTGAATGAAACTGAGCAACTAACACTTTCACTTTCACACATACATAGGTGTAAAAATATTCAACCATGCATCAAGGATAGATACGTAAATATTCAGAAATTTATCATAATATCCTTAATAAATAGCATACATGCTTCAGTTAAAGATATTTAGTTTCATAAACAAGAATGGAAGAATGGCTTTACCATTATTACCTTTAATTCTATATGTATAAAAGTCAGAATAATTTTCCATTGGAAAAATATTTCACTTTAAGTGAGTAATATTACTTGTAGCAAATTCTATATGTATAAAAGTCAGAATAATTTTCCATTGGAAAAATATTTCACTTTAAGTGAGTAATATTACTTGTAGCAAATTTTAAAATATATGTATGAATTAGTATGAGTCTAAAGACTAAAGGAAATATAGAATGATTTTAAAATAAAAAGTGAGTACTTATTTAAAACATATGACACATTATTTCTGTCATTTTAGAGTCATGCTTGCCACGATAATATAGCTTAATTTTATTGGATTCAGCATTGTAGGGATACTCAAAAGTAGTAACTAGATTGTTTGGTAGTTTAGAATTTGATTTTGAGAAAAGCATCCAAATCTTGAAAATCAGAGTGGGGCTTCCTGCCTAGATTTGTTATTTACTATTCAACTGGAACTCAGACATTGTGGAGTTGGTCAATTTGTCGATTGCTGCCCAGGACAGAACGTAACTAATGTTTTGTCTGGTAGGACACTCATGAGTTTTTAATCTAACTTACCAATTTTGTTCTAATTTTTTTAATGCTGATGAACATCCAGTTCCTAAAAATGCCCAATGATCCAGTTTTGCAATTAGCATTTCCTCATCAATTAGTTGAATTAAGTTTTGGCATTAGAGTATTCTTTATGAGATATGCATTTTTACCTCCTGAAAATTATGCTTTGACATGACATTTGATCATAAAGCACATTAATCAGACTTTGACCAGATGGGAAGAAGAGACTGACCTCTTATCAGACTAAAGACTACTTTTGTGACTGTAGGTCATTATGTATGTACGAGAATACTCTCCATTCCCTAGGGACCTAGTTTAGGGTGCAGTGGGTACTGCTATTTTCTACATTAAGTTCTTATGAAAATGCCATCTAATACCTCCATTAGTTTTTAAAAATCTGTGTTTTCTTATGACTAAGAACTTAATACAGCTCAGAATTTTGCTTGCTATTGATAATACTTGCAGGCAGTAGAGTTGATAGGATTCAAAGAATAGTTTCATTGTGTTATAAGTTCATTTTTATATCTTCAATCAGTTCTAGTTAGAGGCCACCTCCTTTTACATAAAGTGAGCTCATTTCCCCAGGAACACCTGCATATAAGCTCCTTTATTAAGTTGCACACACTTTCGCTAAATTAGAATCCTCCTCTGTTTTCTGTGTCCCAATATATTATCTCACTTAGATAAGTGAGATATCTAAAGAGATCATGTCATAAACATGTTAATATACCTCATGACACTTAGCACATACAATCTTGCTTTCTGTTAACAGTCCATGTGGTGGAGCAGAAAGAGTCATGAGTTAGAAGTTCAGTCCCAAGCCAGAACCCTAGCTCTGCCACTGTGCATTAGACCACATACCCCATCCTTCATCTGCAAAGTGAGAGTAATTTGTGAGCCTCACCATCAAGATCTTTGTATGATGTGATGGAAAGTGAAGGGATTTTGAAGTTAGACTTGAGTTCCTATCCTAACTTATCCACTTAATGATTGTTTCCTGATCACAAAATGGGAGTAAAAACAATCAGCCTTTCATGTTATGAGATTTGAATTAGATGATTCAGATAAAGCTTCTATCTTTAGCGTCTGGTGCCTAGTAGGTTTTCAATAAGTATTTATTCCCTATTTGTAAAACTTTTTCCAGGTTGTTGGATGACACTCAAATACACTAGAGTAAATCCAACATCAAAAGGAGCAAGTAGAGTCTTGAAAACCCTAGTTTATATAGTGTATGTAAAAAAAAGATTAGAAATTGAAGTACACATAGCATTGTCTCCATTCAGTGATTCCATGACTCCACCTCCAATTCACACCTCCCAATACATCAATCTACTTACCACTCCTACTCCTCCACTGATCCTATAATTACTGAGGCCCACAAAGAGCCCTATGAATTCTAAACATTATAGATGATTATGTAATGATGTCCTACTCCATCTCTCTTCTAAAGCTGTCTCTTCAGGTCACTCCTTCCTTGCTAAAATACTAGCTATAGTTCTTGATGCTCTAAGGAATTTTTATTCCTGATCTACCTGTCATTTAAACACTGTGGCCTTGACTTCCCTGGTATTCCAGTGGTAAAGAATCCACCTTCCAATCCAGGGGATGTGGGTTTGAGCTCTGATCCAGGAACCGAGATCCCACATGCCTTGATAAAACTAAGCCTGTGTGCTTTAATGAAGAGCCCATGTGCGGCAACAAAGATCCAGCACAGCTGATAGATAAATAAATTAACATAAATTGTATAAATAAATAAATATTCCTGCCTCTCAGCCATTGCTTTTCCTGTAACATTTTCTTAGATAATTTCATAAACTGACTTTGTTTCATTCACCTTGTATGTGATGATAATTCTCTAATGTATTTCTTTCCTGACCTTTAGAATCTTATCAACAAATTGCTGCTGAATAACTACATTAAAATGTCCCTGTAATTCAACATGTCAAAAGAGAAACTCTATTTCATCTTTAACTTGGATTTGCCTCAGATATTCTCTATCTCATTTGCTACACTTAGCACTCCTCTAGTTTCTGAAGTTAGAAACTCAGTTGCTCAGGGTTCAGATGAGGATGATGTACTAAAGAAGCCACTTGCAGAGGTAGGAGCACAGTAAAGTAAGTTGAAGCTCTCAGAGCCCAGCAAAAGTAGGGAGCCTAGGGCTCAAGTTGGGCTTCCCTAGTGGCTCAGATAGTGAAGAATCTGCCTGTAATTCAGGAGACCCAGGTTTGATCCCTGGGTCAGGAAGATCCCCTGGAGAAGGGAATGGCTACCCACTCCGGTATTCCTTCCTGGAAAATTCCATGGACAGAGGAGCCTGGCAGGCTACAGTCCATGGGGTTGTAAAGAATCAAACATAACCAAGTGATTAACACACTTTATGGCTGAAGCCAGGCATAATGCAGAGCCTGATGGGAAGGACATGAGGAAGGAATGCCTATCTATGGCTTTAATACTGAGGCAAGTAATTTTCTAAGCGAAGATATGGCACAAAATCTCATGCAATAGGCTTCTCCCTCTGGAATTTGATCTAATATTAGGAAGAATTTTTCCGTTAAGCTAAGAGTTTCTTCCACATCTGCCTTGTATTGACTATGCGTTTCAGATGACATGTCTCTCATCTCTCCTTGCCATGTCGCAGTTTTGACCTTCCAGCCCAAAATGTGCCAGTTGGTGAAAATGTATTCCTTCTCCCTAATATGCTTAGTTGGTGCTCTAGGTTACTTGCTGAAGAACTGACGCTTTTGAACTGTCGTGTTGGAGAAGACTCTTGAGAGTCCCTTGGACTGAAAGGAGATCCAACCAGTCCATCCTAAAGGAAATCAGTCCTGAATTGATGCTGAAGCTGAAACTCCAAGACTTTGGCCACCTGATGTGAAGAACTGACTCATTTGAAAACACCCTGATGCTGGAAAAGATTGAAGGCTGGAGGGGAAGGGGATGACAGAGGATGAAATGGTGGAATGGCATCATTGACTCAATGGACATGAGTTTGAGTAACCTCCGGGAGTTGGTGATGGACAGGGAGGCCTGGCATGCTGCAGTCCATGGGGTCGCAAAGAATCGGACACAAATGAGCTACTGAACTGAACTGAATGGCACAAAATCTCAAGCAATAGGATTTTCCCTCTGGAATTTGATCTAATATTAGGAAGAATTTTTCCATTAAGCTAAGAATTTCTTATCTGCCTTTTATCGACTATGCGTTTCAGATGACATGTCTCTCATCTCTCCTTGCCATGCCACAGCTTTGCACTTCCAGCCCAAAATGTGACAGTCAGTGAAAATGTATTCCTTCTCCCTAATATGCTTAGCTGGTGCTCTAGTTTTCTTGCTCTGTGAATCTACAAAGGGAAAGTGGTTCTAAGACTTTTCATGCTGTGTGAGCTGAGTCCTTTGGGTAACATTGGGCATTGCATTTTCTGCAGGCTACTCCAGCAGGAGGACTATCAGAAAACTAATTCTTTGAGTTAGTGTTGGGTTGTTTTTGTGTGTGTGGAGGGGGTAACAGGGTATTTTTGTTTAATCTCAGGAAATATGTACCTAAAATGAGAGTTGTTGAAGTTTGGCATACATTGTTTAAAATGTTTCTCATTGGAGTAGCTGAAAACAAATGCTTTGGTCAAAAACTTTTCATTCAACTGTGCGAAGGAGGAAAAATATCATTGAATTGCCTACTAAAACTTCAGAGATTTTTTAAGTAGAGACCATCCTATGCTAAAGATGGTATTTCAGTAGCACCCATGCCCTTGCCTCAGATGGATTTTTTTTTTTTTTGGATGTTGCGAGAGGAAAATCAGAGGTTATTACAGAACCCACATGAATCCCTGGATCATTCTCAATGGTTCCTGAGTTAAACAATAAAATCTCTTTGTGAACGATTCTCCATTTCTGGACAAATTTGGATAAGTGACTTTCTCACAAAAGTAAGATGTGTTCAGTGTTCACACCTCTGCACTTCAGAGCATGCAGAGTGGGTGGGTCCTCACAAGGTCTGATAAAGTGAAACACACAGAGGGCAGAAAGTATGCTGTTTCCATTTCCTTGGAAACTAGCACAAGAATGGACACCTAGTAGTTGCCAGATAAATGTTATCTGTTGAATAAAGTGTTTATCAGAAATCATTCCTTAATTTTAATCTACAAGGTTTGTAATTCCAGATTCTGCTTTATTTTCCTTCTTTTTCATAATTTTATTCATCCCTGTCTTTCCCACATGGGAACAAAGACAGTTTAGAGAGTTCTCTGTATCACATGTTTTAAGGAAGGTTTTTAACTGCTTACCTGAATAACAGTATTATAGTTTTAAACTTAAAACTTTTATTGCTGATATGCAATCTCTACAACTATTTTCAAGGACCTTACTTATAGATTACTTTCTATAACCTTATTTTAAGATTATAGAAAGGCTTTTTAAGAAATTGGTTATATATTTTTTGACCTTTCAGTTCTAGAATGAGCTTTTAAAGGAAAAGGTGTTGAAACTTAAATTTAATCCATCTGTTTCTGGATTCATGTGTGTTCGTAGAAGCTGTTGGTGACTTTAAAAGGACATGAGAAAGTATGAATTGTTTCAAAAGCTTGAAAGCCAACTTAATAACATTGCCACACTGTTATTAAATTAATGAACTTAATAATTGTTTGCTTAGGATTAAAATATCACTTGAATAGCCACAGAAATTAGTGTTGTTCATTTTGGAATCTTTGAATAGTAAGCTGAGCGTGCGCCAGGACGAAGCCATGTACCCAGAGCATAACCAGGAAACAGTTGTGGAACCATAACACAGACACAGGGACCAGGTTGCAGCAGCTAAGCTTGGAGCAAGGTCAAAATTCACAGTAAGGCTCCAATTCAGGCCCAACTACAAAGTCAACATCCGTGCATCCATGTTTCTAGGGTTACCTTTCTACGGTGACAATTTGGGGAAGATTTTCCTTAAGAAAGAAAAGAAGGCAATGCTTTTATTGAAAGAAAAACTGAAATATTGTTTGCGCCCAACTGTTCCAGGGTGGATGGGAAGAGCAATTCTCTTGAAAACACAATTTGGTTTTGCTCAGGCCATTTTGGGGGTCACAGCAATGGCAAAATATCCTTTATTAAAACCGGACTCTGGCATTACAGGCACGTGTGAGCCATGGCCCAGGTATAAGACCATGGAAATAGTCTGACCCAGACCAATGAACTGCTTGGAAAGCATTTTATAAAGGCTCTAGTAAGAGCAACTTAGGAGTGGAATGTACCAAGAAAAAGGAAATGGTAAACTCAGCCTAATCAAACATTTTTCTAATCCAAAGCTGAGTATAATTTGGTCTTCCACAACCCAAGAGGCCCATCAAGTAGATAAATAACTTACCATGTCCACAGTCAACTCAGCAGAGTATCTGTAAGTCATAAGACAAGAAATTAGGTACTGTCAAGGATCATTAGTGCCTCTTCTTTCATACAAAACAGCTTGAGAAATTAGTTTACATAATCCACTTCTTCTAATATGAACAGTTATATTTATAACTATGGTGAAGGGAAAGTGCTCTCACAGTCAATGACCTGGGTTCACATCCTTCCTTGACATGTGCTGGCCATGCATCTTGGAATAAATTGCATCTCCAAGACCCTTTTTTTCACATGGACAAGAAGGAGTGAGAGCAGTAAGAATACTCATAAACACAGGATTTTTGTGACAATCAAAAATATATTTGGAGAGATCTAGACATCTGTACTCAAAACACAAATTCTGCATGAATACTCATAAACACAGGATTTTTGTGACAATCAAAAATATATTTGGAGAGATCTAGACATCTGTACTCAAAACACAAATTCTGCATTTAATAGAAACTATCAATAAACTATTTTTAATCATAAAAGTGGAGTGCTAATGGAATTGATTCTATATGGCTAATGTGATCATATCTGTGAAGTGCTTTGCACAGTGCCTGGTCCATATGGACATTAAACTTTCAATATATATTAGGAGGAGGAAGAGAAGGAGAAAAGAATTTACTCCAACAAAAATTGATGTAATTTCCACCAAAATTTTATCTTAATTCATGACATATCAAGTTGTAACTTTGACACTTAGCTAAGCTAACTAAAGCTCAAAAGAGAATTCTAATTTTTACCTAAGAGGTCCATCTAGTCAAGGCTATGGTTGTTCCAGTGGTCATATATGGATATGAGAGTTGGACTATAAAGAAAGCTGAGTGCCAAAGAATGGATGCTTTTGAACTGTGGTGTTGGAGAAGACTCTTGGGAGTCCCTTGGACTGCAGGGAGATCCAACCAGTCCATCCTAAAGGAGACCAGTCTTGGGGGTTCATTGGAAGGACTGATGCTGAAGCTGAAACTCCAATACTTTGGCCACCTGATGTGAAGAGCTGACTCATTTGAAGAGACCCTGATGCTGGGAAAGACTGAGGGCAGGAGGAGAAGGGGACGACAGAGGATGAGATGGTTGGATGGCATCACCGACTCAGTGGACATGGGTTTGGGTGAACTCTTGGAGTTGGTGATGGACAGGGAGGCCTGGCGTGCTGCAGTTCATGCGGTCGCAAAGAGTCGGACACGACTAAGCGACTGAACTGAACTGAAGAAAAAGCTGGATTAAAATTCAACATTCAGAAAATGGTGATCACAGCATCCAGTCCTATCACTTCATGGCAAATAGATAGGGAAAAAATGGAAACAGTGGCAGATTTTATTTTCTTTGTCTCCAAAATCACTGCAGATGGTGACTGCATCCATGAAATTAAAAAATGCTTGCTCCTTGGAAGAAAAGTTATGACAAACCTAGACAGCATATTAAAAAGCAGAGACATCACTTTGCCAAGAAATTTCCATATAATCAAAACTATGGTTTGACAATTTTGCTTACCTCTCTGCTTCTACAAGAATTCCCCTCCCCTAGTTTCCAATAACATGTACCTCACTTCTTTTGAGCCATATATAACTGGCAGTGTCCTCAAAGTCCAGATTTCTACTAACAGTCTGTTCAAGACATTCTAGGTTTTGTCTATCATGTTCCCCCAAATTCTATCCTCTTTCAATGCCTAATTCCCAAACTACTCACACATTTCTCACACCTCATGTCCAGACACTAAAATATATATTAGTTTCCTATTGCTTCATGACAAATCACCATAAACTACTGCCTTTCAGGAAGATTCTTTACCCACTGAGCCACCTGGGAAGCTGAAAAGTACATGCCCAACATGAGGTTAGAACCCAGGGTCCTGAGATTGAGTCTCACTCTTTATCGACTGAGCTTGTCAGGTGAAGACTTAAAAGAGCACCCACTTATTATCTCATGGTTTCTGTAAATCAGAAGACTGGGCAAGGCATAAACAGGTTCTCCACTCAAGATCTCCGAAGGCTGCAATCAAGATATTAGATGGGGTTTTGTTCTCAACTGGAGCTTGGGGTCCTCTTTTAAGCTTATTCATGTCTTTGGTGGAATTGAGGCAGAAAAAGGGTGTCATTTTCTTGCTGATAGTTTTCTAGGACTCATTCTCAGTTCCTAGAGCCTGCTGTCTTGTTCTAGCTTTGTAGCTCTTCCCTAGATAGTTCACAACAGAACTCTGCTTTCTTCCAGGTCAGCAGGCAAGCATCTGTTGAACTTCTTGTCTATTTTGAGGACTTATTTCAATAGTTCAGGTCCACTCAGGATAAATTCCCTGTTAAATAGCTTACAGTCAACTAAATAAATAGTTTAATTATACCTGCTAAATTCCTTTTGCCATATAACATAATGTAATTATAAGGTTGACATATCATCATATTCACAAGTTTTGCCCACACTCAAGGAAACATATATTGCAGGAATTGGGAATTTGAAGAGCCATCTTGGAAGGCTGCCTAACACAATTCTCCAAACCTAATTACAGGTACCCAAACATTCAAAGTATGAAAAACCACTTTGAATCAGAAATTTAAAAATTAGAGAAAAAGTTAATGGACAAAAACAGAAATCTTTTTTTTTTTTGCTAAAGGGTGGTTGAACTCAAAAGAAATTCAAGAAAAAGGTTAAATTTATCTCAAAAAAATAAAGAGTAAGTTGATGTTTGGCGGAAACTAGCAAAATTCTGTAAAGCAATTATCCTTCAATTTAAAAATAAATCAATTTAAAATTTTAAAAAAGAGTAAATTGCAGGCTGTCTAAAAGAAAATAGACCCCCCCAAAAAATTAAAGGGCATTAATGAAAGAAAAACAAGCTTTAGTAGCTTTCTCTTAGTCTTCATTTTCATAGCGATAATGACAATGGCACACAGATAAAAGCCAAAAGTATCATGGAAAATAGTAGTGGAAATGGAAGACAAGCAAAGAAAAAATAACGTTCATATTGTTGGATTTCTTAAAGAAAAAAATAATGAATCAGAAATAATATTTCAAATTATAGTACAAGAAACTTTTATAGATATAGTAAAATACTATACATTGAAAAGATTGACCAGATATGTGTGGGAATTGCTCCAGAATTATAAACAAGACCTACCAAATAAATAGCTTTCAGAAATAAATCAAATAATCCATAAGTCCTATAAGGTAAAAAGAACCAATGATTTATGAACAATAACAACACACCCCTATGTTCATTGCAACATAATTTACAATAGCCAAAGTATGGAAGCAACCTAAGTGTCCATTGACAGATGAGTGGATAAAGAAGATATATATATATATATATATATATATATATATATATATGATGGAATACTACTCTGCCATAAAAATGAATGAAATTTTGCCTTTTGAAACAACACAGATCTACCTGGAAGATATTACACTTCATGAAATAAATCAGACAAAGACAAATATTATATGTTATCACTTACAAGTGGGATCTAAAAAATAAATGAATATAACAAAAGAAAAACCAGACTCACAGATATAAAGAACAAGCTAGTGGTTACCAGAGAGGAGAGAGAAGGAGGTGGGACAAGGTAGTGGGAGATTAAGAAATACAAACTACTATGCATGAAATAAATAAGCTACAAGAATATGTTGTACAGCACAGGAAATACAGCCAATATTTTATAACAACTTTAAATGAAGTATGATCTATAAAAATGTTGAATCACTATGGTGTACACTTGAACCTAGTGTCATATTATAAATCAACTGTATTTCATTTTTAAAAAAGTAGTAAAACTGTCCCTCTTTGCATGTAAAATAATAGAATACTTGGAAAACCACAGAGAACAAAAAATGACACAACTGATTCAAACAGTAAAATAATCAGTGAAGTGATTATCGAGTCATTCAGTCGTGTCCAACTCTTTGAGACCCAATGGACTGTAGCCCACCAGCCTCCCCTGTCTATGCGGATTCTCCAGGCAAGAATACTGGAGTAAGTTGCCATTTCCTTCTTCAAATCAGTGAAGTACTGTAAGGTATAAAATTAACATGTAAAAAATCAATAGCTTTCATAAACATAAACAATAAAAAGAGCACATAATAATAGAGAAAGTGTCATTTAGAATAGCTACAAAAAAATAAATACTTCAGAATAAACTTAATAAAAAATGTGCAAATCCTATGAGAGGAAAACGTCTGAAATATTTTTAAGTCCTAAAAAGGATTTTTCCCGCTGGCTCAACTGTTAAAGAACCAGTCTGCCAATCAGTAGATGCAAGAGATGTGTGTTTGACCACTTAGTCAGGTGATCCCCTGGAGAAAGAAATGGCAACCCACTCCAATATTCTTGCCTGGAAAATTCCATGGACAGAGGAGCCTGGTGAGCTACAGTTCATGGGGTCACAAAGAATCAGACACTACTGAGCATGCTCTCACAAACAACTACTAAAAAACACAAAAGTAAACTTGAATATATAAAAGACATCCTCTTCAATTATGAGTCAACATTATAAAGATGTCATTTTTCTTAATTTGTAAATTCAGTGACAATGAAAATGGCACACAGAAAAAAACTAAAAGTATCAGATAAAAAAGTAGTGGAAATGAAGACAAGCAAAGAAAAAAATAACGTTCATGTTGTTGGATTCCTTAAAGAAAAATAAAATAAAATAATGAACCAGAAATAATATAATGAACCAGAAATCTCATAAAACATTGTAATGTTTATACCAAAACTCCTACAGAAAATTATTCACTCAAAATAACCAGGAAAACACAGAAAAAGGAAATCCCAAAGAGAATTAGCCCTAACAGATATTAATACATCCCATGAAATTTTAATAATTAAAACAAAGAAGTAATGGGATTTGAATAAACAAGTGACCAATGATGAAAAATAAAAAGAAGTAAAAATGCATATGGAAATATAGTATCTGACAAAGGTGACATCTCAAATTGTAGGAGCAAATATAAGCTTTTTATTTATTGGTGCTGGGAAAGTTGAGTAGCTACTTGGGAAAAAAGAAAAAAAGAAAATTAGACCCAAGTGTCATACCACAGAGAAGAGAAACTCTAAATGGATTAGTGAGTCTATTGTGAAAACTGAAGCCATGAAGTGCAATTTTTAAAAAAGGTGAATTGTTGTTTAATTTTGGTATAGGGAAAGACTTCTTAGCTATGATCAAAATGCAGAAGAAATAAAAAACTGATAAAAATTAAAATTTAAAAGTTCATGACGAGACACCATTGAAAAAATCAAGTGACCAACTGGGAGAAAATACTAGTAAAAGATTGATATCCTCAATCTATCAAGAATTCTTTAAAAAAAAAAAAATGAAGACAAATGATAAATGCTTTAAACTCTACAAGACAAATTCTTTAAAACAGAATATAGAAATAGTCAACCAGAAATCAGAGATGAGCTACCTGTAAGGGATAAGTGAGACAAGAGTGGAAAGAAGAATGCAAATGGAGAAGGAGGAATGAAGAATGGACAATTTTTTTTCTTAACATGTCTCTTGCTATATCTCTGACTATTATATATTGTCATTTGATATATCTATACATGACAATTGATAAATCTATTTGATGTATCTATATATGACAATTGATATATGTATAACAGTTATAGATGTTTCACATGTCCTTCAGATACCAAGAAAGTAAACAAACAAAAGCAATCAATATGTGAGTAATTCAAAACGGAATGCAGATAGTAACAAATGAACCTGCTCTATATAAATTAATAACATAACCACACTGGAGTGAGAGAAGAAAGAATTTACCTAAATAATTTTGGAAAGCAGTTCTTTGATACAGTAGGCTGAAAAGCAATTTTTAAAATGTATGTAAATATTGTTGGTCTTCCCTGGTGGCTCAGATAGTAAAGATCTGCCTGCAGTGCGGTATACCCAGGTTCCATCATTGGGTGGAGAAAATCCCCTGAAGAATAGAATGGCTACCCACTCCATTATTCTTGCCTGGGGAATTTCATAGACAGAGGAGCGTGGTGAGTACAGTCCATGGAGTCGTAAAGAGTCGACACTACTGAGCTAATAATTACAACAAAAATAAATGCTTTATACTTATTAAAGTATATCTCACATGATTAGTAATTCCGAAACTGCTATATTTGTGTAGCAAAAAATGTAATTAAAATATTGAGTGCAGTAAAAAATTGAATAAATTAGTCAATATATTGTAGAAAATAAGAAACAAATTTCTCACCAGGTTATTACTATGAGAAAAAGAAAATGCTAATGAATATTGCAGCACTTACCCTAATGGCCAGAAACATTTTGAGTACTTATGTGCACACTACTAACCCATTTTACCATCTGAAATATCCTCTGAGATTGGAGTTTAAATAGATGATCATATTATTCCCACAATAACAATTACTGTACTAATAATTATTGAAACACAATAGCACATATCGCAGGACTGTGTCAAAGACTTTTTAATGTAAACAACTTCTTATTATTTTTCAGAGAAGGCTCATGTTCCTATTGCTTACCAACCTTTGAGCTAAAAAGTGTCCTTTCTTTTATGGCCTTTACAAATACTTTGGTCATTATAAGAGGTTTTACTTTTGGGTGACAATAGGTTCCAAAGAATAGCGAGGAGAGATAAGAAAGCCTTCTTCAGTGACCAGTGCAAAGAAATAGAGAAAAATAATAGAATTGGAAAGACTAGAGATCTCTTCAAGAAAATTAGATACCAAGGGAACATTTCATGCAAAGATGGCCAAAATAAGGGACAGAAATGGTATAGACCTAACAGAAGTGGAAGATATTAAGAAGAGGTGGTAAGAATACACAGAAGAACTGTACAAAAAAGATCTTCACGACCCAGGTAATCATGATGGTGTGATCACTCACCTAGAGCCAGACATCCTGGAATGTGAAGTCAAGTGGACCTTAGGAAGCATCACTACAAACAAAACTAGTGGAGGTGATGGAATTTCAACTGAGCTATTCCAAATCCTAAAAGATGATGCTCTGAAAGTGCTGCACTCAATATGCCTGCAAATGTAGAAAACTCAGCAGTGGCCACGGGACTGGAAAACATCAGTTTTCATTCCAATCCCAAAAATGGCAATGCCAAAGAATGCTCAAACTACCACACAATTTCACTCATCTCACACACTAGTAAAGTAATGTTCAAAATTCTTCAAGCCAGGCTTCAGCAATATGTGAACCGTGAACTTCCAGATGTTCAAGCTGGTTTTAGAAAAGGCAGAGGAACCAGAAATCACATTGCCAACATCCAATGGATCATCAAAAGAGCAAGAGAGTTCCAGAAAAAACATCTATTACTGCCTTATTGACTATGCCAAAGCCTTTGACTGTGGATCACAATAAACTGGAAAATTCTGAAAGAGATGGGAATACCAGACCACCTGACCTGCCTCTTGAGAAATCTGTATGCAGGTCAAGAAGCAACAGTTAGAACTGGACATGGAACAACAGACTGGTTCCAAATAAGAAAAGGAGTACGTCAAGGCTGTATATTGTCACCCTGCTTATTTAACTTATATGCAGAATACATAATGAGAAACACTGGTCTGGATGAAGCACAAGCTGGAATCAAGATTGCCAGGAGAATTATCAGTAACCTCAGATATGCAGATAGCACCACCCTTATGGCAGAAAGTGAAGAAGAACATAAGGGCCTCTTGATGAAAGTGAAAGAGGAGAGTGAAAAAGTTGACTTAAAACTCAACATTCAGAAAACTAAAATCATAGCATCTGGTCCCATCACTTCATGGCAAATAGATTGGAAACAGTGGAAACAGTGGCTAACTTTATTTTTGGGGGCTCCCAAATCACTGCAAATGGTGACTGCAGCCATGAAATTAAAAGACACTTACTCCTTGGAAGGAAAGTTATGACCAACCTATACAGCATATTCGAAAGCAGAGACATTACTTTGCCAACAAAGGTCCATCTAGTCAAGGCTATGATTTTTCCAGTAGTCATGTATGAATGTGAGAGTTGGACTATAAAGAAAGCTAAGTGCCAAACAATTGATGCTTTCGAACTGTGGTGTTGGAGAAGACTCTTGAGAGTCCCTTTGACTGCAAGGTGATCCAACCAGTCCATCCTGAAGGAGATCAGTCCTGGGTGTTCATTGGAAGGACTGATGCTGAAGCTGAAACTCCAATGCTTTGGCCACCTCATGTGAAGAGCTGACTCATTTGAAAACACCGTGATGCTGGGAAAGATTGAGGGCAGGAGGAGAAGGGGATGACAGAGGATGAGATGGTTGGATGGCATCACCGAATCAAAAGACACGAGTCTGGGTGGACTCCGGCAGTTGGTGTTGGACAGGGAGGCCTGGCGTGTTGCAGTCCATGAGGTCGCAAAGAGTCGGACATGATGGACTGACTGAACTGAACTGAACTGAACTGAGGTGTCATATGGTTGGTTGGGTGCCTAGAATATGAAGGGAGAATGACAAGAATCCATAGATGACAGGGATAGATGACCCAGGACTCTCATGCATGTAGCATGAAGCAAGGCACCTCTGAAGATACTCCCTAAAGAAAATGACCACTTAACTGTAACTAATAATATAGCCAGCACTGGTTGAGGTTTGCACTCTGTTGATGCATTATCTCATTCCAGTAGTCTAGGAAGAAAGGGAATGGCAACCAACCTATTTCCCACAGAGGGAAATGGAGCCACCAGGAGGTTAAACATCAAAAAAAAAAAAAAAATGTGTGACTACACAGAAGCCATTGTCAGTAAAAGCATACTGAAAGGGTGAATAAAGAGGGGAACTTTGGCATCTTTGTATATCCCTTTAGGGTGTAGGAGAAACAAACCTTGAACCTAGGAGACATCTGGGCATGGTTCTCCATTCTGAGACCAGGGATCCTCCTGCTCTCCATAACCTGCATGAGACATCAGCCCCTTCTTCTCATTTTGTTCTATAAGCTCATTAAATCAAAAGACCTCTGGGCTTTGTGGTGTGAGTTGGGGAGGACAAGCATACCAGTAGGCTGGAGAGGAACCAGAAGACCAATCAAGGACATTGGCTGAAGTCCACATGAAGCATGTACTTATTTGAAGAATTTGCTTACCAAGGGAGAGTCAGGAGAACAAGTGAGAGACTGGGGATTTTGGCCTCAAGGACCAGGTGGCTTGTATTTGTCTCAAGGATAAAGTTTGCTAAATCCGGAGAGAAAAAACTGAGGTATTGTGTAGTTGGGTGTGTAACACTAGGCTTCAAGAGAGTGGTCAGAGCTTCAGATATAAAGTTGAAAAGCAATTGCGTATTTTTGCTGTTGAAAGCCTTATGGTAGAGAAGATGATCTGGAAAGAGTATAGATTAACAAAGAAAAAGAAATGAGAGGGAAACTAGGAGAACATTGTGTCCCAGAAGCCAAGTTTAAAATACAAGTGTTTTAAAAAGAAGAGATTGAGCATCTCTGTCACTGAGAGTATAAGTACGTAGAACTGACCAGTGGATATTAATAAATCAGATGATTTGCAATGACTTTGGGCAAATTATGCTAATTGGCAGAAAGAATGGGGATTATTTTTCTTCTTTCCTAATGCTCTTCTTGACTTTCAAATATTTTGAATTGGCATTGGTGACTTTTCCTGTTTTGATTTTATGGCCCCATTTAATTTTCAGAACATTTTCTAAATCTCAAAATATGCTAACCATTGAAGGATGTGAACATTGAGCAATCAGAAAATAAAGTTAGAATTATATATTTTCACTCTTACAAATGTTCTATTACTGTAAAATATCTGTGTCTCTATTCTAGTTAAACAGTTATATAATCTGGGTTAAAAAACAATTTTGGCTAAGAATCTTTATTTGGAGTTTAATAATTAAAATTCACTTTCTTAATATAGTTTGGAAACTCATTCTATTAGTTTTGATCCTGCCTCACTTCAGGAATGACTGCTTAGGGTTTGTTGTTGTTGTTAATGTGCTGAGATGCCAGAGTACCATTGAATTAGTTCTCCTTGGGGTTACCTGATGCTTAGATTGAACTACATGCTCCTAAAATTCATATGTTGAAGACCTAACCCTCAATGTGATGAAAGAGATAATTAAGATAAGATGAGGTCGCTATGAGGACCCTAATTCAATAGGACTGGTGTACTAGCAAGAAAGAGAGATCAGGACACAGACACTCACAGAGGGATGATGATCTGAGGACACGGCAAGGAGACAGTCATCTGCAAGCAGGAGAAAGGCCTCAGGGGAAACCAACCCTGCTAACACCTTTATCTCGAATTTCCAGCCTCCAGAACTGTGAGAATACATTAGTAAATTTCTGTTGTGTAAACGACCTAGTTGTGGTATTTATTATTATTACCCCAAGCAGATTAAGACACCCAGAAATAAGACAAAATTGTTCCAATCTTCCAAGCCTCCCTCTTGCCCTCACTCAACATTTGTAAGGTATTTTATATTCATCAAAGATAGTTTCACTTTGTCAATCTGGTACTATGCTATCCATTTCTTCTATTCACTCCACAAATGTATTGACAAATATTTATTGTGCACTTATTATGCACCAGGCAGCAGTTTTTTAGGTGCTAGAGAGACAGAAGAAAACAAAACCGAACTGAAACATATGTTTCCAAGCCCAAAGAAAAACAGGGGAATGGAGAGGGTGACTTAATAAAAGTTAAATGTAGAGTCACCTTCAGAACTAGAATTCCAAGTCAGGATCTTGATTTCTAGTCCAGCTTTCTTTCAATGTTATCCAAACTTTCTACCATGCCTGGAGAAGGATTTCCACAAATGCTTGTTCAAACTTTCTCCTCCAATAAACCCAATGACCAGAAATTTTATCACTGGAACTACATTTGCTCAAATCCTTTTTACTCATCTTATATCCACAACTGCATTATGATATTTTAAAAACCATTCAATAAATTGTTTTACAAATTTTTTATTCAGAAAGCAGTGGCTGCACTTTGCTGGATCAGCCATGAAGAGATACCCCACGCCCAATGGCAAAGGAGAAACCCCAGCAAGATGGTAGGAGGGGCAAAACTGCATTTAGAATCAAACCCCACTCCCACCAGAGATGCTCAGAGGGCTCAAACATACCTTGTGCACACCAGGACCCAGGGACCCCACAGAGACGGAGACAGATCTGTGTTTGAGCATCTCCTGTGGAGGTATGGGTCAGCAGTGGTCTGCCTCAGGGACAGGGGCTCTGGCTGCGGCAGACTTGGGAATGGCATGAGCCCTCTTGGAGGAGGTCGCCATTAACCTCACCATAGAGCTATCAGAACTTACACAGGACTGGGAAATAGACTCTTAGAGGACACAAACAGAACCTTGTTTGCACCAGGACCCAGGAGATAGGAGCAGTGACCCCACAAGAGATTGACCCAGACTTGCCTGTGAGTGTCCAGGAGTCTCCAGCAGAGGCATGGGTCAGTGGTGGCCTGCTGCAGAGCTGGGGGCACTGAGTGCATGCATTAGACCTTTTGAGGGAGGTCACCATTATCTTCATTACCTCCACCATAGTTTGGCTCCAAGTAAATAGCAAGAGGGGAACACAGCTCTACCCATCAACAGAAAATTGGATTAAAGATTTACTGAGCATGGCCCTGCCCATCAGAACAAGACCCAGTTGCCCCCTCAGTCAGTCTCTCCCATCAGGAAGCTTCCATAAGCCTCTTATCCTTCTCCATCAGAAGGCAGACAGACTGAAAATCACAATTGCAGAAAGCTAACCAATCTAATCACAAGGACCACAGCCTTGTCTAACTCAATGAAACTATGAGCCATGCTGTGTAGGGCTCATAACGGACAGGTCATGGTGAAGAGTTCTGACAAAATGTGATCCACTGGAGAAGGGAATGGCAAACCACTTCAGTATTCTTGCCTTGAGAACCCCTTAATGGCATGAAAAAGCAAAAAGACAGGACACTGAAAGATGAACTCCCAGTCTTGTTTTTGCTGACTGTATAGAGCTTCTCCATCTTTGGCTGCAAAAAATACAATCAATCTGATTTCAGTGTTGACCATCTGGTGATGTCAATATGTAAAGTTTTCTCTTCTGTTGTTGGAAGAGGGTGTTTGCTATGATCACTGCATTCTCTTGGCAAAACTCTATTAGCCTTTGCCCTGCTTTATTCTGTACTCCAAGGCCTGGGAGCTGGCTGTGGCTCAGATCATGAACTCCTTATTGCCAAATTCAGACTAAAATTGAAGAAAGTAGGGAAACCACTAGACCATTCAGGTATGACCTAAATCAAATCACTTACAGTTATACAGTGGAAGTGAGAAATAGATTTAAGGGACTAGATCTGATAGACAGGGTGCCTAATGAACTATGGATGGAGGTTCATGACATTGTACAGAAGACAGGGATCAAAACCATCCCCAAGAAACAGAAATGGAAAAAAGCAAAATGGCTATCTGAGGAGGCCTTACAAATAACTTTGAAAAGCAGAGAGGTGAAAAGCAAAGGAGAAAGGGAAAGATATACCCTTCTGAATGCAGAGTTCCAAAGAATAGCAAGGAGAGATAAGAAAGCCTTCCTCAGCTATCAGTGCAAAGAAATAGAGGAAAACAATAGAATGGGAAAGACTAGAGATCTCTTCAAGAAAATTAGAGATACCAAGGGAACATTTCATGCAAAGATGGCCAAAATAAGGGATAGAAATGGTATGGACCTAACCGAAGCAGAAGATATTAAGAAGAGGTGGTAAGAATACACAGAAGAACTGTACAAAAAAGATCTTCACGACCCAGGTAATCACGATGGTGTGATCACTCACCTGGAGCCAGACATCCTGGAATGTGAAGTCAAGTGGACCTTAGGAAGCATCACTACAAACAAAACTAGTGGAGACGAAGGAATTTCAGTTGAGCTATTCCAAATCTTAAAAGATGATGCTCTGAAAGTGCTGCACTCAATATGCCTGCAAATGTAGAAAACTCAGCAGTGGCCACGGGACTGGAAAACATCAGTTTTCATTCCAATCCCAAAAATGGCAATGCCAAAGAATGCTCAAGCTACCACACAATTTCACTCATCTCACACACTAGTAAAGTAATGTTCAAAATTCTTCAAGCCAGGCTTCAGCAATATGTGAACCGTGAACTTCCAGATGTTCAAGCTGGTTTTAGAAAAGGCAGAGGAACCAGAAATCACATTGCCAACATCCAATGGATCATCAAAAGAGCAAGAGAGTTCCAGAAAAAACATCTATTTCTGCCTTATTGACTCTGCCAAAGCCTTCAACTATGTGGATCACCACAAACTGTGGAAAATTCTGAAAGAGATGGGAATACCAGACCACCTGACCTGCCTCTTGAGAAATCTGTATGCAGGTCAGGAAGCAACAGTTAAAACTGGACATGGAACAACAGACTGGTTCCAAATACAGTCAAGGCTGTATATTGTCACCGTGCTTATTTAACTTATATGCAGAGTACATCATGAGAAACTCTGGGCTGGATGAAGCACAAGCTGGAATCAAGATTGCTGGGAGAAATATCAATAACCTCAGATATGCGGATGACACCACCCTTATGGCAGAAAGTGAAGAAGAACTAAAGAGCCTCTTGATGAAAGTGAAAGGGGTGAGTGAAAAATTTGGCTTAAAGCTCAACATTCAAAAACTAAAATCATAGCATCTGGTCCCATCACTTCATGGCAAACAGATGGGGAAACAGTGGAAACAGTGGCTGACTTTATTTTCTTGGGCTCCAAAATCACTGCAATTGGTGACTGCATCCCTGAAATCAAAAGATGTTTGCTCTTTGGAAGAAAAGTTATGACCAACCTAGACAGCATATTAAAAAACACTTTGCCAACAAAGGTCCGTCTAGTCAAGGCTATGATTTTTCCAGTAGTCATGTATGGATGTGAGAGTCAGACTATAAAGAAAGCTGAGTGCCAAAGAATTGATGCTTTTGAACTGTTGTGCTGGAGAAGGCTCTTGAGAGTCCGTTGGACTGCCAGGAGATCCAACCAGTCCATCCTAAAGGAAATCAGTCCTGGGTGTTCATTGGAAGGACTGATGCTGAAGCTGAAACTCCAATGCTTTGGCCACTTGATATGAAGAACTGACTCGTTTGAATAGACCCTAATGCTCAGAAACATTAAGGCTGGAGAAGGGGTGACAGAGGATGAGATGGTTGAATGGCATCAGTGACTCGATGGACATGACTCGATGGACATCACCGGGAGTTGGTGATGGACAGGGAGGCCTGGCATGCTGCAGTCCATGGGGTTGCAATGATTCAGACATGACTAAGCGACTGAACTGAACTGAGTGAAGAGGATATACTTGTACGTCCCTTGAGGAGTTAGCATACTTATTCATTTCAGCTAATTAAATATATGCACATGTAGGTAGGTGTGCCTTTATTTAATTTGATTTCTATAAAACTGGAAGTCAAGTTTTTGAATCACTTATAACAAATACACTCATCCTATGTAGTGTAAATATGTGCACATTAGGTCACTTCAGCCGTTTCCAACTCTTGGCAACCCTATGGAGTATAGGCTGCCAGTCTCCTCTGTCCGTGGGATTTTCCAGACAAGAATACTGGAGCAGGTTGCCATTCCCTACTCCAGGGGATCTTCCTGACTCAGGGATTGAACCCGTGTCTCTTATGTCTCCTGCACTGGCAGGTGGGTTCTTTATCAGTAGCACCACCTGTTAGTTTCATTTTGGCTTTGTTTTCTTTCTGTGCTTTAATTTCCTCTGGTCCAGATTATCTATTTCCATGTGTAAGGGAAGTTTCATTCAGAACCTGAGACCAAGAGTGAAACTTCTGCTTGAAACAATGCTGGCAATAATAAAAACTGCCCTGAAATCAAGGAACATTATAGCTATTTCACATTTCTTAATCTAATACAGAACCAGCTGCATGCCAACCTACACATTTTCTCTTCACTATGCTCCCAATTGATATGCTTACATATGACACTTTTACATCATAAAATCTATTCACGAGGTGGAGAAACCAAGTAATGCCACTTCAGTCAAGATGATGGATGAAGACAGCACCCTCATGCTTGTAGACAAAGATGGAAAAAATGTTTAAAGTTCTCCAAAGAGGCGGTAGGAGAAGAACCCTCAGTATATTCATCTAGTTGTAAAATTTGGAAAAACAGACTGATTTTTCCCACTTCTCGCAGGATGATTATTCCTAAACCAAGCTATTTGGTGTGAATTTGTAGGTATCAGAGATGGAGGTGGGGGTGGAGCTGAATTATTAAAGAGATTATAAAATCTTGCAATGGATGAAAGGAAGGGGGTTCCTTTCTTGTCCAGAACTCTACTTTGGAGTTGAAGTGGAGACAGCCATGCCCTGATTTCAAGGACTCCAGTCAAATATCACAGCAACAATGAAATTTCCAAAACTTCTGCAAAGTGCAATCTCTATTTTATTACAGTTGCCTCAGGACTGATAGTGTCCTGGCCACCAAAAAAACAACATGAGCACATGGCTATCTTGATTATATGTTGAACTGTTGAATAAACTGGACTGTTATGGCAGAGTAACAGCTCCTCATCAGGAAGGTGCCCTCTGGGGCAGTCTTTGGAATTGGCCCTTTGCTTTTAGAAGCTGTTTCATTTGCCTTTTTGAAGCATCTCTGCTTCTGACCAGAAGAGACGTTCAATCAATTAATAGTAGGCCAAAAAATTTCCCTGGTTAACAAATAACCTTTTTAAAAGGAAGGATAGTTCTCCCCTTAAATGATAGTAAGGATAAAGAAGGAAAAACGAACTAGGCTGGCATCTGGCATGTTCTAAATGCTTGATAAATGGCTACAAATGATTAAGTCAATGGCCCTTTCTATTTGCAAAACAAATGCACTTAAGGAGGAGAGCTTGAAACAAGATTTCTGGGCTCTAAGCATCTATCTGACTTAAAATTGGGAAAAGGTTGAGAATGGCAGGAGTCAAGAAAAGCACATACTCCACTATTTCACATACAGTTCTCCTTTGGAAAGATTGTCTCTTGATTTACAGACCACACTACAAACACACACAGAAACAACTATATTTAATCTGTGACTGAGACACAAATACACCCTCAAGTAAAAAGACAGTTTTTATCCAATTTTTATGAAGAAAAATGATGGTTTTCCTTATTTTAGTTATTTTAAAAAGAGGAATAATTCTTAAGTCTTGGAACTTCTCTGCAACTCACTGGGGACTCTGGAGTGTGGGTGTGCCAGTTACTTGCAGAAGTCTACATTTCACAACATATGCCTGAGGGGGGTGGAAATTAGCAAAAATATTAAGAGCCTTTATGTGGTTTAAGTCATGACATTTTGTACTTGGCTTTTCTCATCCAGTTTAGGTATTGTAACCCATTATAAACATTGGGGACCAATATAATTAAAATTGTGAAACAGTTTCCACTATAAGCTTTAATTTGAGAACACTTGAATTTTACGAATAATTCTTCAAAATGTTCCATCTTCAGTTTTTATCCAAATGTGATTTGTTTGTTTGTTTTGAAAATATTGAAGATATTTAACTATTGGAGTATCAGGTCATGAAAATATTTCTTTGCTGATTGATTTTGTTGAGTACTTTTATAGAAATACTCCAAATGTTATAAATTGCCTGAATCTACATGACAAACTTAGAAAGTGAGGCAAGTTTTAGTGAGAAATTTTAGAAACTAGAGTAAATGCTTGCAATGAATAATTAAGACCTTAGAGCAAACAACGTATGGAAAGAATTTAAGCCAAACTAATTCTAACTCTATTTGCAGACACAGAGGACAGACTTGTGGACACAGTAGGGGAAGGAGTGGGTGGGACAAATTGAGAGAGTAGCATGGAAACAAATACATTACCGTATGTAAAATACATTACCATATGTAAAATATGTAAAATAGCCAGTGGGAATTGCTATATGACTCTGGGAGCTCAAACTCATGCTCTGTGACAATCTAGAGAGGTGGCATGAAATGGGAGATGGGAAGGAGGTTTGAGAGGAGGGGGTATATATATATATATATACCTATGGCAGGTTGATGTTGATGTAAGGCAGAAACCAACACAATACTGTAAAGCAAATATCCTCCAATTAAAAATAGATAAATAAAAAAAAAAAAAAAACAATTCCAACTCAGTCTCTCTTTTATATCTACAAAATCTGAATATATACTCTCTTGGGTTATTTCAAACTTTTGCAAGTAAAAGACACTCAACTCAATTCTAGTACCACTTTCTCTACTTGCTTGTATTCAGGAAAGAAGTAAATCTGTTATGAAATACTAGTTCTTGATTATTATAGAAAAAAAAATCCCTGTCTTCCTTTCTCTCCTTCTTTTAATATAAATTCAATAAAATTGGTGATACAAACATTTCTTAAATAAAACTTCCAGCTCCAGTTCTATGTATAAAGAGTTTGAGTTTTATCATCCTCATCCTTACAATAAGAAAAAGCTGAACAAATTAATCATCAATGACTTATTTTGACCCATTAGAGAAATAAGGTTTTAGGGGAAATTACTACCCCACAAGCTGGAGGAACAAGAAAATCTAGAGCCACAGCTTAGATCTGCTTACCAAGACCTAGGAGCAGAAGCTGCTGGAGCCAGACACTGGTAGGAACATTTCAATAATAATTTTGACAAATTGGTGAAGGCTAAGTATCAACTAGCATGAGCATGATGGATCCAGAAGCTACAATCAGAGCTTCCCAAAGCATTTTGGGAGTTTTATCATCAAGTTCCCCATAGTGTTTTCACAGAGATAATCCAAAAAAGACCGAAAGACCATTTCATGACTTTTAAAGGAGGAGGTTAAAAAAAATTGTGGAATAATTGTGCAAAAATTCTGAAATAATCCCAATGTTTTCCATGACAATGATCTACTCTTCAAGGTAAAAAACAAAGAACACTTTCAATTCAGTTCAGTCGCTCAGTCATGTCCAACTCTTTGCGACCCCATGAATCACAGCACGCCAGGCCTCCCTGTCCATCACAAGCTCCTGGAGTTTATTCAAACTCATGCCCATCGAGTCGGTGATGCCATTCAGCCATCTCATCCTCTGTCATCCCCTTCTCCTCCTGCCCCCAATCCCTCCCAGCATCAGGGTCTTTTCCAATGAGTCAACTCTTCGCATGAGGTGGCCAAAGTATTGGAGTTTCAGCTTCAGCATCAGTCCTTCCAATGAACACTCAGGATTTATCTCCTTCAGGATGGACTGGTTGGATCTCCTTGCAATCCAAGGGACTCTCAAGTGTCTTCTCCAACACCACAGTTCAAAAGCATCAATTTTTCGGCGCTCAGCTTTCTTCATAGTCCAACTCTCACATCCATACATGACCACTTTACCAGAGCAATATTCCAGATGAGAGATCATTCCTCCCAACCAATCCCCTCTCATCTTACTGTCTTACTCGTGATAGGAAAAACAATTGTGAAAGTCACAGCCCAGGACGTGTACACACTAAAAGCTTGAGACTTGGTCATAAGATTATAAACTGCTTCTCCACCCCTACTTCTTACCACCATACCATCAGGGCTCCAGTGTAATCAAGCGGATCATAACTTAAACAAATGAGAGATGCAGACTTTCTCTGAAACGAGTTTCAGGAGAGCCTAGACTCAAACGTGAAAGTGAAGTTGCTCAGTCGTGTCTGACTTTCGGGACCCCGCGGACTGTAGCCCACCAGGCTCCTCCATCCATGGGATTCTCCAGCCAAGAATACTGGAGTGGGTTGCCGTTTCCTTCTCCAGGGCATCTTCCCGACTCAGGGATCAAACCCAGGTCTCCCGCATTACAGGCAGACGCTTTAACCTCCGAGTCACCAAGGAAGCCCACAAAGAGAAGACCAAATAATGACAGAAGAGTGATGTAAAGACTCTCGCATTTGGGGCTAAAACAGAAATTAAATACAGCTTAAGTCCAAGAAAGATGAATGTTCCTGCTCACACTAAAAGCCAATACAGATCAATTCCTTAATACAACATGTTCAGCATTCACTGAGAAAGTGACAGGGATAGAATAGGATAGTTATACAGATAGTTTTAGAAGTCCCAGGAGGGAACTACAGATAGCGAAGGAAACCTTAGAGTTTTTGGGAGACCACTGTAAGTTAATGATCTCTCAGGAAAGCTATGGGACCACTGTGGAATGAAGTAGGCTTGCTTAACTATAAATTCATAAATAAAAGCACAAGATACGCCACAGGCCATTAGGTGAAAGAAAACTGCCACCAGCTTTCTACTGATTTTTGTAAGTGATCTGTTAATCCTGGTTTGACCTCACAGGGTCAGACACTCTCCTGCCCAATTTGAAGGAGGAGTTAGTGATGCAAGCTTGAAATCTACTCATAGAAGGCAGTCTTTCCCCCTCCCCCACTTTCCTTTGACTACAAAATTGTAGTCCACTTAATCTTTTGGGGCTGAGCTCCCTCACCTGCCTGCTTGCATTTCTTATAAATTTTGCCAAATAACAAGTGTCCTATATTAATAAATCTACTTTTTGCCTATCACTTTGCCTCTCACTGGAAGAACCTGAGCCTCAGTAAGTCCAGACACCAGGTGAGTGATTCTAATTAAAAGACCGTGAGTAGGAGTCCCAAGCAGGGTTTTGGGCAGGTTCAAGTTCTTGCACACTGAGTTCAAGTTCTTGAACATTGAATTCAAGTCCCAATCTGAGGAGAATGATTTCAAAAGTACAGGTAATGCCAGAAGACAAGGAAAAACAGTCCGATGGGACAAAGACAGCATCAGAACCATACTCAGATATGTTAAAAGTTTTAACAGAAACAGTGGACAGCATGGAGAAAGAGATGGGTAATGTAAGCAGAGAGGTGAGGAACTCTGAGAAATAATCAGAAGAAAATTTAATGAATTGAAAAAAAAAACCTCACATTAATGGGAAAAGTCTTCTCATTATTTTCTGTTGGATTATTGATTTTTCTAATTGATTTCTAAAAACTCTGAATTTAATAAGGAGATTAGTAGCACATTTGTTATTTATATTGCAAATACCCTTGTTTACATGCATAATTAGAATTTTTATGTATGCCAATCTACTACTTTATGTGGTAAGTCTTGCTTTAAAATTCTCTCCAGTGCTCACATTATATGTGTATATGTATAGACAATTTACAATGCTTTATTACATTAATTAATTTTGAAATATTTATTATTTGAAGTCTTTTATTATACAAAAATATATACACCTGCACTGTCCAATATGGTAACCTCTAGACCCACGTGACCCCTGAGCAATTAAAATATGATAAGCATAAATGAAGATGGGAATTAAAGTGTGAAATAAGCAAACATCAAAGAAGTAATATAAAAATGAATATAAAATAAATTAACAGCTTTATGTTGATTATATTTTGAATATATTATGTTAAATATACCACATTATTAAAATTAATTTTATCTCTTGCTAACTTTTTAAATATGGTAATTTAAAACCTTTAAATTATTTATGGTCCATATTACATTTCTATTCAACAGCTCTATACTTACGATTCTGTTTGCCAATCTCAAATTTTGCCAAATTATTTCAGATCTTGGGGTCTTCCCTGGTGGTCTAGTGGTTAATAATCCACCTTGCAATGCAGGGGACATGGTAGATCCTTTGTCTGGGAGGATCCCACAGGCTGAGCAACTAAGCCTGGGAGCCACAGTTCCTGAAGCTTGAGTGCCTAAAGCCCATGCTCTGCAACAAGAGAAGCCACCACAATGAGAAGCCCACATAACACAACAAAGAGTAGCCCCTGCTTACCGCAACTAGAGAAAGCTTGTGCTAGCAATGAAGGCCCAGCACAGCTAAACATGAAATAAATAAATCTTTACAAAGAAAAGAATGGAAAAAAATTCAAATCTTTATAAAAACCTCAGAAAATTATCAAAGATAAAGGAGCATTACACAGTAATAAACAGGTCAGTCCTCCAAGAAGATGTAGCCATCCTTAGTGTTTATGTGCCTAACAACAGAGTATAAAAGTACATGTGGCAAAAACTGATAGAACTGCAAAGAGAAAGAGATGAATCCACCATCATGGTTCAAGACTTCAACAACTTTCCACCAGGAAAAACCAACTCCAGAGTCAGAGAAACAGTGAAGAAATAGTTCAACTCAACCGCACCATCAATTAACTGGATTGAATTGAGAGCTTTCCCAGTGGCTCAGAAGTAAAAAATCTGCCTGCAATGCAGAAGATGCAGGTTCAATCCCTGGGTCAGGAAGATCCCCTGCAGAAGGAAATGACAACCCACTCCAGTATTAAATAGCATGGACAGAGGAGCCTGGAGGGCTACAGTCCATAGGGACACAAAAGAGTCGGACACGATTTAGTGACTAAATAATAAGAACATAGAATTATACACATTCTTCTCAAGCCCACATAAAACATTAAATAAGATAGGCCACATTCTGCACCATAAAATACACCTTAACAAATTTAAAATAATAGAAATCAAATATAGTAATTCTCATACCACAGTGGAATTAAACTAGAAATCAACAGCAGAAAGATAGTGAAAAAAGTCCAAATATTTGGAGATTAAACAACACACTTTTAAAATAACACATGAAATAAAAAATAAGCTGCAAGAAAAAATTTTAAATATCTGAAGTAAATAAGAATAAAAATACAATTTATGAAAATTTGTGCAATGTAGTGAAAGCAGTGACTAAGAGACAAAAGCATATACTAAAAAGAAAGAAGATATAAAATCAGTAACCTTGCTTTCAACTTAGGACACTAGAAAAGAGGACAGAAAATTAAATCCAAAGAAAGCTGAAGCAATAAAAATTAGAGCAGAAATCAAAACAGTTTGGTATTGGCATAAAATCAAACACATAGATCATTGGAACAGAATAGAGAGCCCAGAAATAAACCCACACATATATGGTCAATTAATTTACAAGAAAGGAGCCAAGAATACACAATGGGGAAAGAAAAGTTTCCTCACTAAATAGTGCTGAGAAAATTGGACAGCACATGCAAAAGAATGAAAATGGACAGCACACCATCTTACACCAAACACAAAAATTAACTCAAAATGGATGAAAGACTTGAATGTAGGACTTGAAATCATAAAACTCTTAGAAGAAAACATAGGTGGTAAGCTCCTTGATGCCAATCTTCCTTACGACCTTTTGAATTTGGAACCAAAAGGAAAGGCAAACAAAATAAAAATAACTAAAACTACATCAGACCAAACAGCTTCTGTACAGCAAAAGAAGCTTAACAAAATGAAAAGGCAGCCTATTGAATGGGAGGGAATATTTGAAAATCATATATCTCATATCTCAGTATCCAAAATATATCTTAAAAACTCAAAAAACTCAATAGCAAAGAAACAAACAACATGACTAAAAAATGGGTAGAAGATTTAAATAGACATTCTCAAAAAAATACATATAGGAGTTACAACAGGTACATGGAGAGATGCTCATCATTGCTAGCTGTTGTTGTTCAGTCGCTCAGTCGTGTCCGACTCTTTGCATCCCTATGGACTGCAGCATGCCAGGGCCTCCTTGTTCTTCACCTTCTCCTGGAGCTTGCTCAAACTCTTGTCCATTGAGTCAGTGATGCCATCCAGCCATCTTGTCCTCTGTCATCCCCTTCTCCTCCTGCCTTCTACCCTTCCCAGCATCAGGGTCGTTTCCAATCAGCCAGCTCTTTGCATCAGGCAGCCAAACGACTGGAGCTTCAGCTTCAGCATCAGTTCTTCCAATGAACATTCAGGGTTGATTTCCTTTAAGATTGACAGGTTTAATCTCCTGCAGTCCAAGGGACTCTCAAGAGTCTTCTCCAATACCACAGTTAAAAAACATCAATTCTTCAGCACTCAGCCTTCTTTATGGTCCAACTCTCACATCCATACATGACTACTGGAAAAACCATAACTTTGACTATATGGACCTTTGTTGGCAAAGTAATGTCTCTGCTTTTGAATATGCTGTCTAGGTTGATCATAGCTTTTCTTCCAAGGAGCGATCATCTTTTAATTTCATGGCTACAGTCACCATCCACACTGATTTTGGAGCCCAAGAAAATAAAGTCTTTCACTGTTTCCCCATCTATCTGCCATTAAGTGATGGGACTGAATTACAGTGAGCTATCACCTCATTTCTGTTAGAATGGCTATTATCAAAAAGACAAAAGATAACAAATGTTGGTAAGGATGTGGAGTAAAGGGAACTTTTGTGTAATGTTGGTGGGAATGTAAATTGGTGAAGCCACTATGGAATACATTAGAGAGGTTCCTCATAAAAGTAAAAAATTATACACCATATGACCCAGCAATACCACTTCTGGGTATTTATCTGGAAAAAACAAACACACTAATTTGAAAATATATATCCACCCCTGTGTTCATTGCAGCATGGTTTACAATATCCAAGACAGGGAAACAACCTGCATATCCACGGACGAATGGATAAAAATATGATTTATATACAATGGAATATCATTCATCTATTAAAAATGAAATCTTTCTATTTGTGACAACATGGACAGACCTTGAAAGTACTAGACTAAGTGAAATAATTCAGACAGAGAAAGACTAATACCACATAAACTTACTTCTACTTGCAACCAAAAAAAGTTTTTTGAACTCATAGATGCAGAAAATGGATTGGTGCCTGCCAGAGGCAGGGAGCAGAGGATGGGTAAAATGGAAGAAGATGGTTAAAAGATACAAACTTCCAGTTATAAGGTAAATAAGTCCTGGGAATGTCATACAGCATGATGTCTAGAATTAATAATATTATATATTTGAAAATTGGTAAGAGAATAAATCTTAAATGCTCTCATAAAAAATTGTACCTATGTAGGTTGACAGATGTTAACTACATTTATTGTGGTAATCATTTCACAATATAAATAAATATTGGATAATTGCATTGTACACCTGAAATGAATATAATGTTAACTATCAATTATACCTCAATTAAAAAAAATAGAGCAGAATCCAATGGCATTGAAAATAGGATATCAATTGAGAAAAATCAATAAAGCTTATTTTCTTCAAACAGCAAGATTGATAAGATTCTAGCCAAATTAATTAAGAGAAAAAGAAAAATGCTACAAGCTGTTTATATCAGAAATGAATGACAGGCCATCACTATATACAGTCTGGCTACTAAAAAGAAGATAAAGGAACATTATGAACAATTCTAAGCCCACAAACTTGAAGACTTAGATGAAATCAAATAATTTCTTGAAATACACAGTGTACCAAAATTTACACAAGAAGAAATATACAATTTAAATTGACTTACATATTTTTAAGTACATGAATCAATGATTAATCTCCTTCCAAAATAGAGCACACTAGACCCAGGTGGGTTCACTGATGCATTCTACCAAATATTTAAGGAACTTTGCAATGAATAACTTTTTTGAATATAGACTTTTAAAATGTTTTAGGTTCACAGCAAAATTGTAAGTGCGAACGTTTCCATACAACCCCTTTCCTCACCTCACACATTTTTGGAGCATTTGTTATATTTGTGATAATGTTGGGAGAAAAAAACCAGAAATAGACCCACACAAAATTAGTCAACTGATCTTTGACAAAGAAGGAAAGTCTGTTCAATGGAGAAATGATCTTTTCAACAAATAGTGCTGGAACAACTGTAAAAATAAATAAAAATTTTTAAAAAAAACTTGATCTAGATACAGACTCTTCATCCTTCATAAAAATTAACTCAAAATGGACTATAGACCTAAATGTATAACATAAAACTAAAGAACATTTAGAAGATAATACTGGAGAATATCTAAAAGACCTCAAGTTTGGTGATGATTCTTTTTTTTTTGATACAACACCAAAGACATGATCCTTGAATGAATGAATTCATAAATTGGACATAACTAGAATTCTAAAATTCTTCTCTGAAAAAGGCATTATAAAGAGAATGAGAGGGTCTTCTCTGGCGGTCTAGGGGTCAAGACTGTGCTTTCACTGCAGGGAACCTGTGTTCCATCTCTGGTCAGGGAACTAAGGTCCCACATGTTGTGCAGTGCAGACAAAAGTAAAATTAAAATGTTTTTAAATGAAAGTTTTTACAAAAGAGAGAGAATGAGAGGAACTGCCACAGACTGGGAGAGAACATTTGTAAAGACAATCTGATAAAGAATTTTTATTCAAAATATACAGCAGTAAATCCATGGCTGATTCATGTCAATGTATGACAAAAACCACTACAATATTGTAAAGTAATTAGCCTCCAACTAATAAAAATAAATGAAAATATATATATACAGCAAACAAAAACACTTCTTAAATCAAAACTGTAAGAAAATAACTTGATTGAAAAAGCAGAAATAGATTGCAACAGCCACTTCATCAAAGAAAATATATAGATGCCAAATAAACATATGAAAACATGATTAACATCATATGTCATTAGGAAATTGTAGATCATAGCAATGAGATATCAATACACATCTATTAAATGGCTAAAATCCAGAACACTTACAAAAATCAAATACTGCTGAGACTGTGAACAATAGGAATTGCTCATGAGAATTCAAACTGTTCCAGCCACTTTGGAGTGTAGCTTGGTAGCTACTTATAAAACTATACATACTCTCAGCATACAATCTGTGAATGCTCCATATTATATTTCTGAAAAAAAGTCAAATTTATTGCAGTTTGTTCCCTATTATTTACTCAAATGAGCTGAAAATGTATGTCCACACCAATAACTTGCATGCAGATGTTTGTAGTAGATTTAAGTTGGAAACAACTTAGAGGTTTTACAACAGGTAAATGGATAAACTGTGGCATAACCATGCAATAGAATATTACACAGAACTAAAAAAGAAATAATCTGTTAAGTCACAAAAAGATATGGAGGAGCTTATATTGCTAAGTGAAAGAAGCCAATCCAAAGGGATACATCTTGTATGATTCCAACTATGTCACATTCAGTGAAAGGCAAAACTATGGGGATGAATTTAAAAAGTTAGCATTTGCAAGGATGCTTGGATGAGAGGAAGAGGTTAGTAAGTGGACCACAGGGGATTTTCAGGGAAGTGAAACTATACTTATAGGCACACTACTATGATGGACCCTTGACATTATGCATTGTCAAAACCTATAGGACTATACAACACAAAAACTGATCCTTAATGTAAACTATGGACTCTAGTTGCTAACAACATATAACCATTGTCTCATCAAATATAACAAATGTTCTACATAAATGCAAGAGTTTCATAATAGGGAAATTGTGTGAGGTCAGGAAAGGGGGTGTATGGGAACCCCTTGTACTTTTTGTACAATCTTGTTCTAAACTTAAAACTTTTAAAAACTCTTTATTTAAAAAAAAAATAGTCCATTGCAAACCGCAATAAATTTGACATTTTTCAGAAACATTTATTCTTCCTTGATGAGCAGAGAGTAATTTTCCTTCCCTTATCGGACTTTAGACTTGGCCACATGACTTGTCTAGGCTAATGAAATATTAGCAAACACTGCTGGATTAAAATTTGAAAAGTGCTTGTATGACTGGGTGTTTACTCTTGCACACATTCATTGCCATGAGAAAAACATGCCCTGGATGATCCCAGAGGATGAGCAAGCAACACATGAAACAGAGCTGCTAAGTGAACCAGGCTCAGCTAATCTCTCACAGATGCATGAATGAGCTCCAGATCTGCAGAATCACCCAGGTAAGCCCATTGTGAATCAACCAGCACTCAACTGATCCACCAACACAGGATCTAGGTAGTTTGTATTCTTGTACATGGGTTTCCCAGGTAGCTCAGTGGTAACAAATCTGCCTGCCAATACAGGAGACGTGGATTCAATCCCTGGGTTGCAAAGATCCCCTGGAGGAGGAAATGACAACCCAATCCAGTGTTCTCACCTGGGAAATCCCAAGGACAGAGGAGCCTGATGGGCTACAGTTCATGGGGTTGCAAAGAGTTGGACACAATATAGCGTTCTTGTACACATGCATTCTCCTACACTACTGTGGTTTCTGATTGTTCCTCTTGCAGTAAGAGTTTCAAGAGAAATAGGTACTTGGAAGTGGAGGGCTGCCATAACAAAACCCTAAAATATGTGAGTCTGGTTTAAGAACCAAAAAATAGGTAGTAAGGAGCTGGAAACATGGTATGATGTAGCCATGGAATATTTATTGATTGTTGACTTTTTTTTTTTTTTAAATTTTTTTATTAGTTGGAGGCTAATTACTTCACAACATTTCAGTGGGTTTTGTCATACATTGATATGAATCAGCCATAGATTTACACTTATTCCCCATCCCGATCCCCCCTCCCATCTCCCTCTCCACCCGACTCCTCTGGGTCTTCCCAGTGCACCAGACCCGAGCACTTGTCTCATGCATCCCACCTGGGCTGGTGATCTGTTTCACCATAGATAGTATACATGCTGTTCTTTTGAAATATCCCACCCTCACCTTCTCCCACAGAGTTCAAAAGTCTGTTCTGTATTTCTGTGTCTCTTTTTCTGTTTTGCATATAGGGTTATCGTTACCATCTTTCTAAATTCCATATATATGTGTTAGTATGCTGTAATGTTCTTTATCTTTCTGGCTTACTTCACTTCTGTATAAGGGGCTCCAGTTTCATCATCTCATTAGGACTGTTCAAATGAATTCTTTTTGACGGCTGAGTAATTCCATGGTGTATATGTACCACAGCTTCTTCTCATTCATCTGCCTGAATGGGCATCTAGGTTGCTTCCATGTTCTGCTATTATAAACAGCGCTGCAATGAACATTGGGTGCACGTGTCTCTTTTCAGATCTGGTTTCCTCAGTGTGTATGCCCAGAAGTGGTATTGCTGGTCATATGGCAGTTCTATTTCCAGTTTTTTAAGAAATCTCCACACTGTTTTCCATAGTGGCTGTACTAGTTTGCATTCCCACCAACAGTGTAAGAGGGTTCCTTTTCTCCACACCCTCTCCAGCATTTATTGCTTGTAGACTTTTGGATAGCAGCCATCCTGACTGGTGTGTAATGGTACCTCATTGTGGTTTTGATTTGCATTTCTCTGATAATGAGTGATGTTGAGCATCTTTTCATGTGTTTGTTAGCCATCTGTATGTCTTCTTTGGAGAAATGTCTGTTTAGTTCTCTGGCCCATTTTTTGATTGGGTCATTTATTTTTCTGGAATTGAGCGGCAGGAGTTGCTTGTATATTTTTGAGATTAATCCTTTGTCTGTTTCTTCATTTGCTATTATTTTCTCCCAATCTGAGGGCTGTCTTTTCACCTTACTTATAGTTTCCTTTGTAGTGCAAAAGCTTTTAAGTTTCATTAGGTCCCATTTGTTTATTTTTGCTTTTATTTCCAATATTCTGGGAGGTGGGTCATAGAGGATCTTGCTGTGATTTATGTCGGAGAGTGTTTTGCCTATGTTCTCCTCTAGGAGTTTTATAGTTTCTGGTCTTACATTTAGATCTTTAATCCATTTTGAGTTTATTTTTGTGTATGGTGTTAGAAAGTGTTCTAGTTTCATTCTTTTACAAGTGGTTGACCAGCTTTCCCAGCACCACTTGTTAAAGAGGTTGTCTTTTTTCCATTGTATATCCTTGCCTCCTTTGTCAAAGATAAGGTGTCCATAGGTCCCGTGATTTATCTCTGGCTTCTATTCGTTTCCATTGTCTAATTTCTGTCTTTGTTGCCAGTACCACACTGTCTTGATGACTGTGGCTTTGTAGTAGAGTCTGAAGTCAGGCAGGTTGATTCCTCCAGTTCCATTCTGCTTTTCTCAGATTACTTTGGCTATTCTAGGTTTTTTGTATTTCCATAACAAATGTGGAAATTCTTTGGTCTAGTTTCTGTGAAAAATACCGTTGGTAGCTTGATAGGGATTGCATTGAATCTATAGATTGCTTTGGGTAGAATAGCCATTTTGACAATATTGATTCTTCCAATCCATGAACACGGTATGTTTCTCCATCTGTTTGTGTCCTCTTTGATTTCTTTCATCAGTGTTTTATAGTTTTCTATGTATAGGTCTTTTGTTTCTTTAGGTAGATATACTCCTAAGTATTTTATTCTTTTTGTTGCAATGGTGAATGGTATTGTTTCCTTAATTTTTGATTGTTGACTTTTTAACTGAAATAGAGAATTGCTTATTTGCGTGCATGCGTGTTAGTTGCTCAGTCATGTCCAACTCTTTGCAACCCCGTGGACTGTAGCCCACTAGGCTCCTCTGTCCATGGGATTTTCCAGGCCAAGAATACTGGAGTGGTTTGCCATTCCCTTCTCCTTGCCTTCATTTATATTGGTATTTTAAAAATATTTTTCTCAACAATATTTTTCTTTTATACTTTTCAGTATAAATATTTTATATATTTTGATAGCTTTACTAGGTATTTTGATGCTAAATTAAATATTCTTAAATTTAATTTTCCTTTTGTTTGTTGCTGACATATAAAATACAGTTGATTTTTATATGGTCATATTGTGATAATCATGTTGTCAATTTAGTGATTTTGTTAAATTCATTTATCAAATAGTTTACGTAATTTGGGGGAGATTTTCTATGATTATATTTATGTTGGCTGGAACAGTTACAGTTTTACTTTTTCTTTTCAATCTTTTAACTTTTATTTCTTGTTCTTGCCTAATAACAGTGGTTCCCATAAAATTAAATTCTAGTGCTGTTGTCCAGTCCACACTGTATACAGCTCTTTGCAACCCCACGGACTGAAGCACACCAGGCTCCTCTGTCTTCCACTCTCCCAGAGTTTGCTCAAGTTCATGTCCGCTGAGTCAATGGTGCTATCTAATCATCTCATCCTCTGCCAACCGCTTCTCCTTTTACCTTCAACCTTTCCTAGTATCAGAGTCTTTTTCTATCAGTCAGCTCTTCACATTAGGTGGCCAAAGTATTGGAGCTTCAGTTTCTCCAACAGTCCTTTCAATGAGTATTCAGGGTTGATTTCCTTTTGGATCAATTGGTTTGATCTTCTTGCAATCCAAGGGACTCTCAAGAGTCTTCTCCAGCATCACAATTCAAAAGCATCACTTCTTCAGTGCTCAGCCTTCTTTATGGTCCAATTCTCACATCCATAGGTGACAACTGGAGAAACCATAGCTTTAACTTTACAGACTTTGGCAGCAAAATGGTATCTCCGCTTTTTAGTACACTATCTAAAGTTTGTCATAGCTTTCCTTCCAAGGAGCAAGCATCTATTAATGTCATGGCTGCACCATCCACAGTGAATTTGGAGTCCAAGAAAATAAAATCTGTCTCTTCTTCCACTTTTTCCCCTTCTATTTGCCCTGAAGTATTGAGACCTGGTGCAATGATTTTAGTTTTTTCAATGTTGAGTTTCAAGCCAGCTTTTTGACTTTCTCTCTCTCCCTCGTCAAGAGGCTCTTTAGTTCCTCTTCACTTTCTGCCATTAAAGTGGTATCATCTGCTTATCTGAGGTTGTTGATATTTCTTCCAGCAATCTTGAGTCCAGCTTGTGATTCATCCAGGCTAACATTTTGCAGGATGTACTCTGCATATATGTTAAATAATAGGGTGACAATATATAGTCTTGTCTCGCTCCTTTCCCACTAGTTATTCCTATACATGCTGAATATAAGTACTAAGGGTAACAGAAAGATACTGGGAAAGTAAAGACATATTCTCAAGTTTATGAAATTCAAAAACCAGGTCTAGCTGATTCTAAGCCAATGTTTTTAAAATATTTCTACATCTTCAAAAAGCTCAATTATACTTCTCAGCACTTTTTCCAAAAGTTCCTCTACCATCCAAATGGTTCTGAGGTTCATTGTAGTAAATGACTATGAACTTCAAACGCAAACCATACTTTTGGAGCCAGTTATAACATTAGACAAACCAAGAGCCCAGGGAGAACAGAATAATGAAAAGTGCATTTCTAGCCAATTTCTGAGCACCTGTTATAATGTTGATTTTTTTTTTTTTTTGGCAAAATACTTGGATAAATCATGAAAATTGACATAAAGAAAAGAAACGCTCTTTCCCTAAAAATACAAAATCTTATAGAACACTCACAAAACTTTCACTTCACTGTGCTATTATTCAGAATTGCATGACATGCAAAGGAAAAATTCTGTGCCCAAACTATGGAAAATCTGTACATTTAAAAGAACAACAACCATCTGGCATTCAGCACATTTATCATCTCTTGCCAAGTTTAATTTTTTTAACCTCAGTAGTTCTAGAGTGCTAATATAAATTAAACTTCTAAAAGACATTTTCAAAATTTTCCATTATGCATTTAGTATATGTGAAATACAGATTTGTGACCAACATTGCTAAAACACTTTTAATTTAAGGTTATTTTATTTTTAAGGTCAACATAATACATGGAATATATAATAATACATTTTGTAAAAATTGTATATAAATCAGTACATATATCAGAAAATAAAATCATTTTTTTAGATGAAGATCCTAGTTAGCTTGATTGAGAAATAAAGATCACTCTGCATGCTTCAATTTTTTATTTTTAAAATTATGTTTTAGTTTGGAGTTTCTATTCACGATAAGATAGCTAAGTCTGTAATCCCCTCTTCCCCTCAACTAAGCAAAACTACAAACCCTGGAAAAAGCATGATAAGATTCAAAAGAGAAGTTTGAGAGGTGCTAAAAGAAGGCAAATTGGTTTGGAACTCCAGGGAAAAAGGCACAACACAATGACAAGGTGTCATATATCCCTCATCCAACAAAAGTTGACTCAGGAAATATGAGAAGACCAATCTAGCAACAAAAAGCACCAAGGTATGTTTAATCCTTGGTCCAAGAAGATTCCACAAGCCGCAGGGCAACTAAGACTATGAGCACAACTACTGAGCCCACACACCACAACTACTGAAGCCTGCACGCCCTAGGGCAGCAAGAGAAGCCACCGCAACTAGAGAGTAGCTGCCACGCACCACAACTAGAGGAAGCCCGCAGGCCACAGTGAGACAAATGTGGGAAATGATAATGGTAGATTCTGAAAGAGTCACTCATGTATCTTGTCATGCCCAGAACAACTACTACAAAAGCTGTTCTAGTAACCCAAAGAAAAGGGAAAGAAAGAGAGAGAAAGAAATAGAAACATAAGAACTGGAAGAAACAACTAGAAAACAAGTAATAAGATGGAAGACTTATATGCCAATATATTGATGATTACTTTAAAAGCATGTAATCTAAACATGCCAATCAAAAAAACAGAGAGTGGCAAAATGCATTAAAAAAAAAAAAAGACCCACCTTTATGCAGCTTACAAGAAATTTGCTTCAAATTCAAAAACAAAGGTAGATTGAAAGTAAAAAAATGGAAAAAGGTATATCATCCAAATATTAACCAAACAGAGAGAGAGAGGGAAATTATTTTATTGATATGTGATGCAGTAGACTAAAAAACAAAGAAACTTACTAGAAAAAAAGAGGTACACTATATAATGATAAAAGGATCAGTAGGTATACTATATAAAGATAAAAGGATCAGCCTACCAGGAAGACATAATAATCCTAAATTTGTATGCACCAGAGACTCAAAATACATGAAACAAAAACAAAGTTGAAAGAAGAAATGCACAAGCCCACGATTGTACTTTACTACTTAAACACACAATTCTCTACAACTAATAGAACTACTGAGCAGAATACCAGCAAGGATATAGAACATCTAAATAACACAATCAATCAACAAAGTAAAATTGACAAATATTGAATAGTCCACTAGAAATTATTAAAGGTCTCAAATCAGTGACCCAGATTCCTACCTCAGGAAACTTGGAAAGGAGCAAAATAAATCCAGAGCAAGCAGAAGAATGTAATAAATATAAGAGCATAGATCAATGAAATTGAATGTAAGAAAATAATAGAGAAAAATTCAAAATAAAGAACATCACTGAAACAGGGAATACCACTACAGATTCCACAGTCACTGAAAAAGATAAGGAATACTGTAGGTAAGTTTATATATATAAATTCTATGACTTAGAACATGTAGACCAACTCCTCAAAATCATGTGCTATTCAAATTATCCAAGATGAAATGAAAATATAAATGGTCCCACAACCAAATAGAAGTTAAATTTATAAATAGAAACCTCCACTCAAAAAAATGTCTAGCCTGAGAGGTTGCATGGGGAACCATTCAAAACATATCAAAAGAATAAACAGCAATTTTACACAATTTCTTCAGAGATGATACAAAATAAGAAAACTGTAGACCAGTATTTCTTGTGGACTTAGGCACAAAAGTACTATACAAAATAGAGAACTGAATTCAATAGTGTATACACTGAATTATACACCATGACCAAGTGAAATCGACAAAGCCAAATAAAACCTATCAGTCCTACTCAAAGCTGCCTTTTTTCAGACCAGAAAATGTCCAAGTACATTTTTTAAAATTTGTTTTTATTTTCCAGCTTTATTGAGATATAATTGGCTTATAATATTGTGTGTGTTTAAGGTATACGATGTGATGATTTGGAATATGTATATATTGTGAGATGCTTACCACAATAATTAGTTAATAGACCCATCATCTCACATAATTGCCATTTTTTACAGTGAATAATACTAAGATTTATTCTCTTAGCAAATTTCAAGTATGTAACACCATACTGTTAAGTAGAGTCATCATGCTCTACATTAGATCTCTGGAATTTATCTGTCTTATAACTGAAAGCTTTTAATATTAACCAACATTTTCTCACCTCCTTCACTCCCCAAACACTGGTGATCATTAATCTACTGTCATTTTCTATGAGTTTGAGATTTTAGATTTCATATATAAGTGAAATCATGCAGTATTAGTCTTTATGTGTCTGACTTATTTCACTTAGTATAACACTATCTAGGTTAATTCATGTTGTTGCAAATGACAGGATTCATTTCTTTTCCAAGGCTGAATAAGATTTCATTGGACCTTTATATATTTTCTTTATTTATTCATCCATCTATTGACCCTAAGGTTGTTTTCATATCTGGTCTACTGTGAATAATCCTGTAATAAAAATGGGCACATAGATATCTCTACAAGATTATTATTTCATTTCCTCCAGTTAAACACCCAGAAGTAGAAATGTTGGGTCATAAGGCAGCCCTATTTTTAAATTTTTGAGAAAGCTCCACGTTGTTTCCAGTTTATTTCCCCCTCAACAGTGCACAAGTGTTCACTTTTCTCCATATCCTCCACAATGATAACCATGCTATTGCTTGTCTTTTTGATAATAGCCTTTCTAACAGGTGTGAGGTGATATCTCATTATGGTTTTGACTTCTATTTCCTTGATGATTAGTGACATTGAGCACTTTCTCATGTACTTGTTGGTCATTTATTTTTGTTCTTCTTTGTAGAAATGTCTATCCAACTCCTCTGCCCATTTATTAATAGGATTTTTTGCTATTTAGTTGTATGTGTTTCTTATATATTAGGTTGGTACAAAAGTACCATGTAGTACTTTTATATATGTGATTTTTGCATTGCTGAAGTTTGCTATTTGATATTGGAATACATTCTTAAGTAAATGTGGCTATGTTACACATCATTTTAATGTGCATTTCTCACTTTATGGATTTTTGCTAACAGCTAATTACTTGCTGTTTATTTTATATTTATTTTAGACTATGGAAATGATGTTGGACAAAAAGCAAATGTGAGTGATTTTCTTATTTGAGTTCAAAATGGGTGGTAAAGCAGTGAAGACAACTTGAAACATCAACAATGCATTTGGCCCAGGATTGCTCATGAACGTACAGTACAGTGGTGATTCAAAGAGTTTTGTAAAGGAGACAAGAGTCTTGAAGAGTGTAGTGGCCCGCCATCAGAAGGTGACAATGACCAATTGAGAGCCATCATCGAAACTGATCCTCTTACAACTACTCGAGAAGTTGCCAAAGTTGTCGCAGAACATTCAACAGCATTGACCATTCTACTGTCATTTGGCATTTGAAGCAAATTGGAAAGGTGAAAAAATTCGATAAGTGGATGCCTCATGAGCTGACAAGAAATTTTTTTAAAAAGTCATCTTTTTGAAATGTCATCTTCTCTTATTCTATGCAAAAACAAGGAACCATTTCTCTATCAGATTGTGACCTGTGATGAAAAGTGGATTTTATATTACATCTGGCAATGACTGGCTCAGTGGTTGGACCAAGAAGCTCCAAAGCACTTCCCAAAGTCAAACCAAATAAAGGTCATGGTCACTGTTTGGTGGTCTGTTGCCCATCTGATCCACTACAGCTTTCTGAATCCTAGTGAAACCATTACATCTGAGAAACATCCTCAGCAAATCAATGAGAGGCACCAAAACTGCAATGCCTACAGTTGGCATTGGTCAACAAAAAGGGGCCCAGTTCTCCACAACAACACCTGTGCTGCTCATCACACCACCAATGCTTCAAAAGTTGAATGAATTGAGCTATGAAGTTTTGCCTCGTCCACCATATTCATCTGATCTCTCACCAACCAACTACCACTTCTTCAAGCATCTCGACAACTTTTCGCCAGGAAGACACTTCCACAACCAGCAGAATGCAGAAAATGCTTTCCAAGAGCTCATCAAATCCCGAAGCCCTGATTTTTATGTTAAAGGGATATACAAATGTATTTCTCATTGGCAAAATTGTGTTGATTGTAATGGTTCCCATTTTGGTTAATAAAGATGTGCTTGAGCCTGGTTATAATGCTGTAAAATGCACAGTCCAAAACCATGATTATATTTGCTCCAACCTAATATTTTGGATGTTAACTCCTTACCAGATAAATAGTTTGCACATAATATTTTCTCCCATTCCACAGGTTGCTTTTTCATGTTATTGATGGTATCCTTTGTCATATAGAAGCTTTATAGTTTTGTATAGTCCCACTTGTTGAATTTTGCTTTTGTTGCTTGTGCTTTTGGTGCAAGATCCAGAGATAACGTGGGATGATGTTTGATTAAATGAATATATATGGCATATATAAATATGTATATATTTATATTTCTAATGTATGATATTCATTAAAAGAAATTCCAGAATGCTTGTAGACACAAATACAAAAGACAGAATAATAAAACTTGAAGATAAAACCAGTGAAGACTGTCTTCATAAGATTGGTGAAGTGAAAAAAATTTAAGCAAGGCACAAACAGGAATAATAGGAAAAGAGCAATAAATCTGACCACATTAAATTAAGAACTTCTGTTCATCAGAGACACAAAAACGAGAATGAAAAATCAAGCCAGATTGGGAGAATGTCTCATTAAAGCATATGACTAACAAAGACAACAGTGTCTAAAATATGAAACAAACCCTTACAAACCAGTAAGAAAAGAGTGCAAAGGAAAAATGGACAAGAGACTAGAAGCAACATGTCAAATGAAGAATGTAATTGGATCAACAATAAACTTACTAACAGGTACTTGAATGCATTACGAAATGCAAATTCAAATCTTAATTCTATACCAGTGCACAACGACAAAAATGGGCAGATTTTAAATACTGACAAGTCCAAATGTTTGAAATATGTGACAAAAAGAGTGTTTTCTTAATGTTTAATGTAGTGTAGCCTGGTGGTACCATCTTGAAAAGCCTTTGGTGTTATCTGATGCCATGGAAGATGTGATTTATTGTGCTCCCTGGGCACCCTATTCAATATTGGATAGTAGAGATAATTTCATGTGTCATTCTTGGTCTCCTGGAGACCAAAATTCTGCACAAATGCTTTTGTAATTTTCATCTTTAAGTGTGATGCTTGCTGTAAAATTTTTGTGGATAAGTTTTTCAAATTAAAAAAAGTTTTTTGTTTTGTTTTGCATTTTAATTCTTAGTTCGCTAAGAATTTCTTTTTCTTAAAACATTCAGTTCAGTTCAGTTCAGTTCAGTCACTCAGTCGTGTCCGACTCTTTGTGATCCCATGAATCTCAGCACGCCAGGTCTCCCTGTCCATCACCAACTCCTGGAGTCTACTCAAACCCATGTCCATCGAGTCGGTGATGCCATCCAACCATCTCATCCTCTGTCATTCCCTTCTCCTCCTGCCCCCAATCCCTCCCAGCATCAGGGTCTTTTCCAATGAGTCAACTCTTCGCATGAGGTGGCCAAAGTACTGGAGTTTCAGCTTCAGCATCAGTCCTTCCAATGAACACCCAGGACTGATCTCCTTTAGGATGGACTGGTTGAATCTCCGTGCAGTCCAAGGGACTCTCAAGAGTCTCCAACACCGCAGTTCAAAAGCATCAATTTTTTGGTGCTCAGCTTTCTTCATCTTAAAACATTAGTGGATGTTAATTTCTACCAAAAGTTTTTTCTCCCTTTTTTACAATGATCATATTTTTTCTCACTTATTCTATTAATGTGTAAATTGTATTGATTAATTTGGGGGTGCTACATAAACTTTTGGGGCTTCCCTGGTGGCTCAGAGGGTAAAGCGTCTGTCTACAATGCAGGAGACCTGGGTTCGATCCCTGGGTCAGGAAGATCGCCTGGAGAAGGAAATGGCAACCCACTCCTGTACTCTTGCCTGGAAAATCCCATGGAAGGAGAAGCCTGGTAGGCTACAGTCCATGGGGTCGCAAAGAGTCAGACACGACTAAGCGACTTCACTTTCACATAAAATTTTAATTCTTAGAATGACCTCAGTTTGGTTATGATTTTTATTTTTTGTGTGTATTTACTTTAATATTTTCTTTAACATTTTTGGTATCTTTCTTATTTACCTTATTCAATTTCTTTTAAAAGAGTATTTTGTTCTCAAAATCAAGTTGACTATATTTTAACCAATACAAAAGTTTGGATTTTTGCACAAAAGCTTAAATATGAAAAATTTTTTATGGTCTAAGCTTTTGGAATTGTTTTTAATATTTTTTTAAGTGCTAAAAAGCTCTGATACTTGAATAGATATTGAAGAAAATATAAATGTAATGTGAGCACATATATTTCACAGGTAGAAGAGAATCAGGTATAATTAGTGCCTGGGTAAGCATTAACATTTTTAAAAGGTAAATTTTATGTAAAACATTTATAACAAAAACAACATTTAGTAAAATTAAACTGGATGCATCAATAAAAACTCATGATATTTGAAAAATACATGCTTTCCTTGTCTGTTTCTAAAATCTGGCTGGAGTTTCACCTTGCCACCCCAGTGAAACCACAAATTCCCTCATCAGGACTATGTGAAAAAAATGGATATGAACCCAACTATGTCAAAGTTGACTTCTAACACTATTCTCTACCAAAATAGCAAAGTTTCCTTGTAACATCATTATATCCATGTACTGAGAATTGAGAAACGTAAGATGATCTTATAACATCTGGTAGTTTCCAAGAAACAAACATGTTTTTAATGTTTCTTAAATAGTGATGAAATAATATAAGATCAGATTTGTCAATGTTGATGACTTCACGAAAGGGATAAACAGTTAGTTGAGGCACATCTCCCCAGACTCTTACATTTGGCCAGCTTGAGAGGATTAAATATGTTTGATATTAGGGTGTCAGTGCATTACCCAGGGAAAGGGCGGAAACAAGACAGAAATGTATCCTAACATAAACTGTGCTATGAGCTTAGTCGCTCAGTCACGTCTGATTCTTTGCAACCCTTTGGACTGTAGCCTGCCAAGCTCCTCTGTCTGTGGGATTTTTCAGGCAAGAATGCTGGAGTAGGTTGCCATTTCCTTCTCCAGGGGATTGTCCCAACCCAGGGGTGTCTCCTATGTCTCCAAATAGCAGGCAGATTCTTTACCCACTGAGCCACTGGGGAAGTCAAACATAAATTAAACCCCATAGAATTAACACTTTAGAGTTGAGTTGATCCACATATAAATTGCAACCAACACTATCATCTGTATGTTTTCCTAATCACTTGAGTGAAATGTTGATAATCTTCTGGCTGCGGTGATGACTTGCACTCCATCTTTTGATGTTAGACAGCTGCTGACAGCTTGTAAGGCTCACCACCCCCTTTCCCCTCCCCTTCCCTTTGTGCCAAGGATAAGGATACAGGGTGCTTCTCCCCATGGGAGATTGAAATCACAAAACTCACAAAGTTGCAAAAACCTTGACCTTGACCCCACCCTGATCACTATAAAAACACAGGCCAATCTCCATTTCTGACTCTCTCAAGCCATTTTGGACCCGTGGAGAGAACTGCGCTCCTTTCTCCAGACTTCAGTTAGATGAAAAGGTTTACCACTTACTCCCTCTTGGAGTATGCTTGGCATCAATAGTTTCAACATTTGAGCCAAGCTGCATGGGGTCTGTCCGCCCCTGACAGTGGCTATAACACTGACACATTAGGAAATCTGTCAGTTAATTCCAGGTTATTATTTGAAATGTTAAATAGAAACTGACATTACAGAACTGTGCTTTAATTAAAAATTGTGATTGAATGCAATTGTTTGTAAACAGTGTTTAAAGTTTAGTCCCATATTGTTTGTTGTAATTGTAAGCTCAGGTATATCAGAGAGGTAATTAGCAATGCAACATAGAAAGCATTTGTTAGATTACTAAGGCTTTCCTATTTGGGGTGTGGAGTTAGAAACAGAAAGTTCCCAGTTTCAGTTTGAAAAGTTAAACATGTTTAAATGTGCCTGGAAATGGAGCTAGAATTATAAGAAAATTCAATCCACAACTGAGTGTTGAATAGCAAGCAAAAATGAGCATTTTTAAGTCAACATAAAGTCTACTAAATTTATACATAAATGATTTATTCTTAGAATTTAAGAAAAGCTATATTTTTAATTTAAAAGCAAAGCAATTGATGTTATTTTAAACCCAAACAAGTAAACTGTAAATAATCTCATCTACAAATGGCCCCTCTGCACCAAACAAAACCCAGATAACACAGAAAGAACAACCTTGAGAGAGGAGAATTTGGAGAAAGAGGAGAAAATTGCTGAGCTCATGGAAAGTCATAAGTATATGGGTGAGTGAGAAGGCTGGGGATCTAGGAGAAGAGGAGACTCTTAAATCTAGGAGATTTCAAGTGTGATAAAGACCTTTGCAACAAATTGGTGGGCAAGAGAAAGCACAGTTGTGGTAGCAACATGTGTCTGAGCAGAGAGAGTTAAACCATTTTCTGGGATTGCAGTAGTCCCAGAGTATTACATAAAAGCATCTGAAAAACATTTCTTCTTTGAGAGAGATACTGTCTCTCTATCAGATGTGACCGAGAGAAGAACAGCAGACTTGAGAAGGTCTGATGCTGGGAAGGACAGCAGGACCCCTTGAGGAATTAGTAATATGAGGATGAGCAAAGTCATTAATAGCAAGAGATATGCTAGAGTGGATGAGGTATATCTTAGCTGATGGTGGTAGAAGACAGAAGTCATACACATTGGCATCCCCGATGTCTTAACATATAAGTAGTCCTGATGCCACCTTTCAGAGGAGAGAAGAGGGAGCAATTTTAAATTGCTGATGTGTCTGATATTAACCTGAATTGGAAAGATCAGGTAATTGAAGACTAGGTTGTTTGGAACTCTAGATACCAATTAAGGTTAATCAGACAAAATTAAAGATATCTTTTCACCTTTTTGCCCAACTGGAAAGCCTATGTTCATGTATCATAATTCTTGATAATTAATAGTCAATGAAAGTTATTTCAGTTATAGTAGCAGAATATCATAGAAAATCATCTTCAATATTAAGTATTGAGGACCATTGTCCCCATTTTGAATGTCCAGGCTCTAAGTTGTGGATATCACCTTGACACAGTCAACATTTGGAAACCATTCTAGAATATAGGTGAGTTGAATTTCTCACCAGTAATAACCTTCCCTGCATGAAAGACCAGCCGCAATGCTTATCATCAATTAACAAAGGGAAACACAGAATTTAACAAACCCTACATGGCAAATATGACAAAGCCTGTAAGAAAAAAATACATAGTACTTTCTAAGGAAAAGGAAATAGAGAAAGCCCAAGTGAAGACTGGCTATAGGTGGATACAGGAAGGCAGAAGTATCTGTACTCGAGAGTAAGTATCACAGAAGAGAGAGAGTCTTTTCAAACAAGTAGGTGACCTTGCAGTAGCCAGTCTTGCCCCCTTAAGCATTCAGGAGTGCTCTCCTGAGGATCTTAGTGAGTGCCTTTCTAAGTTTAAAAAAAAGGAGAGAAGATCAAGAATATCCTCAGTGAAAATAATACATTTTAGGAGCCAGGATTTCAGAAAAAGTCATGGTATCAGAAATATAGTTTAGAAGTCATAGTTTATAGAGTTTGCTTCCTGTCTCTATCACTGACAATGTATGGGAATTTGTGCAATTCTTTCATGCAAACCTTAGTTTCCCCATCTGTACAACCAGAAAAACCATAATGATCCCTCACTTCTTGGCTGACTCTCCAATTAATCATTTCCTACCACCTTCCTTTCATCACTGTCAACTCTAGAGAGGGCCAAAATAAACTTTCACTTTCCCAGACTACCTCCAGTCAAGAATGGCCAATGAGATGTGCAGGAAGAGGGAGAGCTTCTGTTAGGCTTTCACCCTGGTTCTTTTCTTCCTTTTACCTGTCTTGCCCACAGATGATAACTGCATCTGAAGCAATCACATTCTAAACAGGAGACACCAGTGTGAGCACAATTGGCCAACAGGATAAGAAGGTGACCAGTCCAAGATGCCCTGTTAAGCAGCTGTATCAGTACAGCAACTGCCATTCTCTGGACTTTTTGTCTCAGATAAAAAATGAATCCTTTCTTGTTAAACCAGTGTGTAGCATATTTGCTGCTGAAAGTATTCCTAAACACCAAGACATTTTTAAAACTGTTTTAAATTATATGCAATATAAAACAAGATCTCTTGTTATTATACTTAAAGATACATAGCATAATAGCATACCAAAGAATACAAATTTTATTTGTTACACTGTATAAAATTAAATGGCATTTATTCATGTACCAAATGAATCGCATTTATTGAAAAAAATAGAAACATGTATGCACTGCACCACTGAAAAGAATGAAAGAATAAACGTCTCTCCTAGTTCTTAAGTCATAGACAACACATTGGTAAAATGAGAGCTTATGATATTTTTATTTTAAAACAGAAAATTTAAGATAAATTAGCTCTGTTGGAACCATAGGATGAAATGAAGATATTCTGTGATGTCTTTGTGTCTTTCCTCAGGAAACTTGTCCTGGCAAAGATAAAAGCTAGCTTTACAGAGGGAAATAGTCCAAAAGCACTCCCTTCCTCAGCCCCCTCTACACACGACCTTCAGAAGCATTGCCAACTCATGCCTCAGGGATGCTGCCCAAGCTAGGGGTCTGACATACCAGCTAGAATCCCCCAGGGCCCTGGCCCAGCCTGCCAACCCACATCATTTCCTGCCATTTCCCTCAGTACCACCTATGTTCTATCCAGAGAACTGTCCAATCACCTCTGAACGAATAGCCCAACTGTTTGCTTATTTTTCCTGTGGAAAATGCCCTTCCCTTAATTGTGTCTTTCAGGAAAACCCCTCTTATCTTGCAGTGCCTGTATGTGTGTATGCTCAGTTCTGTCCAACTCTTTGCGACCCCATGGACTGTAGCCCGCAAGGCTCCTCTGTCCATGGGATTTTTCAGGCAAGAATCCTGGAGTGGGTTGCCATTTCCTACTCCAGGGGATCTTCCTGTCCCAGGGATTAACTCACATCTCCTGCATTGCAAGTGGATTCTTTTACTGTTGAGCCGCCAGGGAAGTCCCTTATCCTGCAAAGAAGAGTTAGTAGCTCAGTCATGTCCGACTCTTTGCAATCCTGTGGATTATAGCCAGACAAGCTTATCCTGCAAGGTCCTCCTCAAATACCTGCTCCTCACTGAAACTTTCCACAGTAGAGTTCACAAGTCCCTCATGTGATCCTCTTGTAGTATTAGCACAATGTCTTTGTTATAGGCACTAATAACAGTATGTATTTTTTATCATATTATACAGCTCTTTCCCTCAGTTGAATGTGAAGCCAGAGCCCATCCCCTTGACATCATAATAGAATTTAAGATGCATCATGACCTTCTGGTTGACTGGAATTGACTTCCAAGTGGATAGATTCAGGTTTATCCAAGCACCAAAAATGGAAGACTGCAAAGAAGCCACACAAAGAACTTCTCTAAGACTGGGGATGGAGATTCCAATTTTTTAAAAATTTACTTTATCTGCTCTGATTGCTGTGGCCAGAACTTCCAACACTATGTTGAATAACAGCAATCAGAGCAGAAAAAGAAGTAAAAGGAATCCAGATAGGAAAAGAAGAAGTAAAACTCTCACTGTTTGCAGATGACATGATCCTCTATATAGAAAACCCTAAAGACTCTACCAGAAAATTACTAGAGCTAATCAATGAATATAGTAAAGTTGCAGGATATAAAATTAACACACAGAAATCCCTTGCTTCCTATATACTAACATGAAAAAACAGAAAGAGAAATTAAGGAAACAATACCATTCACCATTGCAACAAAAAGAATAAAATACTTAGGAGTATATCTACCTAAAGAAACAAAAGACCTATACATAGAAAACTATAAAACACTGATGAAAGAAATCAAAGAGGACACAAACAGATGGAGAAACATACCGTGTTCATGGATTGGAAGAATCAATATTGTCAAAATGGCTATTCTACCCAAAGCAATCTATAGATTCAATGCAATCCCTATCAAGCTACCAACGGTATTTTTCACAGAACTAGACCAAAGAATTTCACAATTTGTATGGAAATACAAAAAACCTCGAATAGCCAAATAATCTTGAGAAGAGAGAATGGAACTGGAGGAATCAACCTGCTCACTTCAGGCTCTACTACAAAAGCCCAGTCATCAAGACAGTGTGGTACTCTGGCACAAAGACAGAAATATAGATCAATGGAACAGAATAGAAAGCCCAGAGATAAATCCACGAACCTATGGACACCTTATCTTTGACAAAGGAGGCAAGGATATACAATGGAAAAAAGACAACCTCTTTAACAAGTGGTGCTGGGAAAACTGGTCAACCACTTGTAAAAGAATGAAACTAGAACACTTTCTAACACCATACACAAAAATAAACTCAAAATGGATTAAAGATCTAAATGTAAGACCAGAAACTATAAAACTCCTAGAGGAGAACATAGGCAAAACACTCTCCGACATAAATCACAGCAAGATCCTCTATGACCCACCTCCCAGAATATTGGAAATAAAAGCAAAACTAAACAAATGGGACCTAATGAAACTTAAAAGCTTTTGCACTGCAAAGGAAACTATAAGTAAGGTGAAAAGACAGCCGTCAGATTGGGAGAAAATAATAGCAATGAAGAACAGACAAAGGATTAATCTCAAAAATATACAAGCAACTCCTGCAGCTCAATTCCAGAAAAATAAATGACCCAATCAAAAAATGGGCCAAAGAACTAAACAGACATTTCTCCAAAAGAAGACATACAGATGGCTAACAAACACATGAAAAGGTGCTCAACATCACTCATTATTAGAGAAATGCAAATCAAAACCAAATGAGGTACCATTACACGCCAGTCAGGATGGCTGCTATCCAAAAGTCTACAAGCAATAAATGCTGGAGAGGGTGTGGAGAAAAGGGAACCCTCTTACACTGTTGGTGGGAATGCAAACTAGTAGCCGCTATGGAAAACAGTGTGGAGATTTCTTAAAAAACTGGAAATAGAACTGCCATATGACCCAGCAATCCCACTTCTGGGCATACACACTGAGGAAACCAGATCTGAAAGAGACACGTGCACCCCAATGTTCATCGCAGCACTGTTTATAATAGCCAGGACATGGAAGCAACCTAGATGCCCATCAGCAGATGAATGGATAAGGAAGCTGTGGTACATATACACCATGGAATATTACTCAGCCATTAAAAAGAATTCATTTGAACCAGTCCTAATGAGATGGATGAAGCTGGAGCCCATTATACAGAGTGAAGTAAGCCAGAAAGATAAAGAACATTACAGCATACTAACACATATATATGGAATTTAGAAAGGTGGTAACGATAACCCTATATGCAAAACAGAAAAAGAGACACAGAAATACAGAACAGACTTTTGAACTTTGTGGGAGAATGTGAGGGTGGGATATTTCAAAAGAACAGCATGTATACTATCTATGGTGAAACAGATCACCAGCCCAGGTGGGATGCATGAGACAAGTGCTCGGGCCAGGTGCACTGGGAAGACGCAGAGGAATCGGGTGGAGAGGGAGGTGGGAGGGGGGATCGGGATTGGGAATACATGTAAATCCATGGCTGATTCATATCAATGTATGACAAAACCCACTGGAAAAAAAAAATAATAATAAAAAAAATAAAAAAGAAAAAAAAAATCATGGAAGTTTTAAGTAAAGAATGGTACTTTAGATGTAGAAAAAAAAAATTTACTTTAACACATGTCTATATACTTTTTTGTGTATTAGTTAGGTATACTTACTTCATTACATAAAGGCTACTTCTCTGTGTTCTATTCATAGAAGAAATGTGTATAGTTCAGTTGATCAATAATCTCCAGTATTTTCACACAGCATCTCCTGATAATTGATTCTGGAACTATCTTCCACATTTAGAAACAGCTCAATGATCTGATTGGTCTTTAGTGCTTCCAGGATAAATGAAAATGTGTGCTTCCCCTAAGGGTTGCTGGTTTCCATTTTTATCCCTTAGCGCTTGACTAAACACCACAGGAAAATGAAAAACCTATACTAACTTTCCTAATTGAAGCTGTGTCTGATTATAGAAGCACTTAAAACAGAAAAATGGATTGCACATGGTCTGCTCCTGGCATCGAAATCAGGCACCACTTCCTGCCATCCATCCTTGATAGGGCAGAACCAACCCAGTACTGGGCTATGAAGTTATGATGAAGCATGAAATGGTAAGAATATTAATTTTCAACTGACAACACTCTACCAGATCCAATTTAAAAGCGTTTTCCTAACTATTTCACTTTGTAGGCAAACACTACCAGACATCCCAATGTGTATCTCTAAGAATCTGAGTTTACATGCAAATTGAATCAATGCAGAGGGCTGAAGTAAACTGTTCACAGGCTTTTTTTCACTAGCAGAGGGCAGTTGGCTTCAGTCTCAAACTTTCTTAATAATTAGAACTACATGACTAATCAGTTTCCAATGCCTATAAGTCTTCAAGTACAGATGCCTGACAAGATAACTCAAGTCTGTGCTTGACTAGATACATATTTCATTCCCAATCCATATTTCATTCCCTACCCAGACTGCACTCCATTGGAGGAGGGCCGGGGAGGAGGAGGGCTGTTATCATTGTTAATGTTCAACAGAAATTAAATTTATATAGACTACAATGTAAGAAATTGGCTCTAATAAGAGTAATGAAGATAATCCAAATATATCAACTTTAGAATTCCAAATGGCTTAATTTTCATTTATCCTGAGGCGATAACTAAAAGGAAAGAGGAAGTTTTTTTTAACCACAATGGGGATCTATGTTGCTATGCTTTCTACATGTGTCCAGCCTGTGTTCATCTATGAAAGGCTTCATATCCGCATAAAACCTACACTGAGTTCACGTCAGCAGACCTGGGCCAATTTCTCTGGGTCTCAGGTTGTGAAGAGGAGGAAGCAGAATCAATGCTTCATCGTTTTAAAAAATAAGCTATTTGGAATAACCAAGATGGGTTTCAGATCTCAGTTTTTCCACTTTCTAGGTAAAATTTTTTTATCTCTTTTTAACATCTGAAAAGACACTTTATTAATATTTCACTATATAATACATTAGTGACTAAACCAGGTTGCATTTTCTCAATTAGCAAACAAAGCACACGATAACATTTCTCTTTGATTCAAGAGAAGGTCAATATCATTTCTCTTTGAGAGAACCCAGTTTTTGTGAGAGTTGTGGGACTGTCCACCAGAGTCCCAGTGAAGCTTAGTAGGAAAGAATATTTTGCTGAATTGTTCTATCATGGTTCTTACACCTGGCATTTACCTTTCCCTTCTCATCTGTATCTGTTGTTTTTTTTTTTTTCCTACACTTTGATCATGTTTCCTCACTATTATGCACAAGATCTGATCCAGGAATAAGTTTTGTGCGTTTATATGGGACATCCACAGAAGGATGATGACATACTCTTGTCTTGCCATCAGATGTCAACTCAAAAACTGCTTTGCAATTATAGCCTTCTGGAAGAGAAGAATACAGACCTACGAAAAATGCTATATAATGTCTGCCATTGTGTATCTATTCTCTTCCTGATGAACATTTATGTTTTCTCACCTTTTCCATTGTTACAGTCTTTAGAATGGAAATTCATGTCTCAAATAATCACTACTGTGCTGCTGCCACTGCTGTGGTGTGTCAGGATGTCTATCAGGTGGTCTAGAAAAGGGTGTTTGAAGAAAATTTGCTTTTAAAATCTGCTTCCAGTGTCCCAGTGTTCATATCCAGACAGGAAAGTGAAAAGTGAAAGTGAAAGTCGCTCAGGCGTGTCCGACTCTTTGCAACCCCATGGCCTAGAGCCCTTGGAATTCCCAGGCCAGAATACTGGAGTTCATAGCCTTTCCCTTCTCCAGGGGATCTTCCCAACCCAGAGATCGAACCCAGGTCTCTCACATTGCAGGCATATTCTTTACCAGCTGAGCCACAAGGGAAGCCCAAGAATATTGGAGTAGGTAGCCTATCGCTTCTCCAGCAGATCTTTATGACCCAGGAATCAAACCAGGGTCTCCTGCATTGCAGGCAGATTCTTTACCAACTGAGGTATGAGGGAAGCCCATCCAGACAAGAGCCCACCATTTTTTCTCCGGAATTTTGTCTCTTAACTTCAGATCACACCTATATGAAAATAAAGAATGCCATTCAAAAAAGTATGTAAAAGCAGATGGCGCTTTGTAGAAGAACCAAAGACAAGACATTTCCATTTCCTTTTGCTCGTGAAGACAAAGGCAAGGCCAGGAAAATATGTGTGAGATCCCTTCCAGATATAACAATCCATGGTTTATTTTCAAGCCAATGATGTGTTTGAATTTGATTAGTCATCCAGGCAGAACTTGGGGCAGATAATGGAGCAAGTCATATGCTTTAAAGATTTCCTTTCATCACAAGGAAGCTACATGACTTAGCATCTCTCTAATAATAGCACTTATGTAGGGCTCTCCTGGACAGAGAGCCTGGTGGGCTACAGTCCATAGGGTTGCAAAGAGTCAAACACAACTGAAGCGACTTAACACACACACACACACAGAGCACTCTCAGAAACGCTTGTCACTCTCCTAAGAGTTTTAATCTATATTGAACCATTTAGTCTAATGACCACTAAAGCTTCAGTTCAGTTCAGTCACTCAGTCGTGTCTGACTCTTTGCGACCCCATGAATCACAGCACGCCAGGCCTCCCTGCCCATCAGCAATTCCCAGAGTTTACTCAAACTCATGCCCATCGAGTCGGTGATGCCATCCAACCATCTCATCCTTTGTCATACCCTTCTCCTCCTGCCCCCAATCCCTCCCAGCATCAGGGTCTTCTCCAATGAGTCAACTCTTCGCATGAGGTGACCAAGGTATTGGAGTTTCAGCTTCAGCATCAGTCCTTCCAATGAACACCCAGGACTTATCTCCTTCAGGATGGACTGGTTGGATCTCCTTGCAGTCCAAGGGACTCTCAAGAGTCTTCTCCAACACCACAGTTCAAAAGCATCAATTTTTCGGCGCTCAGCTTTCTTCACAGTCAAACTCTCACATCCATACATGACCACTGGAAAAACCATAGCCTTAACCAGACGGAACTTTGTTGGCAAAATAATGCCTTTGCTTTTTAATATGCTATCTAGGTTGGTCATAACTTTCCTTCCAAGGAGTAAGCATCTTTTAATTTCATGGCTGTGATCATCATCTACAGACTCTACACATGGACATCACCAGATGGTCAACACCAAAATCAGATTGATTATATTCTTTGCAGCCAAAGATGGAGAAGCTCTATACAGTCAGCAAAAACAAGACCAGGAGCTGACTGTGGCTCAGATCATGAACACCTTATTGCCAAATTCAGACTTAAACTGAAGAAAGTAGGGAAAACCACTAAAGCTTACATAGTAATTAATACTAATGTTCAATGTGCTTTGTGTTTATTAACCCTCAATCTTCACAAAACTTTAAAGTAGCTACTTCTGTACCTCCTTTTACACACATGGAAACTGAAGCACCATAACCCAGCTTGCTACAGTGCAGTGGAGGTGAGCATCAAGGTACTTGCTCAGAAGCCAGGCTCTTAGTAACCACCCTTGCAGCCTCTGGCTCCAAGCAGATTCTAGTCATCACTCTTGTTGGGTTGTTCTGTTTGTTGTGCTTTTCTAACCACTATGATAACATCGCTTTCAAAAGTTTCCCGCCTGTCCTTCCAGGATGAGAGGTAAATGTAAAAGCTGAATTTTGTGGATAAAGAAAACTAACTCTTTGGAGAGAATGCAGGCCAGTTACCCTGACTTCACTTGTTAGCCATCCAGTTTAGGAGCGTGGGGTTTTTTATTTGTTTTTTGAATAGAAACACTTTGGATTTGAAAAGCTCCTGTTTCTTCTAGAACTTTCAAATTCTACATTTATAAAACAATTCTCAAGTCAAGTAACATATTCCTCAGTTTAGCATTTTAGGGGGCTTACTAGGTTGTCAACTTAAAAAAAAAAACAACACAGTGTGAGAGTTGCAAGTTTTACTGGGGGCAAAATGAAGACTGCAGCCTAGGAGACAACACCTCAGATAGCTCTGAGAGGCTGCTTCAAAGAGGCAGGGGGAAGGTCAATATATGTGATTTTGGTAAAGGCAGAGTACATCCGATCAAGCACACTGTAGAAAGTTTCTGATAGTCAAGAGAAACAGTCGTCCCCATGAAGGATTTTAGTGCTTTTCTAGATATGAGAGATACAAGAATTGTGCTCATAAAATCAGTTCCTGAGAATATCTAACTATCTGAAGACGTGTCCTGCCAGTTTTCCCCTGAGCACAGAGGGCCTCATTTCTGCTCTCCACCCTGAACTCCTTCAGCGGGTGTTGAAGGTAAGCAGCTGCATCGGAACATAATTTAATCCTTGTAGAGGTAGGTGGCAAGCACCCATGGCAAGTGCCAATTTGTAGTTGACAGGTGACGTCATGGGCCTGAATTTGAAGTGTAGGAACCCATCATTTTCTTCAGTTCATCGTAAGGAGGCCCTGCTACATCAGGCTAGAGTACCAAAGCCCATGTGGCCTTAGGCAAGTCATATATCACAACCAGGACTTCGTGTCCTCATCAGCAAGTGATATAATATGTGTGAGGGGATTGGCACAACCCCTCACACACAAGGAGTACAGAAAGTCATGAGTCCGTAGAGCTGTTATACTATTATGATTACTATTCCTTTTACTACTATAAAATTATTGTGTTGCAAAATTCTTCAACACCTGGAAGTAACTGAGCTCTAAGCTGGGCTAGGGAGGGGTTTCAAGTTACGAGTCCATCCCTTTGCAGACCTTCCCTGGAGCCTGAGACTCTGAAGATGTGTCCTGAGGCCATCTGATATGCAGATATGTGTGACTTCCCCAACCAGATAAATGCACAAGGACACTATCTGATAGGTACATGCTTACAAAAATCATCACTCCTGCTGTTACAAAGAGCTACACTTTCTTTTGCTCCTTCCTTTATTTTTGAGTTCCTTTTTTCTGACATACATGACACCAACAGGCTAGGAGAACATGTATTTACACAGGGCTCCTGGGAGAAGGTAGCCTTTGAGGCCACCGTGGTCAGAAGGGCCAGATTCAGTACCCCCAATGCCTCAGCTGGTGAATGCAGAGTCACCATCAACTCCTTGAGCATCTGACGGTCGACCCAACTCCTCTTGGCTGAGCTAGTGGAAAATGCATTTACATTTGGCAAATGCCAATGCAATTGGGCTTTTTAAAATTCCAGAAGACTTTCACTGCAGAAAATCACTTAATTTTAAATCCCTTATTGTCTTTTTTTTTTTTTTCCGCTTTCGAAGCTGAGCAATGAAATGAGACCAAACTAGAGTTTAATAAAAATGAATTCCCAGTAGAATTCAGAGCACATCTTTAAACTGCCTTACGTCTGTCATGAAACTCTGACCAGCAAACTGCAAGAGGTCAACAGCCTGTTTCTAATTTATACATTTTACTCTCTTCAGGAGATAGAAGGAAAAATATCCAGAAAATAATGTCTGCAAAGTAATCATAGTTCCCTCACTGCTGTGCAATTGCCAGCCTCTGCTCAACTCATTGGAGAGGAGGAGACCTCAGAGTGAGGGAGGAGCCACGAGGATTCCCAAAGACCTCTGAGAGGAAGGAGGGCTGCCCCATATCAGCGCCTCATGATGCCAAGGGCTTGTGAACGTGATGCCTCTGCATCCTTGGGTTGCTCTATGAGACGTGTTTGTATTACTGTGTAGCCATGAGTCCAGAGAGATGGGGCCTACACACTAGCACTGTGCAAATGTCATAAAATGTGCAATTCAAACCAGGTTCTCCTACTTCCTAAATCAGTTTTCCTGCCAGACAAAATACAGGATGCTCAGTTAAATTTGAATTTCATATAAGCCAGATGTTCCTAGGAGCCCCACCACCCAGGGTAAGGCTTTGGTGTAAGTGTTTCCCAACCACAGCACGGAGGTAGATTCACTAAGAAATAATCTATTGTTTATCTAATGTCTCCATTGAACTGAGCATCCTATATTTCTATTTGCTAAATTTGGTAACACTAACACTGGGATGTTTTTCTTGATAAGAACTAAATGTTGACTATCTTGTTCTCTTGATTGGTATAGGTTTCAATTCAATTTTAAAAGATAATGTATATTTGGCAGGGTCTATAGGATCTTGCTGCTTAATATTTTATTTTAGACTTACAGAAGGAAAGGAAAAAGAAGGGAAAAAAGACTGGAGGAAAACAGGGAAGACAAGCAGGAGGGGAGAGTAGGAGTGAAGGAAAAGGGGAAGAAGGAAAAAAATATGATACCTCAGAACATTTCCTATTAAAATCAGCAATACTTTTACTATATCAGATTTATAGACTGCTCAAAAATAATCTATCTTACAACTAAAATGAATAATAATCTCTTATATAGGACATTTATTGAGAAAGATAATCTAAAATTTTATGGTGGGACATTTCAATTTAAATATGCATATCTTTTACTAACTCAATCATAGTATTAATGCCGTGTTTCTCAAATATTATCATAACCAAGCAAACCTACAATAATTAGATTATAGTAAGACAACTAAATTATATGCAGATAAATTCTGCTTTCATCCATTCAAAACATATCATACAAATTCCCAAACATCTGGGTGTCTGCAAGAAACTAAAACTCTGGCATATTTATAGGCAACATAATTCACTGATTTAATATTTTTTTGCTATTTATCCAAAAGTTGCATCTCTATATACACACAGTCTCATTTCTCATTGATTTAAGAAGCCATTTGACCTCTCCAGGCCTTGCCCATTGTCTCCATGTAATGACGTTTGGGCTCCAGGACCCTCATAGACCTTCTCACTCTAATATTTAAAGATTTTCTGAGTCAGACTTCAAGTGAGTAATTGCAAGTAGTAGAGGATTAAAACATTGCTTTTCTCAGTTGAAACACGGTTAGAGAATACAAATATGCACTTATTTCATTTCTATTTAAGCTTCCAGGGATATAAGACATGGTATTTATAGCCTGCATAGATGATTATTAACCCAACATGAGGTGAGAGTGTTTAACAGACAAGTTGGGGGGCAGGGGGAAGTGGTGGCAGAGGGACAATAAAATCACACCGTAATCTTTCCTATTTACTTAAGACTCATTGTATTTTTTGAAAATGCCAAGGTATATTCCAATGGGAACAGACACCTCGGAAATAAAAATTTCACTCAAGACTGACTTCACAGTGATTTAATTGTTAATATAAAAATCCCTTTCCTTTTTATCCTTTAATTCCCAATCTGTGTGCCTCGAAAGTGAAGGGAATGACCGTATCCAGTTCCCACGGCATTCCTGCAGTACAGAGGCATTCACTAGCTCCTCGGGCTGCACATATGAAAAAAACATGGTTTTCCTTTCAAGCAAGGAAAACATGGACTCAGCCAACTTTAACGCACTACAACTGGTTTATAATAGCCAGTGATGAAAGGACCTCAGGGGAATGTGAAGAAAGAGCCCCAAATTCTTAGAGGAATCCAGAGAAGATCCTCAGAGGAGGAAACAGAGTGGTGGAGAGAACCCCAAAAACTCAGGGCATCAAAGCTAGCTAACACTATCACGGTATCGTGGGCCCAGGGACAATGCGCTGCTGCTGTGTGTGTCCAGGCTGAGGGAGTATTAATGCGGTGTATTCATAGAGACCTGAGGTACTCAAGTCCAACAATCAGGAGATGGTTGCCACTGAAAGATCATCTGTTTGATTCCTAGAGGAGGAGGGCCCAGCTTCGGAAGCACCAGGGTCAGTCAGGAGCAGAGAGAGGAGAGAGCAGTGAGCAAGAGCCTCTGTTGTGGTTTCCTGGGAAGGAACAGAGGAGACTGGCTACACGTGTAAGCCTGGGACTGAACTGGCTTGAGTGATCAGTGGACTCTGGGCATGGGGACTGTCCCTGGTTGCCTGGTCCCTGCTGCTCCAGTGATCGGGGCAGGGATAGTGGATCTTTGCCCACTGCACACCCATCACCTGGGACGGAACACAGGAGACTGGCTACACGTGTAAGCCTGGGACTGAACTGGCTTGAGTGATCAGCGGACTCTGGGCATAAGGACCGTCCCTGGTTGTCTGGTCCCTGGTGCTCCGGTGATCAGGGCAGGGGTAGTGGATCTTTGCCCACTGCACACCCATCACCTGGCTGGGCACAGCATCCCTAGAGGAAAGCATGGGTGTTGTGGTTGTTCTTGGGAGAAGGTCCTGCCCAGTCCAGTGGGGTCCAGCTCCTGATGCATTAGTTCAATTCTCCACAATTCCCCAGGGTGTTCACGAGACCTTGTACGGCCCAGGGAAACATTTCATCTCTAGTTCACAGACACTGACAGTAATTGTTAGTGAGCTTATTGCACAGATGGAGAAGAAAGGCAGGGCTTCCCTGGTGCCTCAGTAGTAGAGAATCTGCCTGCCATGCAGTAGACCGAGGTTTGATCCCTGGGTGGGGAAGATCCCCTGGAGAAGGGCATGGCAATGCACTCCAGTGTTCTTGCCTGGAGAATCCGGTGGATAGAAGAGCCTGGCAGGTTGCAGTCCACGCGGTCACACAGAGTCAGACATGAGTGAAGTGACTAAGCAGCAGTGGTGGCAGAAGAAAGGCAAGGATAATTGTCACCACCGACCCCGCACTTTATCACCTGCACTTCCCACAAAGGAGAGGACCTGGTGAGTCTCAGCAGCACTGGAAAACACCTCCAAACCCATACCAAACATGGCATTCTTTTACATTCACTTGACTCATATAAAATGTTTCTAAATATAGATTAGTAAACAAGTTTGATTTCAGAGTCTTTGATAAACATCATGAATGTTAATCAAGCCAAATAAAGCTTCTATACCGACAATAAAGTGAAATTCAAGTAATTTTTCAAGATTGCCAAGTATCTAAATATTAGACACTGTGTAGATAAGAGTGACCTAATCATAACACCCCGTATTCTATTACAATCTTGGACTCACTAGTTATAAATGAAATCTCCTTATGAATACGTGCACAGAGGAAGAAAACCACAGAAGCAAAGCAGTTAAGCTCCTCAGTACCACATCAGATTTACAGATGGGAAAACTGGTGTCCATCCAAACGACCCATGTCACTTGGGAACCCACCAATATCACAAGATTGAGATTGCAGTGTTTATAGTTTTCACAATTATGAAGCTATTTTTTATTTCCCCAAATGGAGAGAGAATATATATATATATATATATATATATAAAGAAGGATGGCATCCATAAATTGGAATACTAGAATAAAATACTTGCATTTACTGACTTTTACTCTAATGTTTGTAGTTTGGAGAAAGAAGAATAACTTTTATAAGATGTTTTATGGCCAAAATTCTCCTCCTGGAATCTTTTCAGGATGAAGCATTGTAAAAGAATCTGCCAAACAAACAGCTGTGAGGTTTACACAGTAGAGGGATATGGATATTTTTGGAAGAAAACACATGGGAATCATTTCTAAAGCACTTCTAAAGAGTCCTTCACATTTAAACAATAAAATATTAGCCATAAAAACCTAAGAAGATAAAAGTTATGGTGATAAAATCTTTTTAGCTTGGCCACACACTGAAAGTGAGGACATTCAGGTAAGTCATGAGACACAGTGACTGGATGCCCTGAGATCCAGGGTGATGTGTGAGACAAACATGCCCTTCACACTGACTGACTTAGGACTCTAACCATGTAGATCAGAAGGCCCGGAGAACCTTGTCCCTCACACCCCACTTCACCTCTGTTAGGTGAGATGACAGACAGAACTTTCACCCAGTCAAGGTACAACAAAGATTAGGGGATAAGAATAAGAGCTAAGTGTCCAACACAATTGCACTCTCCCCAACAGAAGGGGACCAGCTTAAAAAGTAACTTTGATCTCTATGTTATTCCAGACCCAGACCTGTTTTGTTTTTTTTGGAGATTACAAGGTCTTATTTTCCTTCTGTTGTCGGCTGCAAAGATGGGCTCAAAATACAGCATAATAGCTAACACTGTAGTATAATCCCACTTCACAGTTCCCTTAAAACATCCTCTTGACAAGGGAAAAGGTTCACAGGCTGCAGCCTGGATGAGGCCCTGGTGGCCTGACCTTTGAAGCCTGGTATGCCGGAAAGACTCTGTATGTAATTATGCATTACTTTGACAAATTTGTAAAATATGGACAAAAAGCAACCCAAAAAAATATCCCAAAGTATTTTAGACATTTGGTCTTAGGAAAGTTTTGGATTTCCTCCTCCCTTACCCCGCACACAGAGATGAGAAATAGATATATATTTGAAGTGGAGGAGTTAAATTCTGAGTGTATCCATACCTCTTGGAGTCCTTTTCAAAATGAGAGAACTGACAAAAAGGCAGTTTTTAGATAGTAATAACAACCACTGACTTGTACTTCCTAATAGCTAATACTTAACTTAAATTCAGTTGGGCCTTTTTCTAATATAAGAAAAATACTTAAGCAGAAGTAAATTCTAAATAACAGACTTCTTATTTAAATGGTGACTTCTCAGCAATCTGTACAACATAAATTATTGAATTCTTTACTTGCTCCCAAGGACATTTTGCCACATTCAATCAGAACAGAAAGTTTTGGAAAGAGAACTTGATAATTTACCTATTGTGCAAAAGTTGTGAAATATGAAGATATTTGTGAGTTTTGCCATGGGTGGAAAACTAGAAAAATCATTTAATTCTATTTTAAAAGGTGGAGTTTAGACAATTCCCAAAATATGCCCTACAAACTATTGCCCTTGAATTCTAACTCTACTCTTTATCTACCAAATATTGATCTTAAGAGGATACTGATACATAATTTTGAAACAAAATTAAGAGATTTTTTTTTTCCTTTAAAAACAAGGAACTGGTTAACCAAGAAGGATTTAGTTGATCACATTGACAGCATCTCCTGGTTGTCAGGTAAGATTTCCTCCAACTCAAAAATGTCAAGAGCTCTCTCTCCTCTGAAGTTGACGTTGCAATTTAGCGAAATGAGAGAGTAACACGTTCATTGCAAGAGGAGTATGTCTTTCTGCATTTCATATTTTCTAGATTTTGTTCATTGAAAGAACTAGCTGGAAGACTAGCAGGATGGAAGTTAAATTTTACAAAGGGTCTAAAATAAATCACTGTAAGGGATCCATCTCCTCATAAAATATAAAGAAATTGTCCACTGAGAGAAAAATTGTCCAAAGGGAGAAAAACATACAGATGAAGAGAAATGGTTTTTCTAATAGCTGGTGTTTCCTGGCATCTTATGCTATGCATGACACTCCCTTGTGTGTGTTATGTGTGATCTTGTAACAAAGCAATCTTGAGATGTTGGGAAAAGGTAGATCCACTTTTCAGTTGAGGAAACTCAATGACTGGCATAAAGGTACTGCCCAAGCCAACCCTGGCATTGGCCCTTCCCTGCTACCACCACCATGCCCAGCTTCCAGGCTCACTCAGTGAAACCTACTGTGTCCTGGTCCTAGTACGCAAACCCTGGGCAGAGATGGAAGGAGCACACAGCCACTTGGCCAAGGAGCTTTGTGACTCCATCACACCTGGCTCCAGGACGATTCCCACAGGGGCTCCACCCTGACTTGACTTGGCCTTACGATGAATACAGTAGTAGCAAGATTGAAATGTCCTCTGAGGATTTCCAGCAAGTGTGGCTCTGCTAAGATAATTTTCACACCTGCCTATAAGAACCACCTTCTAGCTCCAAAGCATGCAAACAAAAAACAAATCTGTATAACAGCTTATAGGATGCCCTCTGTGAGAGTATCGGATGTTAAAGTGATGGATGGGTGCATTCTGTAAGCATTCATTAACTAACTTCTATGTTCTTGGGATGTACTGGACCTGGATTAATTCACTTAAACTCACAACAGCTTTATTGACTAGATTATTATTTTTCCCATCTTTTTACATATAATAAATGAGAGCCTTAGAGAAACTATGACAATGTTCATGGTCACTGTGGTACTGTGATCTATAAGAAAAATATATTTGGTCATTCAGATGACCAAAATATATTTCTCATATATATTTGGTCTTCCTTCACAGTTTCTGGCTCATAGCTCCCAAAAACCTTTGGAATTTCCTAAGCAATAAGAGCAGTGAAAGCTTTTGTTATAATATTTGGTCTCTTGTCCTCAGTTCTAGAAATCAGTTCAGAGCTGTAAAGATAAAATGGGTGTCTTATTATTCGTAACAAGCTCTTTCTACCACAGCTGGTAAAGGTGAATTTTGAAAAGCACCTAACCAATGAGGGCTTCATGCCGGGGGAACCACCAAGTGATGAGACGGTTATAATTCTCTCGGGAAGAGGAGTGGGGCTGGAGGCTGACTCAGTCACCACTAGCCAATGATTTAATCGACGGTGCCTCTGTATTGAAACGTTCATGAAAAATCAAAAGAGTGAGTTCAAAGATCTTCCAGGTTGGTGAACAAGTAGAGGTTCAGGGAAGGTGGGGTCCCTGGAGAAGGCGTGGAAGCTCCATGCCCTTCCCCATAACTTGGCCTGTGCTTCTCTTGCATCTAGCTGTTTCTGGGTTATATCCTTTTATAACTGGGTTATATCCTCTGATAATAAACTAAAATCTTTCTCTCAGTTTTATGAGCTGATCTAGCAAATTAATCGTATCCCAGGAAGGGGTCATGGGACCCTCTGATCTACAGTCAGCTGATTCGAAGCACAGGTGCCAACCTGGACTTGTGACTGGTGTGTGAAATTGGGGGTGGGGAGTGGAGTGCAGTGCAGTCTTATGGGGCTGCCCTCAACCTGTGCGATCTGACATTACCTCCAGGTATATAATATTAAGTTGAACTGTAGGACACCCAGCTGGTGTTGCAACATTGCTGTGGGAATGGGGAAACTTTCCCCCCCACACACACATATTGGAATTAGGTATTAGAACTGAAGAGTCACAGAGATCATTTGTCAAAGGATCAAACTTTGATTTCATATCATCCTAATCTCAGAGTTCATTCTGCCACATCGCAAGGTCTCTAAGAAGGGATACTTTCCATTTGGAAAGCTGGGTTCTTTTTTTATACAGCTCTAGAGAATTTAATGCTTTTTTACTGAAGTATAATTGCTTTACCATTTTGTATTAGTTTCAAGCATACAGCTGATCCAAGTGTACAGAATATATATATATATTCTTTTTCAGATTCTTTGCCCTTATATGTTATTACAAAATATTGAGTATAGTTCCCTGTACTATATAGTAGGTTCTTATTGGCTATCTATTTTTTATATAGGAGTATATATTGGCACCCCACTCCAGTACTCTTGCCTGGAAAATCCCATGGATGGAGGCTCCTGGTAGGCTGTGGTCCATGCGGTCGCTAAGAGTCAGACACGACTGAGCAACTTCACTTTCACTTTTTACTTTCACCCACTGGAGAAGGAAATGGCAACCCACTCCAGTGTTCTTGCCTGGAGAATCCCAGGGACGGGGGAGCCTGATGGGCTGACGTCTATGGGGTTGCACAGAGTCGGACACGACTGAAGTGACTTAGCAGTAGCAGCAGCAATATATATTAACTCCAAACTGCTAACTTATTGCTCCTCACACTTCCCCCTTTGGTACTCTTAAGTTTGTTTTCTATGGCTGTGGGTCTATTTCTATTTTGTATGTAAGTTCATTTGTGTCACTTTTTTTGGATTCTGCATATTAGTGACATCATATGATATTTGTCTTTGTGTGGCTTACTTCACTTAGTATGATAATCTCTAGATCCACCCATGTTGCAGCAAATGGCATTATTCCGCTCTTTTCATGGCTGAGTAATATTCCATTGTGTATATATATACCACATCTTCTTTATCCATTTATCTGTTGATGGACATTTAGGCTACTTCCATATCTTGGCTATTGTGAATACTTTGCAATGAATAGATATCTTTTACTCTGGTTTTCTCTGGATACACAAAAGTAGGATTGAAGGATCTTAGGGTAGCTATATTTTTGTTTTTTAAGGAACCTCCATATTGTTCTCCATAGAGACTGCACCAATTTACATTCCACCAACAGTGTAGAAGTCTTTTTCAAAGACTTGATTTCCTAAGATTCAGAAGTTTTCCAGTTAATAAGGAGGATTCCCATAGATGTGTGTACCTTGATCTCTAATCAAGCACCAATGCACAGGGAAGCAAAAAATCAAACTATGGAGTCTTTTGCTGGCTTATGCAACTGAATGATTGCACTCTCAGGAAAAGTGATTGCACTTCTGCATTCTCAGGAAAGAAGAAAAATGAACTCTCAAGTCTTCTTTTGCTGCAAAAATCATGACTTGCAGCATTATCCCATCTACAACATGAGAAGTGAAAATGTAGGCTTTAAGAGAATATATTTCCAATTGAATTTTATAGCCAAGTCATTACAAAATGTCCATTCTCTGGATAAGATGAAACTGATGACTTCCTGTTGGAATATTTTCCACACCCTTAATCCTGTTAATGAGAATTTGCAGAAAGCTAAAGTGGCAGGAGCCATGGATATATCTCATCTTCCCTTCATGTTTCACAAGCCTCCTTCTATCTGCTCCTTCCACACCTCTAATTTTGAGTATTGTAATCAATGTCTCCACAGCTGCTTGTATCTCAGGAAACATCTCTCCTAGATACCCCCAGGATTGTCTTCTTAGTAAACAAACCAGCTCGATCCTCTTCTAAGGCTGAAACAAACCTAACCAAACCAAGACAAAACAGAACTTCTGACAACTCCTGCTTCATTCACACGGGGAAGACTGTCATTCCCAGCCTGGCACACAGACCCTTGACATACAAGCCAAATCTTGTCTCCTTACCACCACCTACCACTTTTTTTCTGACTGTACAACCCTTAGTGCTAATTTCCTGTTTCTCATCAAGCACCGTTTTATCTTACATATATCTAAGTCTTTTTTATATAATTTTATTTATATATTTATTTGGCTATGCTGGGCCTTCATTGCTGTGTGAGGTTTTCTGTAATTGTGCAAAGTGGGGCTACTCTCTAGCTGAGGCGCACCAGCTTCTCATGGTGACTGCTTATCCTGTTGCTGAGCACAGACTGCAGAGTGTTTGGGCTTCAGTAGTTGCAGCAGTGGGCTCAGTAGTTTCAGCTCCTGGGCTCTAGAGCACAAGCTCAGTAGTTGCGGTGCACAGGCTTAGTTGCTCTGTGGCATGTGGGGTCTTCCTGGACCAGGGATCAAACCCAAGTCTCCTGCACTGGCAGGCAGATTTTTACCACTGAGCCACCAGGGAAGCCCTCATGTATCTAGTCTTAACATGCATTCTTCTCTCTGCCTGGATTGTCCTTTCCCTGATATTAACAAAATGTTTGAAAGAATAATTCAGAGTACAGAATCTCAGAGAGATTTCCATCTTGGGTTGACTTCAGGCTTTCTCCATGTACTTATCAGAGGCTGGCCATACATCTTTCTGCAGATCACACATTGTGTATGATGTCTAGTTTCCCCAACTTGCTGCTTCACCAGTCCTTGCTAAGTCGTGAGGTAAAAAAAAATGTCACAGATCTTGGATGAAAAATGCAGATTAAACTCTGTTCCACTTTTTGAATAAGGCAGCTTGGTTGAAGTCTCTAACCATCTAGATGAGATTGGGCAACTTGCTTAACAATATCAACCTCCATTTTCTCATCCATAAACTAGTAATAATGACATACTTCTCAAATAACTGTGGTGAGGATTGATGTTTGTAAACACTCAGCACTTTCTGGTATAAAGCAACTGTTCTGTAAATGAGTGATCAAGAGTTTAGGCCCTGGAGGCAGAGCACAGTTGTCCAAACTGGAAGTCCTGCCTTTTAGTGGCTGTGTGAACTTGACCAGTGAAGCCCTTTTAAACCCAATTTCTCCATATATTAAAATGAGAGTGAGATGCTTGCGCTTAGTTTGGGATTATGCATATAGATACACTACACTAGAATATTGTTGAGTAGAAGCTACAGGATGCACAGTGTATGTAGTCCTCCATGTGTTAAATCACACCACCTTCACAAAGCCTGTGCTCAGTATTGTTAACTCTTAATAGCACCAGTTGTTGCTATCATCATTATCGTCATCACCAACATGATCATCCTCATTTTCATCATGCTCAGCATCATCATGGTTATCATCATCACTACCGTCATCACCCTCATCACCATCACCATCATTCTCACCTCTGCCATCATCATCACAGTTATCACAGATATCATCACCATCCATCATCATCATCCTAGTGGTCCTCACACACTCACACTGACTCCTACTTGGCGCATTCCTGTCTAGTCATATCCACTCCTCAGCTCCTTACAATACCTTAGTTATGACACTTTGGTAATGTGCTCACAAGCCCCTTAGAATCCAGCCTCTGCTCTCCAGGCATGACAAGGACAGTTTGAAAGAAGCCTGATCACTCATGATATCATTTCTTCACATTAGGAGAACTGATTGAGCTCATTGTGTTCAGCTCACTCTTCTCAAAATCACCCACAAAAAAAAAAAAAAAATCTTATGAAATGTTCTGGAAAATGTTTAAAATTAGAATCTATCCTTGATCAAAACTTTGAGAAAAATCATAGTATACATAATTCTTTAGATACATAGTAATTCATTTTAGCATATTAAAGAACTAGATAATTACCACAGTAAACTAATTAATATATTTAACTAATGTAAGTCTGCTGATCTGTGTAATCAGCTAATCCACAAATCTATGACTACAGAAAATTTCCCTGTGTTTGTGTGCATGCGTATATAGGTGGCCTATGCAATCGGAAGTGTTGTGTAAATGCCTTCCTCTTTCCATGTATTCATTTGTGTGTCTGTGCACATGTGCGGTGTGCTAGATGCCTCTCCTTTCTGTTTGTGTGTGTTTATTAAACGTGTAAAGATGTGCCATATGCCTACAAGTGTGCGCATGTACAATGAATGAAAAGAATGTGCTGTGTGCCTTCTTTTGGTGTATGCATGTGGGGGTGCATATGTGTGCTGTGCTACATGGGTTCTCCTTTCTGTGTTTGTGTGTGTGTGTGTGTGTGTCTGAAGCAATGAGAGGATGTACCAAATTTTTTTGCCTATGAAATTTCTCCCACCTTAGCCTTCTGCTTTTCGAGTTTTGAGTTCCTTTCCTTTTCCTAATTATTTACTATTATATCAGCATTTCTATAGTTTCTGTCTCTTTCCATATTTTTCCTCTACTCTATAAGAAAAAGGAAAGTACCAGAAGGCAAAGGGGTGGTACAATACATTGTATGGCCACTGGTTTTCACTTATCTTTTTCCATTCTGTGGGGTAACCTGGTGCTAGGTCTGCTGCTGCATCAATACCAGTTATAGCAGGTCTTCCCCCATGCCTCTTGCCCCTTAAATATTGTTGAAATGTCCCCCTCCTCAGAAAATGAGCATGGGCTCATCTCACACCCATCTTCACATGGATGACCTTAGCCCCTTAGATGTCAGGCTCATGGACTCCAGGCTAAGATAGATGGATGACAATCACCATCTTAACCCCTGAATCCTTAAAGTTAGCACCACATCTGGCAGAGAGTCACGCCAATGAATGTTGAAAGAATAAATGAATTAATCAGGATAGCTCACCGAGGGCCTGTTTATTTTTAAGACCATGTGGTATGTTTTCAGTCAGCAACATGTTCAACAGCAAAGGACAAACTTGTCCCAAGCCCCTGGTGTACTTTCTTTTATCCCCTTTCTAAAGGTTATTATTTTCATACATTCATCCTGCTTTCCTCTAGAAAGTAAGTCTCCACCTTTAAGAGTCATTATGTACAGTTGTGCAGATTGTGCACTGTTATTAAGCAGAGTGTCCGGCCAAGGGGAGTGAGAGTTGAAACTCGAGTTTGCACATTGGAACAGGGTAGGGTCTGCCATGAAAAAGCACCATGTGTTTGCAGTTATGTGTTCCCAGAGGGGATGCTTTTTATTTTTCACTCAAAGAAGTAGTGTGGATTAGTGGTGAGCCTCCCACGGGCTACATGAATCCCTGGGGGTACTTCTTCCCTAAAATCTAGGTCAAGAGTTGAAGAGGATGGACATATGCCACCTTTTTAATTATGATTTACTGTGTGGATCACAGTGGGAAACATTCTGGAGAGAACATAAGCAACAGACATTAGATTTGACTATACTGAGTCTCATAAAACCCTTTCCTACAGTGGCCACAGAGTGGCTGAGATGCAGATGTGTGCTGACAACCGAGAAACAGAAGGATGAAGAAGAAACCAGGAGCACAGTTGGAGGCATTGGCCCGCATGTAGTCCCAGCTGACTCATGGGAGTGAAGTTTTCTAGAAGGATAGAAGTTGTACCCAGTGGCCACCTGCAACCCTCCTCCTATCAGGAGCCCATGGTATCTGTTAGTTGTTTTCTTCCATCTCCAAGTGAAGAGTCCTCCTGCCCTTCTGCCTGCTATCCCTTCTTCCCTGACATGGAGGTCTTGCCCCATTACAGATTTTCTCTGGCCCTTGTCATAAAGAGACCCCAATAACAAACAGGTAGAAACCCTATTCACGTGACCCCTGGTCTCAGAGGAGTAATGCGTATCTGCAGAGGTCTCTGATCAGAAAACATTTTTGACTGCTTGTCTCACCTGTTGCCCTAGAAAGGTCTCTCTCAGGTGGGACCCACCCGGAAGGCTACCATTGTTACGTGTACCAGTACACTCCAGGCATTGAGTCGGGCGCTTGGCCTGCAGAATTTCTTCATTTGTCACCAAGTCTCCAGCATAGCAGGCAGATTCTCTACCATCTGAGCCACCAGGAAAGCCTCATTTGTCACCACAACCCTCCGCTAAGTTACTATACATCTCTGCATCATAAAGGAAAACAAAAGCAAGAAAACCACCCATGTTGTAGGAGTGTAATTACAAGGAGGAGTACTGCGTAAAAACACTCAGCAGGGCACCTAGAGTACACCGAGCACCAGGTCAGTGAGTCATTGGGTTTGTTTGTTGTGAAAACCGCCTCTGCAAAGATGCAAACACATAACACAGACATTGGGCCTTATGCAGACAATGGTGAGAAATTGTTCTTTGCTGGACGAGTTAGGCTGAAATGATTTTTTAATATTCCATCCTTGTGGCCAAATCCTACTTGCTGGGTTAACTTTTGAAATTTAGAACAAATTGTCATCTAGTAAGTTAAAATGATCTCAGCCTGAGTGTGTTTCCTGCTGTTAGTTCACTCGGAATGTTCTGGGCTGTGTGTCAAATGCATTCTCATTGTGTGACTGCCAGAGGGGGGAAAATGCCCATTGTCTTGGCTATTGCTATTTTTATTTAAATTGCAGTCCAACTTTTAGAAAGTCTTGATGATCATAAATGTGAAATGGTGGGTAAGGTACTCTTGAAAAAAGATATACTGTTTTCATTAAAAGAAAACAATACATGTTCATAAGGGCACATAAAAGCAAAAACCATTCTCCTATAAGCCTTTTTCTAAAACAGAACCACTTCTAAATTTTTGAGTTTTTAAAATCTAGCCATATAGACAGATAGGTAGATAAACAATAAATAGACAAACAAGATTGGATATCCATGTAAATGAGTGAATAGAAATAGATATAGATATATACTAGATATATATACACATATATACCTAACTTGCAATATATAATTGGAGTTGTGTGTGTGTATATATATGGGGAAGGAAACGGCAACCCACTCCAGTACTCTTGCCTGGAAAATCCCATGGACAGAGGATCCTGGTAGGCTACAGTCCATGGGGTCATAAAGAGTCAGACACGACTGAGTGACTTGTATATATATACATACACATATATATATCTATTGTCAACATTATGTGTGTATACATGCAGAAACACAAACAAATGATATCTGGAGATAAATAGATATACTGATCATACTGTTGTGAATCTGCTTTTTAAGCTTAATACTCTAGCAAAAACAATATTTTGTATTTTACAATGATTTTGTGATTATCATTTTAATAACTGCAATAATAAATGCAATTAAAAAAGTATATTTCATAGGTTGCCAGATCATAGTTCAAATGTCATTTTTTCTGTGGCTGGAATTTGAGATTGTTTCCCAGTCAAGGTTTGTATAAAGATTGCAGGAGTAACATCGTTTGCACAAATGCTTATTCATTGTTTCTCTCTAGGACATATTTCTGGATCAAAGAGTATGGCTACTTTGGAAGGATTTGAGATATATCATAATAAACATCACTTAATTGTTTATTTCATTGTTATTAATTTGGTTTGATTAATATTCCCACCAGTGTATTTATACTTTATTTCCCTGAATTCTCCCAAATGCAATTATCACAATGTTCAAATGAGAATGTTTTTATTTTGAAAATAATAGTATACATTCAATAGGGTTTGAAGTGTACCACAGAGCAGATAAACAATCAAGAAAGACTTCAAACTGTTACATGTAAGCCATTTTTAAGCATTAAGGTCACTAAGGTTGCTGTCACTGTTTAGTCACTAAGATGTGTTCAACTCTTTGCAACCCCATGGACCACAACCCACCAGGCTCATCTGTCCATGGGATTTCCCAAGCAAGAATACTAGAGTGGGTTGCCATTTCCTTCTCCAGGGGATCTTCCTGACCTGGGGTTCAAACATGTGTCTTCTACACTGGCAGGCAGATTCTTTACTACTGAGCCACCTGGGAAGCCCCCAACTAAGGTATGGGGGGCTTTTACTCATTCACTCAAGGAGGTTACAGTACTGAGAGGAGGGTGCTGGCATGACTGCACCCCATAAAAAAGGGGGTCCACAGTCCCCATGAATGTCATGGTCTCTGCAAGTGAGGAGGACCAGAGAACATGCCTCAAAAGAGCTGAGACTCCAGTGGGACTGAAGAATGTGACAAGAAAAGCAGTCACCTGCAGAAGAGTTCGTGGAGAGCAGTGCTTGGCAAGCAGGGGCCCAGGGGGTACCTTTGATAGCTGAAGGTGAAGATGGGTGGCTGAGAGACCAGCATACCTGGTGGAGGTGAGGGACTCTGTCGTGTCGGCCACACGGAACCTTGGGAGGAGTATGAGATGGGCAGGGAGGACACCTGTGAGTTGTGGGGGATTCACAACCTTGCCTCGGGAGTGGGTGAGGGCAAAACCCCAGGGGAAGATATCAGGAGACCCTGAAAGAGCAGTGGCCACAGGGTGAGCTTTAACTAAAAGAGCACTGTGGCCGTAGAAACAAATCCCCCATTCAAACTGTGGAGGAAAGAACCAATAGAAGTTGGTGAATGAGTGCACCCTGGCAGGGCCAAGAGGTGCAGGTTTGAGTCAGGTGGGGTTGGAGCCACACCAGGTCTCAGCACCGGGAACTGGTCTGTGTTAGTGACCTACAGGCAGATGACCCAAGTATTCTTTCACTCTGTATGGACATGAGTCTTCCTAATATTTCCACATAGCGTCAGCTAAATGGTACCGCTAGAAGCTCCAGAAAACCCTGCCCTCTTACTTCCCTAATCTGACAATATGTGTTCTCTAAGGTGAGGTTGAGAGGTTGCTTGGTGAGTCATATCCAGCTCATTAAAAACAGCAAAAAAAGAAAAATATTTAAGCAGAAATGCTGTGGGAAACTTCAGAGACTTCTCTTTATAATGATGATGGTATGAAGGTGCTTCCCTTCCCCTTCCTTCTTAATTGGCCCAGAATATAGCTGATGTGATGGTTGGAGCTCTAGCAGCCATGTTAGATCATGAGATGGCCTTAGAATGGAAGCCACAGGCTGAGGATGATGGAGACTTGCTTCCTAAAGGCACCATGGAACCACCACATCAGCTCGTCTCTGCCACTTTTACTTTGGGTCTTTATGTTTCTGTTTATTTAAAAAATAAAATTCAAGCTAATTTCCTTCATATTTATTAAATAAGTTCTTAGAAAATGAAAAACAAAAAAAACAGCAGTCCCAGGCTTCCCTGGTAGCTCAGTGGTAAAGAATCCGCCTGCCAATGCAGGAGACGTGGGTTCAGTCCCTAGTTCAGGAAGATCCCACATGCCACGGAGCAACAAAGACTGTGCACCACCATGACTGAACCTGTGCTCTAGAGCCCATGAGCCACAACCACTGAAACACACACATCCTAGAGCCTGTGCTCCATAACAAAAGAAGGCACCACCATGAGAAGCCCCCTCCCTGCAACTAGAGAGTAGCCCCCACTCACTGAAACTAAATTTTTTTAAAAAAGAACAGCGGTCCCAACGCCCAAACTCGGACCTCAGTCACCTCACTGTGACCAGCTCTGCAGGCCACCTCTGTGTGCCAGGGAGACAGGAAACAGGGGCATCTCCAAGGAAAAGAGGGAAGTTCCTTCCAAGAGGAGCTGGTCAGCAGTATACCTGAAGGGTCTGGGGCAGCAAGAAGGCAACTCCAGGAAGCAGAAGTTCCAAATCCACCCCAGGAAAAGATGACCAGGCCCTGGTGGAGAATAGCCCAAGGTGATGTTCTCTAGCCTGAACCAAAATAAATACCAAAATTCACAAAATATTTAAAATGTGGCCAAGTAAGAGGCCAAGCATGATATCTGAAATGACTTGCACTTGTTGTTTCCCTGAGCAAGTCTTGTGTTTCTGCTGTAGGATGATTGTATCCTGATAGCCTAAAGAACCCACCTGCCAATGCAGGAGATATAAGAGATGCAGGTTCGATCCCTGGATTGGGAAGATCACCTGGAGGAGGGCATGGCAACCCACTCTAGTATTCTTGCCTGGAGAATCCCTAGGACAGAAGACTCTGGCAGTCTACAGTCCACAGGGTCACAAAGAGTGGATATGACTGAAGCGACTTAGCACACACGCAGACAGCCTAAAACTAGCTTGCACAGTCATTAACAGGACCCCCAAATGCAGAATAGTTGTGGGGAGCAACTGTTTTTAGAGACTATCCAATTTGTGACACTGTTGCCACTAGAATGAGCAGCTCTTTTTCTTCCCAAATAGCTCTGCTGAGGATAGGTGTAGGGTTCTGGCTTGTGTGACCCATGCTCTGGTGCTTGTAAGTACCTGGCCTCCAGTGCCTTGTCTCAGGGCTGCTCAGGAGCTTTTTTTTTTTTTTTTTTTGCACTTGACCCCAGGAGTACTGTGCTTGTTCACGAATATATCCATATATCTCTGTGGACAGAATGAGAAAACACACAGCCAGGCAGTCAGTCTTGAGCCCCTTTCTCTGCCATATGGGGGGGGAGTGGGGCTCATGCATTGGATGTTTCAGACTTTACATGAGAGAGGAGGGGGAGGTCTGGCAGGCACAAAGACTAGCCTTTAGCCAGACAGAGAAGGAGGAATTAAAGGAGTAGACTCTTTTATGAGTAGTGGTGGGGAAATTGAGAATATTCTAGAGTTAGAAAATTCACAGTGCTCTGAAATAAGACAGAGATCCATCCAGGGGGCACCAACCACTGTGCATCTGCCTGGAATGCTTGTAGAAGAGGACCTGGAGTGACACCAAAAAAATAACATAGAGAATTCAGAAACACGAATTGGACACTCCTATTCTTTCAAAATTTTATATACATACATACACACACACGGGTTTCCCTGATGGCTCAGATGGTAAAGAATCTGCCTGCAATGCGGGAACCCTGGGTTCAATCCCTGGGTTGGGAAGATCCCCTGGAGGAGGGCGTGGCAACCCACTCCAGTATTCTTGCCTGGAGAATCCCCCCGGACAGAGGAGCCTGGTGGGCTACAGTCCATGGGGTCGCAAAGAGTCAGACACGACTGAGCGACTAAGCACACACATACACACACATAGATGCATACACACACGAGAAAATGTGCACACAAACACATACACAAGCATATACACAGATACACACATACACAAACATACATGCATACACACACACATACAAACATAAATACATACATACATGTTTAGGTGCTATGTCGTTTCAGTCGTGTCCAACTCTTTGCGACCCTATGGACTGTAGCCTGTCAGACTCCTCTGTCCATGAGATTCTCCAGACAAGAATATTGGAGTGGGTTGCCATGCCCTCCTCCAGGGGATCTTCCTGACCCAGGGATCAAACCCACATCTCTTATGTCTTCTGCATTAGCAGGCAGGTTCTTTCCCACTGGCACCACCCAGGAAGCCAAATTTATACACATGCATACACACAAATAATGCACACTAAGCACAAGCCTGCATACAAACACTTACACACGTACAAACACTGACATGTCAACACATGCATGGGTACATGCAAATACACACATGTATGTATTTGTACACCTGTTCTCCTACTGGGGTCAAGATGACTGATGCTCCTTAGAAATTAGTCAGGGGACAATCACAGTAACATGTCTGTACCTTCAAGTCTCTCAGCACCATTTCCACTGAACTCCAGTTCAGACCAATAGCAGGTGGGGATACCTGCCACAGAGGCTGGGGCCCACGGCTCTATGGGCGTCTCGGGTCTGTCACTCTGGGTCATGCGCCCAGTCCTTCTCCTGTCAAGGGGGTGGCAGTGTAGCTTATTTCACTTGGCTGTTTGAAAGCCCAACAAGACAACCGGTAGAATTTCCCTAGAAAATGTAATGATTTTGAGCAATCATTCAGCTGTGCATATTTGATGAATCGACATGTTTTGGGCATTTAGGTATCAGGCACTATATCAGTTATTTTTATAAATAATCACAAAAAGCAAGCCATTGGAATAATATATCACCATACAAAAAGACCTATTTGGAGCAAAACGTAGGACAGGATGGAAGATATCAAACCCTCATTTCCCTGAGAAAATAAGAGGCAGTCAGCCTGTGTTCAGGGAAGGGTGCCACGTGGATCATTAGTGATGAGGCCTATGTCCCAAAGTCTGGACCCTTTGACTTGGGGGCCAGTGCTCCCTTGACCAGACCCCCCAGCTTTCTGCTTCCCAGAAACCCCTGGGAGGCAGAGGCAGATACTGAAGGTCGCCTAGGAGCATATGAGAAATAAACATGGCAAGTTTCCCAGGTTCATGGGCTCCCCGCCAGGCCCTGGCAGCAGGCAAAAGTGCAAGGGTGTCCCTGGCTCTGAGAAGTTCATCAACAGGGGCAAGGAGAAGGAGCACTTAGCTCTATTTCCCTGCAATTCCTATGAGAAATAAACCAAATCATATATTCATATAGGATGACCAAGGAGGGCAACCTATCATCTAAGTGATGCAATGAGGCACCATCTTCTACAGCTTCAGTTTTTCTAGCCGCACCAGGATACAGGAGCCTGAGGCACAAACACCCACACAGGCCTCTCCTCTTGTCAAGAGCAAGGCAATAGAATGCAGCCAGGTGCAGCTCCTGGAGTTGTGCTCTCCTGATCCCGCTAATGAGTTTGGACCCGAGATTTCACCTCTCACTTTCCACCTAGGTGTCACTGGAGGCTCCCAAGCCTGTTTCCTCACTTGCAAAGGAAGGATGGCAATTGCAGTATCCTTGATGTCCTTGAGGGATAAATGAGATGACACAGAACATGCTTGGGTCCTAGCCGCACTCAATGTTGGGCCTGCCATCCTTATGACTCCATGATGCCTGTCTAGGAAAGATGCCAAGCTGGCTCAGAGACACCAGATTGCAAGGCAATCCTAAATCCAGGGACCAGTACAAGATGGAATTCAGGAGTCAAAGAGACCGAGGTTCAGACTAAGGAAGACGTGGAAACAGACAGACAGGATTTTGAATTCATGTGAGAAGGCAAGGAGCTCGAACACAATGGAACATGAATTTACTCTACACTGGGATGATGATCGAGCTTAATGTTTCTGAGGCAGAGAGAGGAAAAATGCTCCCAACCCTTGCCCTATGTTCAATGGTATTTAGTAACCAAATTAAATTCTATAACAGAAAAAAAGTTCTTGAAATGCTTATAATCAGAAAGAAAATTCTGCTCCAACACTTGCAGCAAAATGTATGCTTCTATCTAGCAAATTTTCAGCCCCTTTGGGGCAGGAAAGAAGGGTGTAGCAGTTGAGTGGTCAGGGACCCCAAATGCTTTTGCTGATAAGACAGAAAAAGACCTCAGCCATTATAGGAGCAGGTGAACTTTTCACTTGCCTCCCTGGTGCTTAGTGCAGGGCCTCCATAGCTGCCAAATTCTTGCCCACTTGGATGACAAAGAGGAAGGCAAATCAGAGGGAAGGGCTAGATGTTCGGGCAAGATTTGAGCATAGTAATGAGATGAACACTCAAGTCCCCCTCGGAATCAGGAAAATCAGATTGAAATCCACTTTATAATATATATTCAGACAGGTAAGATATTAGGTCCCTGTGTAGAAGCAAACATGTGAAGGAAGGAAGCTGAGCTCTGATCACAGGTTGGACTGACCAGGGTCTCAGGCGTGGAGAAGTCAGTTGGCAGCACAGTCAGAAGCACACAGAACCTCCCTGAACTGTAGAGCTTGCAGAAGGGGCGGGGCATGTCTGTGTTTTTACTACTGTATATGCTCAAATGTTCACAATGCTTAAATGGTAATAAAATAATGTTTAATACGTAATTCTTACAGTGACTCTGGAAGAGAGCTGGTTCCGCCGTCATGAACTAACCTGGGAGGAGCTGGGTCTCAGCAAAGCTGTGTAGATTTCCATTTCCCACGGGAACCAGTCCCTTTCAAGGCAAGGAGCTCAGCATCCAGGATCCTCAAGAAGCACCCAGTAAAGTTGAAAAAAAAATCAATAAACAATCTATAATAGGAATAGAAAAGAGTTTTATTTGACCCAAACCCAGGATGACAGGCCAGGAGACACCTTCCCAGGCAACTCTGAGGAACTGCTCTGGAGAAGCATAATTTTCAGCAGTTTTCTGTCTTGTCAGACCAAAAAACATCACATAAGTCAAGGGCACATCTCTTTGAGGTTTCAAAAACACAGATCATCATGTACACAGTGGGTCAGTATGGCCTTGGCACCTCAGAAGGAAGTCTCATCATCAAAGGAGGACCATTATTGGCACCACAGGAAGGGAGTCTTCAGTTTTTACTTCTAACATGAACATTCTTTCTGATCAATACCCCCCTCTTCTCTAATAATTAAAGCAGATGTACAATGTATGTTTGATAGGCCACAAACAGGCTGTTCTAGTTAGTATAAAATTCAAGGTAACCCAAGAGTAAGCCAAGATGACAGCCTCTTTCCTCAATATGTGAGCATTTCTTTTAACAATATGAAGTTAGCTTCAAGAGATTAGGTGAGAAATAGGACTTCTTTGGTGGCACAATGGATAAGAATTCACCTGCCAAGGCAGGAGCCATGGGTTTATTCCCTGGACTTGGAAGATTCCACATGCCACAGGGCAGCTAAGCCTGCGTGCTGTGATTACCGAGTCCACGTGCTGCAACTACTGAAGCCTGTGCGCTCAGAGCCTGCGCTCCATAACAAGAGAAGGCATCACAATTAGAAGCCTGTGCACCTCAACAAGGGGGAGCCCCCGCTCACCACAATTAGAGAAAGCCTGCATGCAGCAAAGAAGACCCAACACAACCAAAACAAATAAATAACTTAAAAAAGAGAGAGAGAGACTAGATGAGAAATGGTTAGCAACTGTGGGCAGAAAATGTGTCAGTCACACTAAAGGGACTGGACTTTGAGAGACCGGAGCCCAAGCTTGGTCTAAGCAGAGGTTTGGAGGAGCCTGCCGGCTTCCTTGTCCTCTGTGCTTGCGGCCACAACTTGTCCTGGGTAAGCGCCCAGTGTCCTTTACCAAAAAATATGTAAAGGGGCCCATCTTCCATGAAAGCAATTCACAAAAGAAATAGGAGTTTCAAAATATACTCAGAGGCCAAGTAAGGTTGTCCCCGTTGTGCCCCTAAAGGGTTATTTAAAGTTTCCCGTGCTCAGTCTGTGTGCATCCAGCAAGCTGTAACTTCTTGGCTGAGCTCAGGCTGAACTGATAGGAACTCCTGGCTGAAAGATTAACAAGATATTTACACTCATTTTCACAGGGGAACCTCAACAAGGGTGGTTAGCAAATGATTTGTTTGGCTTTCTGGACTGAACCCCAGGAAAGTACATAAAAATGCTAATTAGATGTTAAGAGAACACAAAGAATCCTTGAGAAATCATTGAGGTGGTCACCCTACTTTGGCAAAGCCTCAGAAGCAGTAGATAAGTCTGCCTTATAAAAGAGAACCAGAGAAATGAGTTGGCAAGACCCCTTGGTGCCCTGTTACCCTAAGCTGTTAAAGGAAACCTTTCCTTACGATGCACTAAGCCCCACCTCGAGCCTCTGTTGCTGTCTTCTGTTCTAGGGGCAGCAACGCTCAAATGACTGGTTTCCTCTTGTATGTAGGAAACTTCCACATGTTCCATTTCATCAATACCTGGCTTTTTTAAGGTTAACCCAGCCCGGATTTTCAAGGACACATTTCTTTTTATAAAACCCTTGTAACAGTTTCCGTCTGTCTCTTTTGCAGATTGAGAAACACAGCAGGATGAATAATAGAAGATCCTGGATAAAGCTGTGCTAGGAAACAAGGAACGGCAAAGACCCAGCGATAAGAGCAACCCACCAACTGCCAGGCCACGGAAGGCGAGAATGCGACGCTGCCCTCTGGAGCCCCCAAAGAGGTGAGCTCACCACTGCAGCGTGACTACAGAAAGAAAGCTGGGGCTGTCAGCACAGGGACTGTGGGCGCTCCCCGAGGGAGAGGCCGAAGGACCTCTCAGGTGTCCAGCTGATCCCGTTGCTGGAGCAGTACCAGCCTGGAGTCCTGGCAATCATGCATTCGTGGAAATCTGCTCAACCTCGCTTTTGCTGCCTGGTTGCCCTGCTCCTGTCCCTGCTGCTCCTACTCCTGATACACAGCACCCTCTTTCTTGGTCCTCTAGTTGGCCTCACTTTTCATTCCTTCTCAGCATAATGCTTGACTCATGCCTAACTCTCAACCTCATTTCTACCTTTGGGCTCATGAGTATTACCCATTCTATCAGGAGACTCATAGCAATAGCTATGGGTTCGGGCTGTTAAGAATAGAGCTATAAGCATTTATATATAGGGTTTTTGTGTGAACCTGAGTGTCTACTGCTCTGGGATAAATGCCCAAATCTGTAGCTGCTGGGTCATTCAGTATTTGCATGTTTTGTTTTATAAGAAAGTGCCTAGCTATTTTCCAGGGTGGCTATATCTTTACGCATTACTATCAGCAATAGAGGAGTGATCTAGTCTCCTCACCAGTATTTGATATATCACTATTTTTTTTTAAATTTCAACCATTATAATAGGTGTGTACTGATATCCTATTGTGGTTTTAATTTTCATGTTCTTGACAGCTGATGATGCCGAATACTTTTCATTTGCCATTTGCGTATTCTCTTCAGTGTAGTGTTTCTTCATGTCTTTTGCTCATTTTCTAATTTAAATTGTTTGACTTTTATTATTAAGTTTAGAAAGCTCTTTACATATTTTAGAAACCAATCCTTCATTGAATATGTGATTTGCAAATGTTTTCTTCCCTCTTTAGTTTACCTCTTCATCTTGTTCATTAGAGTTTCCATGGAGCAAAAGTTTTAAATTTTGATTAGGTCATATATGTCATTTTTCACTTCTATGGATCATGATTTTAGGGTCTAAGAATTCTGCATAGACCTGAATCCTGAAGACCTTTTCTCTACTTTTATAGAAATATTATAACTTAATGTTTGCTGTTAACCCCATGATCCATTTTCAGTTTTTGTTTTGTTTGTATAAGGTGCAAAATTTACACTGAAGTTCATTCTTTTTGCCTACAGATGTTCAAATATATCAAAATAGTTACTGGAAACATCTATCCTTCTTTCATTGAACCAGCTTTTGCATCTTTGTCAGAAATCAGTTAATTATATTTTTGTTGATCTATTTTGGAATCCTGCATTCTGACCCAGTGATCTATATGTCCCTCCCTCCAGCAATACCAAACTGTCTTGACTGCTATAGCTATATAGTGAGACTAAGCACTGGTTGGGGGTATAGCTCAGTAGTAGAGCACATGCTTAGCATGCATGAGGCCCTGGGTTCAATCCCCAATACCTCCACCTTCATATGTTGGACTTTCCTCATAGCTCAGCTGGTATAGAATCCACCTGCAATGCAGAAGACCCCAGTTCAATTTCTGGGTTGAGAAGATCTGCTGGAAAAGGGATAGGCTATCCACTCCAGCGTTCTTGGGCTTCTCTGGTGGCTCAGCTGGTAAAGAATCCACCTGAAATGCAGGAGACCTGGGCTCAATCCCTGAGTTGGGACAATCCCCTGGAGAAGGGAACATCTACCCACTCCAGTATTCCAGCCTGGGTTGAAGAGTTAGGACATGACTGAGTGACTTTCACTTTCAAGCATTGGATAAAGTGAGTCCAACCTCTTTATTACGATTTGTCAAGAATGGTTTGTTCTAAGACCTGTGTCTTTCAATATAAATTTTAAAATAATATTGTCTATATCTACAAAAATCTTGCTGGAATATTGATAGGAATTGCATTCTACCTAAAGATCAGTTGGGGGAAGTTGATGACATATTTACTAGGTTGGACCTTTTGGTTCATGAACATGGTATGTCTTTCCATTTAGTTAGGTCTTCCTTGATTTCTTTCATGAGCAAATTGAAGAATAAAAACCATATAATCATCTCAATAGATACAGAAAAAGCTTTGACAAAATTCAACACCCATTTATGATGAAAATGCTCCAAAAAGTGCACATAGAGGGAACCTACCTCAACATAAAAAGGCCATATGTAAGACCCATAGCAAACATCATTCTCAATGGTGAAAAACTGAAAATTTTTCCTCTAAGATCAGGAATAAGACAAAGATGTTCATTCTTGCCACTCTTATTCAAGATAGGCTTGGAAGTCTTAGCCATGACAGTCAGAGAAGAAAAAGAAATAAAAGTAATCCAAATTGGGAAAGGAGTAAAACTATTACAGATGACATGATACTATACACAGAAAATTCTAAAAAAAAGCTACTACCAGAAAACTACTAGAGTTCATCAGTGAACTTGGAAAATTAGTAGGATACAAAATTAATACATGAAAATCTCTTGCATTCCTATACACTAACAATGAAAGATCAGAAGGAGAAATTAAGGAAACAATCTCATTTACCATCACATCAAAAAGAATAAAATACCTAGGAATAAACCTACCAAGGAAGCAAAAGAACTGTACTCAGAAAACTGTAAGATCCTAATGAAGGAAATGGACACAATCATATGGAAAGAGATATCATATTCTTGGATTGGAAGATCAATATTGTGAAAATAACTATACTTACCCAAAGCAATGTACAGATTCAATGTGATCCCCTTCAAATTACCAACGGCATTTTTCACTGAATTAGGACAAAAAATTTGTTACAATTTTGTATAGAAAAACAAAAGACCCTGAATAGCCAAAACAATCATGAGAAAGAAAACAATCTTGAGAAAGAACTGGAGGAATCAGGCACCCTAACTTCAAACTATACTACCAAAGCTCCAGTAATCAAAACAGCATAGTCCTGGCACAAAAACAGAAATATAGATCAATGGAACAGAATAGGAAGCCCAGAGATAAACCATGCACTTAACGTCACTTAATCTATGACAAGGGTGGCAAGAATACACAGTGGAGAAAAGAGTCTCTTCAATAATGGTGCTGAGAAAGCTAGACAGCCACATGTATAGGAATGAAATTAGAACACTCCCTAACACCAACACAAAAATAAACTCAGATAGGATCAAAGATCTAAATGTAAGCCTGGACACGATAAAATTCTTAGAGGAAAGTGTAAGCAGACACTCTTTTACATAAACATCTTTTTTGACCCACCTCCTAGAGTAATGAAAATTAAAACAAAAATAAACAAATGGGATCTAATTAAACCTAAAAGCTTTTGCACAGCAAAGGAAACCGTAAGCAAAAAAAAAAAAAAAAAGACAACCCTCAGAATGGGAGAAAATATTTGCAAATGAAGCAACCAACAAGGGATTAACCTCCCAAATATACAAATACTCATATAGCTCAATATCAAAAAAAACCTAATAACCCAATCAAAAATGGTAGAAGATCTAAACAGACATTTCTCCACAGAAGATATACAGACGGCCAAAAAGCACAGGAAAAGATGCTCAACATCACTAACCTGCTTGCCTCAACTAGAGAAAACCCACATACAGCAATGATGATCCAGCACAGCTAAAAATAAATAACTAAAATTTAAATTAAAAGAATTCACGGATTACAATTACTTTCTTTTAGTGTTTCAAAAGTGTTGTGCTACTTTATTCTGGCTCCATGATTTCAACTCAGAAATCCACTGTTATTCAGATTGGTGTCCTCCTACGGGTAAGGCATAATTTTTCTGGCTGCCTGTAAGATGTTTCCTTTGACTTCAGTTTATAGAATTTCATGGTGATATTTTTTGGCATGGACATGTTTGGGCTCCTCCCATTTGCTTTTTTCTCAGCCACTTGAGTCTGCACACTTGTGCATTTTAACAAATTTTAGTTTTCCATCATTTTCAAAATAAGCTTTCAGCTCCATTCTCTTCCTCTTCTTTTTCTGGGACTCTACAAACATTACATCTCTGGTTATTATGCAAAGGTCTCTGAAACTGTTCTTTCTCCATCTTTCTTGTGTTTTTTCAGTTTGGTAAATTCTATTTATTCATCTATCTTCATGCTCATTGGTTTTAGTCTCTGTCATCTCCACTCTACTGTTGAACGCATTTTACAAGTTTATTTTTGTTTCAACGTAGTATTTTTGTTTCCATAATTTTTATTTGGTTCTTTTTTTTATTAATTTCTATTTCTTTGCTGATATTTTATACCTTTTTTTTAAGAGGATATTTAATTGATCTTTGAAACATTTTCATGTTGTCTCCTTTAAAATTCTCAGGTAATTTCAACATCTGATTCATCTTGGTCTTGGCATTAGACAATTAGGTTTTTTTCTCATTCACTTATAATTTTTTGGCTCTCAGCATAATAGGAGAGTTTCAGTTGTATTCTGGACATTGGTCTATGATATTAGGAGACCCTGGGTCCTATATCAGTCTCTATTTCAGCAGCCAGTCACCTTGTTTACATTTGATGTGGTGGCCTTGGTTTGCTGTAGACTGTGGTCCTACTGACAGTTCAAAGTCTTTCCATGTTATTTTGGTCTGCATAATTTATCTGATGTTTCCACGTTTTTGCTGGTTTCCAACGTTGCTGCCTGAGGGGTGGAGGGGTTTCCAGGCAGGGTCACTGGGAAACTCGGTGGTGAAAAGGAGGCGTCCTGGCTAGATGCTTGTCAGGTAACCCTAACAGCATTCCCCCTGCTATCCTATATCTTAAGGGAGGGTGATTTATACTGTGAGACGAGGAGACTTTCCGAGCCAGGACACATAGGCAGGGTTAAGCATTTTCCCCTGGATCAGAGGTGGCTAACAGACAGGTTGAAATGCAAACATACATTTGCCCCAGGTGGAGAGCTACATTCGTTCTCCTTAGAACACTGCAGTAGATAAGAAAAAAACCAATGGAACAGTCATTATCAATAACAATAATCTGAAATACAATAGATGGTTGATGCAAGGAGAAAGTGACAGTGTGGAACTTCACCTGAGTCCGTGCTCCTGGGAAGCAAAAGGTCCCGAAACGCCCCCACATTTGTATCCTGGGAAGTGGCATGCTGTGAAGGCTTGATACGACTTGGATCAAGTTCACAATGCCTCCTCTTCCCCTAGGACCAGACCAGAGAGCCCAAACTCCAGTTGACCAATCTGGACAAATGCCCACCAACTTGACCAGTCTTCAGTGAGGCTTCTCTCCTCCCGCAGGTCCTGAACTTGGCCTGCCATTGAGCACTTGAACAAGGAACTCCACCTCCTTCATGACACAATTTTGTCAGATCCATCAAAGGCTTCTATTGCTCACTGCCCCGGCATGACTGAGTTTTAGCCCCCTCACAGTGAAGGCACCTGAGCCAAAGGGGTTGGAATAGTGCCTCTTGCTGACACAGATGATCAATGGTCCACGAGAAATAATGGTTATAAGATGTCAGGGGGAGGGGAAACTCTGGTTCCAGTCAGTGCTGACCTGCTTCTCCCCAGTAGTCAGATTCTATCTTTGGCGTCAGCCCCTCCAAGTCCCCCTGCACCCTCTTCAGGTGCAGAGTGCAGCTGTGAGTGCCTCTGGGTCATCACCCACCAAACCTGCCTGCACGGAAGTTACCCACGATACACTTCATAATTGCACTTTGTGAAGTTGCCTGCTTGTTTTCTCTATCTCAAATTTCCTTCTCAGTTTAGTGAGTGCTTTAGGTTCCCTTCCTACTCAGAAAATAGCCCCTCCAAGAATCAGTCTCTGAAAAATGTATTCCCTATTAACTTTGGTTCTTTCTAGTCTCTCTTGCCTCTCTAGATGAGATGTCTAGAAGCATCCCACAACATGTTGTTTCTAGTCTTTTTTGCCTTTCTAGATGAGAGGGTCTCTTTCCCGCTGACCTTTCAGACAACTTCACTAAACCTCTTGGCAGGATTCAGCACAGTTGTCCAATGTCACTTTCTCTGAGCACAACATTCTCTTGAATTTTGACGGCACAGCGTCCACTGGTCTTCAGTGCATATCCCTGGCTGCTCCTCTGCTGGCTCTGAGTTGAGGTCCTCCTTCCTTTTTAGTTGTCAGTGATAAAGATCATAAATAATGTTCATAAAGATCACAGTTATGCTCCAAGAAATAAATGAGCTCTTGGAGCTTTTACGTCTCTTCTTTTCTTCCTTCTCCTCAGCCTCCTCTCCCTCCTCCTCTTCTTCTCCCCACCTCCCTCTTTCCCATTAACTGTACTCTTTCTCATGACTTTAAATTCCATCACTATGCAAAAACTCCCAAACTTATATCTCCAACCAAAACTTTATTTCCTGCTCCAGTGTGTCTATTTGTTACAGACTAAATTATGCCCTATCCCTAAAATTCATATGTTGAAGACCTTATCCCTAGTAAGTTAAAATTTGAATATAGGGTCTTTATAGTGGGGATTAAGTTAAAATGAGGTGGTTTGAGTGGGCCTGATCCAATCTGACTGGTGACCTTATTAAGAAGAAAAGATTGGTACCCAGAGGGGTGCCAGGGATGCAGAAGAAACACCATGCCAGGACACAGCAAGAGGCTGCTATCTGCAAGCCAAAGTCTTGGAAGAAGCCAAACATGCTGACACCTTGATCTCAGACTTCCAGCCTCCATAACTGTGAAAAAATGAATTGATATTATTTAAAGCCTTCAGTCTGCAGTATTGGTTATGACAACCCTAGCAAACAAACATGATATCCAACTGTCTGTTATCCACCTTGGAGATGTCACAGGCATCTCAGCATACACTTGTCCAAATTTGACCTTCCTCAAATCTTCTCCTCCCCATTACAGGTACCCACCATCCAACTATGTGATCAACATTAAAAACTAGGAGTGATTCTGTTCAATATCATCAAATCCTTCCAATTATTCCAAGGAAATACTTATTTTCATTGCTAACTTTATGCTTTAGATGATTGTAATTTCTTGATTGGCCTGATAAAGTATATCCATGATTATCTCCCTGCATCCATTCTCCACTCAATAGCCAGAGAATTCTTGCTAAATATTTTGTGTAGCTTTTCACTAGTCCTTGGAGGGAAGGTTGATCCAGATTCCCTATTCTGACATCATATTCAGATCGAGTCCAAACATCATGACTTCTTATCTCTCCTCCTTCTTGGAATTGGCCATTGTCTACATCGTCTCCTTTTTTCTTTTCAATGATAGACCTTTCTTATGAAATCAGTTTCCATTTTACACCCAAATCCTGGCCTGATGATGTTCCTCATTCATCCACCTGGATGATATGTGAACTTTAATATTTCCAGAAGCAACAGGTGACTCTCACCATTGAGACATTCTTGTCTAGGAATTTGAGTCCTAGGTGTCTTTGAATCCAACACGTGCATCTTACTAGGTAGCTCACTACATACACGTGTCTCACAAGTAAAGATAGAATATTTGGTTTTTCTGCACCAGTCATCCTTTTCCTCCTCTATCTCCTCTATCTCTCCAGCTTACTCTCCCTTTCTAGAACATTCCTACATGAAAGCAATGTGTTTATTCATGCTAAATTTTTTACTGCACTAGGAGGTAAGAGAGGGTTGGAAATGTGTCAGTGATTTGTCCAGGTGTTCTTGGGGTATAGCACTGATCATAGGACTTTGGGTCAAGTGTCACAATAGACGCTTAATAACTCTTTGCTAATCTGAAAATGATGCTTTAGCAAATTTGAGGGTTTTCTGAAACATTAAGAAAAATTTCAGGGATAATTCCAAAGAGCAATGCTAAATCCCAGGAGAAGTCTTCTGGACACTCACTCTGCCGTACACAGCATTTGTTACCTGGCAGGAGCTGAGCCCCAAGTGTGGAGAACACCCCTGTCTGTGTCTTGGGCAGCAAGGAGGGGCCCAGGGCTGGGATATCTAATACATGGAGTGCTTGTGGTGTGAAGGTGCCTCCCACCTCGTGGAAACTGCACAGGGCTCTGCACAGATAAGGAACCCAAGAGAAAGAGAGGTTAGCAGGCATACAACCCACATCCAGTAAGGGCTTGGCCCAGGATTCAGCCCTGTCACTAGGGTCCAACAACTACGTTGGGAACCACTATTCTAGCAGGGCCTCAGCTCCCAAGAGAGGAGCTGCTGCACACCCCCACCCCCAGTCCACGGGAACCCACTCTCCTGGTACTTCTGAGAAAAACAGAGGTCCCAAAACACTTAGCCTACATTCAACTCTTCAGTTCGGCTCAGTTCAGTCGCTCAGTTGTATCTGACTCTGCGACCCCATGAACTGCAGCATGCCGGGCTTCCCTGTCCATCACCAACTCCTGGAGCTTGCTCAAACTCAAGTCCATTGGGTCAGTGATGCCATCTAACCATCTCATCCTCTGTTATCCCTTTCTCCTCCTGCCTTCAATCTTTCCCAGCATCAGGGTGGAAAAGAGTCAGTTCATTTTCAGGGTGGAAATGAGTTTTCAAATGAGTCAGTTCTTCGCATCAGGTGGCCAAAGTATTGGAGTTTCAGCTTCAGCATCAGTCCTTCCAATGAATATTCAGGACTGATTTCCTTTGGGATGGACTGGTTGGATCTCCTTACAGTCCAAGAGTCTCTCAAGAATCTTCTCCAACACCACAGTTGAAAAGCATCAATTCTTTGGCGCTCAGCTTTCTTTATAGTACAACTCTCACATCCATACATGACTACTGGAAAAACCATAGCTTTGACTAGATGGACCTGTGTTGGCAAAGTAAAGTCTCTGCTTCTTAATATGCTGTCTAGGTTGCAAGTAACAGAAGTAACTCTTCTGTTACTTACATTTCAAAACAGGCTAAGAAGTGGGGTGATTTCGTTATCACTAGCTGCCAAACAAGGGCAGACCAGATGCTGTTTCCATTTTGTGCTCCTCACTGCACACAATTTTGTCCAGAGGAGATCACTACAGTAGGATCAATAAATAGCAGGCAGATAATCAAATGAAATATTCATAAAATATTAGGATGCTCACCTAGAAGCAAAATATCTTGACTTTCATTAACTTTCAATATAGAATAAATTAACCTAGAAAAAACTAATATGAGAAAAAGCTGCACTTTTAGACTCTTTAAAAATATACTTACATTTTTATTTTCTAGGTTGTCTGGGAAATAAGAAAACTCAGTTAGACATCATTCTTTTTTGTAGACATAACTGAAATTAGTGAAAGCCCGTGTCATGAGCCAGATAGGAGGAAAGAACTCCTGGGCACAGGCACCTCATAGCACCCAGGCCATGTAATTCTGTCTAAATGGATTGCCAACCAGCTCTCATATCAGCAATAGAGTCTTTGTTCACACAGCAATAAACTGAAGTGTACAATTGAGTTTACACTCCACACATAAACTGTATCCAGGACACAACAAAATAACAAGAAGTGAACCATAAAGTTTCCAAAATGTTTTAAGAATTACAGGAACTTCCTAAGAAAGAAACAAAAATACTATGCTTTGTAAAACATCAGTAGAAGTTGCACTTGAGTTGTTTTGTTTGGTGAGTAAATGTGGTCATTTTTCACCTCCTGAAGATGTTGACTCAAACCCCAAGTGTGACTGAGCTGCAAATTTTTCATGAAACCATGCTGTGTAATGTAGCCAACCCTCCAACAATCTGAAGATAAGGACCATGGAAAGAGGAAGCATACTCAGCGCCTCTGTGCAGGGTTGCTGCATGGAGCCACCCAAAAAGGACCTCTCATGAGTGAGGCAGAACCTAGAACCTATTATACAGAATGAAGTAAGTCAGAAAGAGAAAAACAAATACCATGTATTAACGCATATATATGGAATCTAGAAAGATAGTGCTAATGAAGGGCAGCATTATTTGCAGGGCAGCAATGAAGACACAGACATAGAGAACAGACTTGTGGGCACAGAGAGGGAAGGAGAGGGTAGAACGGAAACGTTACCATATGTAAAATAGATAGCCAGTGGGAATTCCCTGTATGCTGCAGGGAGTTCAAATCCTGTTCTGTGTGATAACCTAGAGGGGTGGGATGGGGTGAGAGGTGGGAGGAAGGTTCAAGAGGGAGGGTTCATGTTGATATGTGGCAAAATTGATTCATGTTGATATATGGCAGAAACCAATGCAATATTGTATCCTCCAACTAAAAATACACTTACGTAAAAATTTAAAAATTTTTAAAAAGGAACATGCCAGTCATGCTCTGGTGTTCACACTGATATAAAGGAGGAATAGGATAAGAGCTTGAGGAGCAGCCCCTGTTCCCACCCCCAGCATCCTGTCCTGCTCCTCCTACTTCTTCAGGTAAGCTTTGGCACCCCAGAGGCTCCTCCCAAAGGCTACTACAGGTTTCGTTTCTCATGGTTTTAGCAAGTGCTACATGAAACAGGCTGTTTCATCCATCACCTGGGATCTGGTGAAAGCCTGCTGAGTGGCAGACACTGTGCTCTTGTGAATAAGCTAATGCTCAAGGACTTCATAGGGCCCTCCCATGGCCATATGCCAAGTATAGCTGATCAGAAACTAGATCCCAGATCACGTGGTTTCAAGTCCTCTGCCCTTTCTGCTCCTGGGTATTTATCCAAAAGAATTGAAAGCAGGATCTTGAAGAGAAATCTGCACTCCTATGTTCACTACAGCACTATTCACACTAGCCAAGATGTAAAAACAAATACCCACTGACAGACAAAAGGATAAAGTGTGAAATAGACATGATATAGATAGATATAGATACACACACTGGAATATCATTCAGCCTTCAACAAGAGGGAACATATCATTTGCAACAACATGGATGAGTCTGGAGGACATAGCACCAAGTGAAATAAAGACAAATATTACTTGATTCCACTTACATGAGGAATCTAAAATTGTCATACCCACAGAAGCAGAGAGTAGATTGGTGGTTGTCAGGGGCTGGGCGGAGGGGAAAATGGGGCGATGTTCAGTGAGTATAAAGTCACCATTATAAGAGATGAATACATTCTAGAGACCTGCTGTAACCACAGGGCCTGTAGTTAGCCATTTAGTACTGAACACTTAAAAACTGGTGAAGAGGGTAGATCTCATGCTAAGTGTTCTTAACAATAAAAATAAATGCAAGGGGATACAAGAAATTTCATGGAGGCGATGGATGTGTTTCTCACTTCATGGTGATAGTACCCGGGGTGCAGGCAATGTCCAAACAAACACATCAAAAAGTATACAGTAAATATGTGCAACAGTTGGTAGATTACATATATGTCAATGAGGTTGAACAAAGAAATGTCAAAAATATCTATTTTAAGTGAGGAGATATGTGTTAGAATTCATTCTCATGGTATATGGACAGATTGCAGAGGATACTGAGAGAGATTCTAGTTTTCCTAAGAAAATTTCTGGTTTCAATACACGGAGGTCCCTGATGTGTGGAACTGGGTAGCATGAGAAACAGGGGAGACGAAGACCCCCTCGTAAGGATCTCCCCTCTAGGGCCTCTGACAGTTGACATGGATACACATGGTAGCCCACCAAAATTTGATAAGTTCTTTTTGCCTTTCCAGGCAACCCAATCTGTGGTTGACAGCAATGGGCAATGAGAAGACATCGCTTTACGTGGTTGAGTCTGAATCAACCCCAGTAGGAAGGGCTGTTGGCTATTTGACCACAGTGGTTTTCTATGGTGAACAAAAACTAGAATAATGTGGAAAATGCCAATGAGAAGAAATCCAGAAAAAGCTACAGACGGAACTTTTGACTTCGGAGAAGAATGTTGGGAATTGCCAGCAACATATCTGGGAAATGGGCCACCTGGTTTTGACGCCTCAGACACAACAAATGCTTGGGAGGACTTAGACTGGCCGACCTAAACCAGGACCAGACCGTTCACACGGGAACCAGCCTGGCTGCCGCTCCTGTGAGCTGCACTGGCTTGCGGCAGCGGCAGGGAAACATTCTGCAGAGCTGAGTGAGGGCTCAGAGGAAACTTCACGATGGTCAGGAATGTACTGTTCTTTGAGCTATTTCCTTTAACAACTTGGAAGAAATAATAATTAATATAAACAGTAGTCACCAGATTTGGACTTACTGCAGGAGAAATAAGAGAACACGATTTGCAAAGATTCAGGTTCAAGGCAGAGTTCTTTCTCTACTGTCCTGGGGGGATGGAGTGAAGTCAGCAAAACTCTCTGAGCCTCAGTTTCCCCTTCTGCCACATTAGCAGATACCTGCCTTGTAGGGCAGTAATAGACTCAGGTGCCCCACAAGCATAGAAATCACACCATGGGCTTCCTTACTATTCTTATTAGTTCTATAATCTGCAAACTAGGTGGTCCTCAATAAATGAGAAGAAAGTCACAAAGAGTTTAATTCATTAAATTTATCATATTTTCAAGAAACATTAAAATCCTTCCAGAATATACAAAAAAGATGAAAAAAACACCATGTTTGTTTTACCAAACATGCCTAACTGCAACATGAAAGTGTAATTAATATAGATCAGTAAAGAAAACCTGCAGAACTCATCTCACAAAACAGTATTTTAGATCCTTAATTATTAGCTAATAAACATATTTCAAAGTTCAAAAATATGAATAAGATGGCATAACACAAAGAAAAGTACTTATTTCAAAGCATTGCTCTTAACTTGGAATCATTAGATGATTTTCAGTGGTAGCAAGGATATGAGTAAGAGAGAGATTAAACGAGAAAAGGGTCCAATAACACCATGATGAGTCAACATTGTTGAGAAAGTTATTGTCAATACAATATGACATTAAATATATATAGCAGACTGGAAAAAATAAAACTGCATTTATCTGAAGCTGTGATTATGTAATAAAAATCCAAAGATAAGAACTAAAAACAGATTCGGGGCAGACAACAATCAAAGACAATAAAGGCAGTAGCAGGCAGCTCTATGAGCCTGTGGAGGAGAGAGCCCTGTCCCCAAAAGGCCAGACCCCTTGGGAGGCACAAGGTTTGAAGGGATGGGGGTTTCACATTCAAGTTTGTGTGTGACGATGGAACGTCCACACCAGTCTGGATGGGACTGCTGTGGTCCAGGCCTGTACATCTTGCAAACACATCAATCAAATTCCCTCTTCAGGACAATGAGGGGGTACTGATGAGAACCCCTGGGAAGAGGACCCAAGCAGAAACCATAAGGGAAAACAGTGACAAGAAAGTCTAGACTTATAAATGGACTGAATGACGGTGAAAATGGAGACCAGAGCTTGCATAGTGTATCTCTGCTCTAGTTGATTGAAGACTGCTTGAAAGGCAGGATGGCTACCAGATGCTCTCATGAGACTAACCGAGAATGAAAGGATGGAGAGGAAAGAAAGGAGGAGGCTTCAGAGTAGAAGCCAAAGACTGAGAGAGCTCCATGCTAGCTGACCTGTTACGTGTGTGACCCCTTAATTTATCTGCTGATATTCTAACCCCCAAGGTGATGGCATTAGGAGGTTGGGTTGTTTAGAAATGATTAGGTAGAATCAAGCCCTCACAAATGAAATCAATGACCTTAGAGAAGGGGCCCCAAAGAAACCTCTTGCCTTCCTTCTACAAGGTAAAGATAAAAGAAGTAGGCAGTCTTCAACCCAAAAGAGGTGCTCTCCCCAGCACCTGACCATGATGGCCACTTGACCTCAGACTTCCAGCCTCCAGGACTGAGGAAAAAATATCTCATGTTTATAAGCCAGTCAACCTATGGTTCTTTGCTGTAGCATCCAGAACTGATCAAGACACTGCCTTACAAGGAATAAATATTAAAGGATGTCCTTCAGGTGGAAAGGAAGTGATACTGGCAAGATGGTAATCCAAACTCACAGAAAGAGATGGAGTGCACCAGGAAACACATACATACTTCATAAGACATTAGATTGCATAAAATAATCAGAGCATAGCATTGTTGGGTTTATAACACATGTGAGTATTTTCTATATGTTTCCACGGCAAGAAGGGAACATCAGAAGGGAGGAAACCATTGATCATAATGGTTGCTGAGCTCACAGCCTATCAGGCTGAGACTGTCTCAGCTTAGAAGGCAGAAGGTGAGACTGGTCACTGCAAGGCATCAGGACATTTCCAAGAGGAGAAAGAGAGGTCCAAATGTGTCTCTGAGAACAGAACCAGGTAGGACTCTCCCCACCAGTGGAAAGCTTTCCCCTTTAGAATAAATATATGGCAGGCTTTAAATAGGGCTTCCCTCGTGGCTCAGACAGTAAAGAATCCACCTGCAATGTGGGAGACCTGGGTTTGATCCCTGGGTTGGGAAGATCCCCTGGAGAAAGGAATGGCAACCCACTCCAGTATTCTGACTCGGAGAATTCCATGAACAGAGGATCCTGGCAGGTTACAGTCCATGGGGTCACAGAGAGTTGGACATGACTGAGTGACTTTGGCTTTCACTTTCAGGCATTAAATAAAGCATGACCAAGAGGATGAGCCACCCTCATAACATTATAGACAATCAGTTCAAATTTGGATTTAGAGTCTCTGTAGCCACCACGGACTTTTCCCAAAGATAAATAGGAATCCCAACGTAGGAAAGTAGGTATCTCAGCATAGGATGGCACAAGATAGCCATCACTGTCAAGCTCATCTCTGGGCCTCAACAGAAGCTGATCAACTACCCATGCAGGCAAAGAGCTCCCACAGTTCTGACGGAGGAGGGCCAGGGACTGAGCCAAGCTGATTGTACTGTGCAAACATTCAAGACATATTCAAAACCGGAGGCTTCAGTTGAGTTCAGTCAACTCTTTTTTCTCTTTTTTTCTTCATAAATTCTTAAGTTAAAATCTCTTCTTCTTATGGCTATGAGGAGACAGCTGGGTCCCTGAGAGCATGGTTCAGAAAAGCCAAAAGAGCCTCCTGAAACCAAAAACACAGCAATTATCTGGGACCACTGGCTTTGCACTCTAAATCAGATAGCTCTTGGTCTGTATACTGGTTAATTTTCTAAAATGGTAAACTAATCTGGGTTGTCTCAAAAGATAAAATAGATTCAACTATCTCTTATCAACAGGACATTTTCTATGGTATATTTTTAATTTCTTTATGAGGCCAGCTATCAGAAAGGACATTAAATGTACACTTGTCTTTGTTGAAAGACTTGTAAAAATTCAGAAACTTTTCTAAATTTGGATCTGTTTTACTTAAAATTCAATTAAGATAATGATATTCAAATTGTTTTATAATTCTATAATCAAATTCTGGCCTTATAATTTTATACTCACTAAAGCTGGCTTAAAACTTAACATTCAAAAAACTAAGATCATGGCATCTGGTCTCCTCACTTCATGGCAAATAAATGGGGAAAAAGTAGGAAAAAGTGACAGATTTTATTTTCTTGGGCTCCAAAATCACTGCGGATGGTGTCTGCAGCCATGAAATGAAAAGGTGCTTGCTCTTTGGAAGGAGAGCTATGACAAACCTAGACAGTGTATTAAAGAGCAGAGACATCACTTTACCAACAAAGGTCCAGACAGTCAAAGCTATGGTTCCAGTAGTCATGTGGGGATGTGAGAGCTGGACCATAAAGAAGACCGAGTGCCAAAGAACTGATGCTTTTGAACTGTGGTGTTGGAGAGGACTCTTGAGAGTCCCTTGGACTGCAAGGAGATCAAACCAATCAATCCTAAAGGAAAACAGTCCTGAATATTCACTGAAAGGACTGATGCTGAAGCTGAAGCTCCAATACTTTGGCCACCTGATGTGAAGATCTGACTCATTGGAAAAGACCCTGATGCAGGGAAAGATTGAGGACAAAAGGAGAAGGGGGCGACAGAGGATGAGATGGTTGGATGGGATCACCGACTCAATGGATATGAGTTTAAACAAACTCCAGGAGTTAATGATGGACAGGGAAGCCTGGTGTGCTACAGTTCATAAGGTCGCAAACAGTCAGACATGACTTAGTGACTAAACAATTCTTTTCACTTTTTAGCCCCATGGGAAACATTTTCCAACTTGGCATATCAGCCATTCTTGGCATTCAGCTATGTGAAAAAGGTCTTTGATGTATAACATACATGGATTTGTAGTTGGATATCAAAGTCATGAAGTTTCTTTTTGAGAGGTCATAAGCTTTAAAACTTAGTGTAAGGAATGGGCAAATATTCATAATTTTCTCTACTCTTAAACTGGCAAATTACAATTCTAAACTTTATTTTCAAATCTATGGCTGCCATAGACCAAAGGTGCTCTCACGTCCTGCGAGTTATTTCCCTGCACCGGTCGGAGAACCAGCTGCCCAGGGCTTGCAGCAGACAAGAGTCAGCTTCAGCCTCACAGAGGCTGGAGTCATTTGATACCAGTGCTGCATGTCGGCAAGAGTATGGGTTGGAGAAGTGGCCTCCAGCCTGGACAGGACCATAGAACCTTGACTCCAGATTATGCCAGGTCCTTAACTTCCTGATTCCATGCTTCACAGTCCAGGAGGGCAACTGGGTAGCTTTTGTGAAGCTATGAGAAAAACTCAGGCTCTAAAGAGTACATTATTGTTGTGGTATGCTTTCTCTTGCCTGAAGGAAAGAGGCAGATAAGATGGATCCACTCAAAGACAGTTTCCTTGACTAGCTTTCTAGAGAAGAGAATGCTAGGACTTTGGGGTGAGCCAATTCTTCATTTAGGAGAATAATTCTTTATTATTTGTTTTTAAAAAACATTCTAAATGAATGCATTTTAATGGAACTGGTAGATTCTATTATACGGTCAAAGTAATAATTGCCACCATATTGTAGGAAAGTTAAAAGACCCAAAACAAGTCAATTTTCAAACATTAATTAAAAAAATAGTTAATTTGTCAATGGCATAACCCTTAACCACTTAGATGCATATTGAAGTTCTTGCATTTAGGTCACTTCACTTTAATTAAAAACTGACTCTGAGAGGTTGCAATGATTTATTTGTCCGTGATTTTTCTCATTGAGCATAGGCTCCCAAATCACTGGGCCCATGTGAACCTGACTGATTTGGAGCCATCTGCCTCTGATGGGCCTTTGAAGTCTCACCTGTAAAACCAGTGCTCTCTTCTGATCTGCTTCACGAGGTTGCTCTAGAATTAAATTAGAAAAGTTCGTGATGAGAATTTACCCACACCTTGGCATGCACCCTGCAGGCAGTCACCAGTTACAGCTCTCTCATGAGTTATTCCTTCTCCTGCCAGTCTTGACACTCAGACATGGAAATCCGAGAGCCCACGCTGTCCTGATGAAAGCAAGACCCTGAGTGACTAAGAGGCTTGCTAATGGCCACATTCAGCCCTCACCCCTTGTTCCTCCTCTCTGGTCAGGCCTCTTGCAATGGATACCACAGCTGCTCCTTCACAAAAGTTGTTTGAGAAAAGGCCGCTCTGTGTGACCCTAGTCTTTGCTCCACTTGAAACCCCAGCTAGCCTCAGCATTAAGATAAACTCTCTTAGAAGGCATCTAAAGGAAAAGCAAATATTTTGACCATTAAAAGAACTTCTAAATCTAAATAACAAATGTCAAAGGCCTGGCTTGTGTTAGGCAACTTCACTTATCTCCTGGCTCACAGGACACTTTGCTCAACCCGTTTTCCAGTGACTGTCTCTCTGGGACCTCGGACAACAAGATATGTGTCTGCAAAGATGGCAACGCTAAAAGCACTCAAGCTTTTCCCTTGCATGGAGATGATTTCTAGCTTCTTAGACATTTTCACCATGTCTTCTCACGGAACTCATGTGCAGAGCAGCTGGGAAGGGTTAATGTAGAAAAGGATCAAGGTAAAGACAACATTCTGCAGGTACTTTGAGATGATCCTGAGCATTCTTTCCTCCCCTACCCCTCATAATTGCATTTTCAGAGGGTTTTGGCTAGTTTATGTAACAGATTTGGGAATTCGAAAAGCATGTTTACAGTATTGAGCTCATTGCCAGCTTAAAATGATAGAACTGAGTCTTTCAAAGAAGGTCTGAGGATTTGATAAAGTACCCACATTTATTCATTCAGTTCATTCTCTGCACACATTCTTACTGCTTACTGTGTGCCAGGCATTCCTCCAGGAGCTGGAAGATGCTCAGCAATATAGGACCCTGGGACTTAAACATAATTCTAACATAGGCCACAGTCAAGAGGTTTTAAGAAAAAATGTATGAATCTATGTCTCAGCACACTCTTATACAGTCAGTATATATGTTGTCCCATATTACAGATGAGAAAACTGGCCACCACCACCCACCCAACTCAAGCACATGCTCTGGGGCTTCCTGACTCTTCAACTGTGGTAGGAAGGGTTGAGGGGCGCACATCCACCTACCCTTCTCCCGTGTGTCTTTGAAAACATAGGTGCCAATTAATATCATGCTGTCTGTCCTACAAGGTCCACATTAAACTGGCATAAATCCCTGCTTTCTCCAAGATTTTCACCACTTCCTGATATCTGACTCTATGCAGCTCCAACTCTCCTCATTTTAAATTGCACATTTCATCTCCCGGGGGATGTGGCTCTTCTCACCTCTTGCCTGTTCTTGACCCCTCTTTACTGCTCATCCACAAGGAGCATATGTGGATTCCAAATTCCCACGAATGCTTTCAGTGACAATGGTGGACAATAACTTAGCAATAAACAGAAGATTTTAAACAAAACAAAAAAAAAAGGAGATTTTAAAAAATTAAACTTGAATGTTTTCATTCTGAGATTCTTTCCCCGCCCCAAACCTGAATTTCTCACTGGCTGCTAAACCTCTACAGGCCTCTCATCTCTTATTGCTCAATCCTCTTCTGTCCATCATTTCGCTGCTGCCTACCTCCAAGCTTTTATTTATTTTTTTATGCATGTCCTGATATAGTTCATTTTGTTTGGTTTTTCTTCCTAAGCCAGGTTTTATGATCCTTGCTCTTCATTTACAAAGTGGCATCTAAAAGCTTTTTATTAATAAAGAGGACAGCTATTAAAAGTGGAAATTATACCAGTCCAATAAGGCCTGGTATGGTAGAAATTACCATATGGTTTATTCATTCAGTCCATTCTCTGCACACATTCTTACTGCTTGCTGTGTGCCCGGCACTCCTCCAGAAACTGAAAGATGCTCAGTAATCTATGTCCTGGGACTTAAACCTAATTTTAACATAAGTCGTAGTCAATAAGTGGTTGCATTTTAAATAGAATTTGGGTTGTCCTGACCTCTGTGAGGTAGGTATCATTTGTCACAAGTGTCAATGCCTTACCCAGGATCACAGAGGAGAAGAGATGAAGGCCGGACCTGAGAGCACATCTTCCTCCTCACATCCTCCTCATAGTTCCTCCTCCCCACCAGAATGCCTCACGCGTGAACCATGGCATAAATCCACCCAACACATGGAAACCATAATCAAAATACAACTACAACAACCAAGAAAAATAAAACACCTAGGTGTATATCTAACAAACATGTCAAGGACTTGTACAACAAAATCTACAAAATGCTGGTGAAACAGCTCAAAGAAAACCTAAATAAATGGAGATACATACTGTGTTCAAGGATTGGCACAGTCAACATAGAAAAGATGACACTTCTTAAATTGAACCCAATTTTCAAGCTAATTCTTACAAAATCTGAGCAAGGTTTTTCTAGATATGGACAAGTTTATTCTACAACAGATATGAAAAAGCAGACACTATGGCAGTAGCAATCTTGATAAAGAATCATAAAGTGGAGGAATCATGCTGCTGGGTATTAAGGCTTATTATCACACATAGTTACAGTAATTAAGACAGTATAGTATTGTTGGAGGAGTAGACACATAGATCAACAAAACATGATGGACAACATCATTAGTATTTAAGGAAACGCAAATCAAGATGATGTAACACTATGTACCCATTAGGATAATTATGATAATAATTAAAAACAGATAATAACAAGTGTTGGTGAGGATGTGGAGAAAATGAAACTTTTAAACATTGCAATGGGAATGTAAATGGTGCAGCCACTTTGGAAAACAGTTTGATATTTTCTTACAACATTAAATGTAAATATACCACATGACATATAGTTCACTCCAAGAGAATCTGAAATGAAATGAGGAATAAAAACATATGTGCAAACAAAAACTTGTATACAAATGATCATAGCAGTAGAAGTCATAGTGCAAGCACATAAAATGTACAAGCAATCCAAACGTCCATTAACTTGTGATGTGCTAAGTCTTTCAGTCATGTCCAACTCTTTGTGGCCTCATGGACTATAGCCCACCAGGCTCTTCTGTCCATAGGATTTTCCAGGCAAGAATACTGGAGTGGGTTGCCACTTCCCTGCATATATAAAATATGGTATATTCATATGAATTAAAATATAATCTAATACTATTCAATAATAAAATAGAAATGGATCATGATGCATATTACATGAATGACCCTCAAAAATATTTTGGTAGATGTCAGATGCAAGACTACATATTGTATAATTCATTTACATGAAATGACAAGACTAGGGATTTACTACAAATAGGAATAAGAATATTTTCCAGGTATTAGAAGTACTCTAAACCACTTCTGTTTAGATGGTGCTAATGGCTGCACAACTTTATAAATTTACCAAAGTCATCAATTTACACTTAAAATGGGTGAAATTTTGCCATATAAAATACATCTCAATAAAATTATTTTTATTTTTAAAAATCAGTATGACAGTTTTCTAATAAAGGCATGAGGCATTTCAAGGAAAGGGTACCTTTTTAATCCTCAGAAAGGCAAGTTGAATCCTGAGTTCGTTTGGAAGGATAAGTTATAGACCAGATTGCAAAGGGTCTTGGGGCCATATTGCTTGATTGAGGCTTGATTCTTCAGGAAATAGGAGACCGTCCACGGTTTTGAGGCTATAGATGGAGTCTTATCAGAGCTATGGTTTAGAAAGCTTATTTGGGCATAACTGTGGATGATGATTTCAAAGAAAAATTGAAAAAATAAGCCCTGTGGAAATGAATTTTCATGTATTGTCAATAGTACATCTAATATGTGCACATTCATACGTGCTTACCACTCTTAACATTTTGATTAGTTTCTGAAAACTCATTGGATTTGAAGCCAAAAGACATTTGATTGAAAACCCTACTTCTATTATGACTAGCTGAACAAACTTGGGGATGTTTCTTAATCTTACTGTAAAATGAAGGTAAGTGTTAAGAACTTGTGAAAAGAATACAGATAATGAAAAATGGAGACCCTGAAGTACCAGCTTACCTCTCTGCTCACTTCCCCTTCACGGTGCTCATCTTCCTCGATGTCCGGGCCCAGGGACTGGGTGTTGTCCTCCCCAGGCTGGTACTGTCATAGGTTCTGTGACCTCAACTCCACTCAACCACCACCCTCAGTTCTGCTTGGTCCAAAGTTACTTCCTTGTTTCTGATGCTTCCCCTTAAAATAGAAACACATTCAAAATAGCCACTTTAAAAAAAAGGAAAAAAATTCAACCTCTGTTAACCTAGTCACTTTCTAGGTATTCAACATCTTTTCCTTCATAGCAAACTATGCATGAGTCCTTCACTACCTCACTTCTCACCAGTCCTCTGCCTTCTGGAATCTCTTTTCCCTACTTGGCTGATGAAACTGTCCTTGCTGAGTTAAATATGATCTTTGCCCTTTCTGGATCTGGTTCCTAACCAAGATGGTTTCTTTCACCTTGGAGCTACTCAGGATTGCTGTATCAAATTTCACTTGTGCCTGTAACCCAGGGACCTTTTGTTTTACTTGGAATTAAAAAAAAAAACAAAAAAAAAAAACCTGTTATTTCCTCAACTTTTGAAACCATCTCCTGCATTTTTCTCCTGCTTCCGGAGCTCTTCAGCTAAGTCTGCAACCCCTGCCACCTCTTGGCCTGAGTCTCTTCTTTAATGCCCTTCCCAGACCAGCCTCCAACCACCGCCTCACACTGACAATTTCCCCACTCGAGATCTCCAGGCAATTCCACATTCAGAGGTTGACACATCCTACTGCCAGACGAACGTTCAATCCTTACATGTCTACACACATTATTCTTTCCTCACACACTTGACCTTCCCATGTTCCCTGATCCTGAGATATCCTTGATCTTTGTAACAAATCTTGAATTCCAATGGTGGGTTGAGTACTGTGATGGAACAGGTCTTCAAGAATGGGAAAAACTGCCTTGTTCTCCAAGAGCTTTGCTGTGCAAGAGATCCTCAACCGGAGACCAAAGCAAGACTCCTGCCTACCCCAATCAGCCTTCTGCTGAGTCTGATCAACTTAACACCTTCAGTGTTCCTCACATTACCCTCTCTCCATTTTCTTTCTACCATCACGCTCGCCCAAGTATGCCTCATTTTTTGATCCACATTGTAACCAGAATGACCCTCCTTAATAAAATACATATCTTAAAATGCTTTGGCATATATGAAATTCTATGTTTTCTACAGCTCAACCCCTTCGCATTACCCTTAGGATAAATGTAAAGTTCTTTGGCATGATTGCAATTCTTTATGGTCCTTCCCAGCATTGAAGTCACCACCACATGCACTCTTCACACCAAAATCAACTTTAAAAGCACCCAGACTACATGCATATCAGGTGCTGGAATTTCCAAGAATATGCCTTGCTCTTTTGGTCTCAACCCTTGTGCCTTTGTACCTGCGCTTTCCTCTGCCTATACTTACTTCCTCTTCTTTTCTTACCTATTGAATTCATATTGTCCTTTGAAATTCAGTCTATGAGTCATAGATATACCCACACACATATATGTAAGTTTCAGGTGTTCAGCTTTATAGCTTGACATCTGTAACACTACACTGTGAGCACCATCACAGGTCTTGTGACCACTCATCACCATACAGTTGACCATCTTCACCTATTTTGCCAACACCTGAAGCCCCTTCCCTTCTGGTAACCACCAATCTTTTCTCTGTATCTGTGAGCATCCTTTGCTTTATTTCGTTTGTTCGTTGGTGTTTTTTTTTTGGGGGGGGGGTACCTTTATAGATTCCATATTTGAATGAAATAATACATTAATTGTCTTTCTCCATCTGACTTATTTAACTTAGCATTAATAGCCTCAAGCTCCATCCAAATGCCATTCCTTTTATGGCTAAATAGTATTCCTTTATTATACATCTTCTTTATCTATTCATCCATTTACAGACACTTAGGATATTTCCATATCTTGGCTATTGTAAACAATGCTGCAGTGATATTGAGATTTTCATATCTGTTCTTTTCTAAATTTTTATTCATTTATTTTATTATAACTCTTTTGGCTATGCTGGGTCTTCATTGCTACATGAGAGCTTTCTCTAGTTATGGCAAGTAGGGGCTACACTATAATTGCAGTGCATGGGCTTCCCATTGCCGTGACTTCTCTTGTTCTAGAATGTACAAGCTTCAGTAGTTGTGATGCACACAGGCTTAGCTGTCCCATGATATGTGGCATCTTCCTGGATCAGGGATCAAACTGATGTCCCATGCATTACAAGGTGGATTCTTAACCTGTGGACCACCAGGAAAGCCCCTCATAGCTGTTCGAATTAATGTCTTTGTTTTCTTTGGATAAATACCCAGAAGTGGAATAGCCAGATATATGGAAATTTTTAAAAATTTTTGAAGAATCTCCATATTGTTTTCCATGGTGGCTGTACCAATTTACAATCCCACCAACAGTTCACAAGTGTTCCTTCTTCTCTACTTCACTTTCAACATGAGTAATTTCTAATCTCTTTGATAGTAGTCATTTCTAACAAGTGTGAAGTGGTACCTTATGGTTTTCTCATGACTTTCACTTGCATTTCTCTGAACATCTTTTCATGTGCCTGCTGGCCAACTGTATGTCTTCTTTAGAAAAATATATATTCAGGTCTTCTGTCCATTTTGCAATTGTGTTGTTTTTATTTTTAGTTGTCGAGTTACACAAGTTCCTTATATATGTTTATATTTATTTAAGTATGTGTAAATAAATTTATTAATGTTTGTATATTTTGGATATTGCTGCTGCTGCTGCTGCTAAGTTGATTCAGTTGTGTCCAACTCTGTGCAACCCCATAGACGGCAGCCCACCAGGCTCCCCCGTCCCTGGGATTCTCCAGGCAAGAACACTGGAGTGGGTTGCCATTTCCTTCTCCAACGCATGAAACTGAAAAGTGAAAGTGAAGTCGCTCAGTTGTGTCTGACTCTTAAAGACCCCATGGACAGCAGCCTACCACGCTCCTCTGTCCATGGGATTCTCCAGGCAAGAGTACTGGAGTGGGGTGCCATTGCCTTCTCCCATATTTTGGATATTAACCCCTTATCAAATTGGGAGGCTGCCCAAACTCTAGATGGTTAGTAGTTTTCATTTCTCTCCCCATCTTTTCTATACCCATCTCTCTATAATGTTTGCCAAACATTGTTTGCCATGTCTGTCTTCCCCAGGGTGGTAAGAGCTACCAAAAAGAGAGGCACTGAATCTCTTAGTGAGTGAACAACTAAAACAACAATAGCTGAATCTCTAGTTCACAGGCCAGGGTCTGGCACACAGGAAATGTACATGAATGACTGAACCAATAACACATACGAAAGGACTTTCTTAAATCTAAACATTGAATATATACAAAAATGACATTATCATATGAGTTTATGTTGCTTATCCAAATAAAAAAATCTTAAGAATGTATTTAGTCTTAGCTGTAATGTGGTTTTCCCTTCGGTTTAAGGAGACAATTCTATTTGATTCCAAAAAAAAACTTTTTTTGGTCAGAAAATGGTGTTCCCACTCATAATGAATTAAGAAGAGCTGGACATCCTGATAAGGACAGAGGAAAGGACAGGAGTTGTTCCCATCCCTGTCTGTCTCGCTGATCCCCTGCTGGTGCCGCCAATGCTGTAAAACTAAATAAACACTGGAGGAGCTGGACATCTGTCTACTGCGGCTTGACCTTTCCTGAACTTCAGTGCTGCATCCTACAGCTTTGCTTATATTCTTCCTAATCTGTTTGGTCTGGAGCTGGAGCTGGATGGCTCCTGACTCTAGAGGACTCTCCAGGCAGGGCTGGGACAGCTCTCATGTGGCTCAGCCTGGAGCCATCCCCCCATGCAGGCATTCTGGCTGTCTTCACCGTGGGTGTAGGGAGCACAGCTTTCTTACTTGACTTTGGAGACCAAAACCCAAAATGTTCATTGCTATAGGGCCTGAAAAGAAGAAGATCCCCACATAAAAATCAGCACTAATGGGCTGGTATATTAGACTGGAGCGTGAAGAACCTTGTATATCTCACCTCTGGGATGGGCTCCCCCAGTCCCAGTGGGGAAATGGACTGGCCCCATTGGGTGAGGGCAACTCACCTAGATGTTCTCCCAGGGACAGATTAATAGCCAAGCAGCCCAATGGCTTGGGGCCTGTAAAGGACTTGGGCTGCAGAACAATTATAAAACTACATAGGAACCAGACCCCAAGCTAGGTGCTCCCACCTTCCTAATTTACTTGGATCTCTGATTATGGCCCACATTTTATACAGGAAGACACCACAGAAGGTTCAGGATGTGGAAGTAACTCATTCAACATCACTGACTGCCCTGCAGGAGGCAAGGATGAGCTGGGGTCCCCCTGTCTTCCTTTTACTCACCTTGGCCATCCAATCATAAGTCCACCTCATCCTACAGGCAAAATGTTAGCCCTGGATGTACAAACGTTGGAATTTCTTGCTCATATTTTCAGCAAAATGTAGCCACTCTTCACCCTAACCCCTCTCCACCCACATACACATTATCCAGGCTAAGACTGGAGAAAATGGACAGGGTAGAGATGGAAGACAATGGTTGGAGGGTTCAGGGGTCGGGGGGCAAGGGTGAGGTTGGTCAACCAGTGATAAGGAGCCAGGAAACCACCAGAGCATTTGCAAATAGCAATCAGTTATCAGTTCTGGGTTCCCTTTGAGGAAGGCAGATATCATAAAACATGAAAATGCTATATACTGTTTGTGTCTTAAGTTTTAAAAAAAAAGAGAAAGCTGAGCCCAAATTTGTCTGATTTGTTTTTAAAGAGCTTACACTGACTACCAGTTTTCAGCCTTCACCAGTCCCTTGGTGCCCTGGGCTCTCTACTCCAAATGGTTTTGTTACTTTCATAATTGTTGTAAAGATGAATGATGTAAGCGAAGCACCTGGGACCCTCCCAGACATCATAAGCTTCTGACCTGTGTTCACAATTCCCATCACCCACTGTTCCCAGTAATTCCTCCAGCTCCACATCAATTCATGTCAGTTAGCCTCAGGGCTTAAGGCTGAGATTCCTGGGCCCTGCAGTATATAAGGAAATCTTATCTTGGAAGATCAAGCTCCTTGTTTTTTAAAAACTTGCATTAAAGGAAAAAAGAGAAAAAAAGCCAGACTCTTCTCAAAAGTTCTTACTGGCTCACAAAGGAGGCTAGAGGCCCTCACCTGATGCAGGGAGGCAGCCAGGCCTGCAGGGTTACTTGGCAGAGGGATGTGTGTTTGAGGAAGTGGAGAATGGAGGCTGCAGGAGGAGGGAGCAGGGAAGATGGGGATGGACAGGGGCTCCCTGGTCAGTCACTGAGGTCAGGTCCTGAAACAGGAGAAACCCCTCCTTCTCCAGAGAAGACTCTACTCTCACAGAGCTGCATGTGCTAGCCTGCAGGACCTGGCTTGTCAGAGATTGTCAGTTCACTTCAACGGGCAGCAACCAGTGTTCTGAGATGAAATGAAATAAACAAAAGAGAAAGATTAGAAGAGGGAAGAGAAAGTGAGGGAAGGTGAAGGGCAACCATCAGCCTGCCTGGCCCCCAGAAGGTAAGCCACTTTCTGTGATGCTCTTGTTTCAGTTCTGTGTGTGACAAGAGAAGTACCAACTTGTGTTGCAAAATAGATTTCTTATAAAAATATAAACTGTGTTCAAAGTGACTGGTTTAGTCCACTCAACCTACTGACTCCTCTTCTTCTGAACCACACCTGTCTTCACTCTCTCTGAGGAAGTCAAGTTCAGAGAACAGCTCTAAGACTGTCTTAAAAGCACAGCCACCTTTCTCATCAAGACGGAAATCTTGTTTTGCCAGAAAAAATCTTTTAAAACTTTGTAAGAGCACTGGAAAATAAAAGTTAAGGTCCTTAGCAAAACAAAACTTTTACAGCACTCCTGAGAAACAAGCAGCCAACAGACTTATGAGGGACAACCCCAGGGAACTCACAGCCCAGTCCGCCAGGCAGAGGAGAGGGTGCTGAGTATTCTAGCAACCCACCATTCTAGACTCAGAATCAACAAGTACCAGGGGCAGGAGGGGCATGGGGCAGTTTCCATGACTTTGGACTAGACACTCACATTCTTAAGTTAATACAATATCATTTCTTCCCCAGTCACTTAAGCTCACCATAATTATTTCCATGCTAAGCCAGAGCAGTGGGCACAGAAGCCAGCCGGGCAACGCTGTGTCCCAGGAAACCTGTAAAACCCGAGAGGGACAGAAGCCACAATCCCAGAAGAAAAGTTATCAGCCCAGCCATTAAAATGGAAGCTATTGGCCAATTTTCAAGCACAAAAATTACAGTGTCCTTACAATGAAGATATTTGCTGCAAACATAACAAAGGAGCACTTTCTAGAAAAGTGGGATTCATCATGAAGCTAATGCAGCTGAAGCTTCAGCATCACTTACTCATGTGGGTTCATCCCAAGGTCGGGCAAGGAGCTGGAAGTAAGTAGCTACATTATTCTCTAATTTTGTATTATTTTCCTTACAGATGGTCCTCTAAACTTGATCAGCTTTAGCAACCACAAAGCCTAAAGCTATCCTAGATTTCCAGAACAAAAATATCCTATAAACCATTAAGAAAAATAGAAGCATTACAATAGAAAAAGGGGAAAAGGATATGAACAAATAATTCATAGAAAAAGAAATGCAAGGAGCAAATAACCATAAAATATGTGCTCCAAAGCACCTGTAATTAGAAATATGCAGATTAAAACAAAAATGAGAATTTTTCTCCTTCAGATATGCAAAAATTTAGATGGTTGATAATATTCATCCGGGGCAAGGATGCATACAATCTGACACATGTTGGTCAAAGTAGAAAATATCCAGGTCTTTTAGAAGAGCAAACTGGAAAACCTATCAAAGCATGTGTGACCTTGAATTTTCAGATTCCGTTTCTAGGAGTCTGTCTGATGGACTCACACATTCCATGTGGAAGTGAGCAGGAGAGTGTCTGTTGCAATACTGCAAAAGTCAAATTAAGAGAAACCTAAAAGTCCAGCAGCGGAGTCAGATGTCCACACATCCTGCCTTAGAAGGAATGAGAAGTTACATACACCCTGTTAAGATAAACAAGCCCCACAAAGAAACATTTTGTATGTGAAATTCAGAAGTTAAAAAAGACTAGTGTGTTCTGTATTGGTGTCTTCTGGGAGAAGCATTGAGCCAGACAAAATTACAAGATTTGTTCAAGATTAAAAATTGTCGTCCACGAAAGCGAAGCGTCATTCTCTCCCCCAGGAACACCTGCGGTGGAATTTCAGTTTCTTGTGAGCTCTTATTCAAAGTTAGTTCTTTGAACTCATTTTTGTATTTCTTATCATTTCCTTTGCTTACGGCCCCATTTGCTAATATGATTTCTACTCTTCCAGTCTCCTGAAGTTCCTCCCTATCCTGGCATTTAGTGTGATCAATGACTTGTTACTCATCATACAACATGATTTCACTTAAAATGTATTTCTATATGAGGGATCACTGGTTGTATGACTCACTCTCATTGAATGCAACATGGTCTTCATTCAGTGTCAGGTATACCACAAGTCCCTTTATTCTCACCTTGATCCCCTTCTCTGGGAGGAGGTTTTGTGTACAATGGTAGTCAAATTCATACATATGCCTGAGCTACTTTCATAAACGTGAATAATGCCCCAACCACCCTTTGAGACAGAGGCATCCTGAGTTCAAACCTCACCTTGTGCCCTGCAGCCCCACCCACCTCTTGGGTTTATAGTAAATCAGTTGATGAACAGAAAGTCCTTAGCCCTGGGAAAATTCGGTGTGCAAAAGCAATAGTTGTTTTAAATGACATTTTCATTATAATTACCTGCTTTGTCAGATAACAAACACACATTTTCCAAGATTACTCACATAGTGAGGATGTCGCTGAACTTCAAAACCTCATTACCAGATCCTGTCACTCCCTGCTGACCAGTGCCAGTCCATCAGGGGTCCCTGATGCCCACGCCTCCCTGGGAATATGCCTGCCCTGGGAGGCACCGCTCAGGCTTTCACTCATTCACCACAGGTTAGTTATGTTTACTAGGTCTGCTAAAAAACAGAACTCTATGTCAAATGGAGCCTGAGATATTTCTTCATTTTTAAAGATCTTGTGTGTCTGTCCTTTTGCATACAGGTGCCTCCATAGATAGACTAGTGAGACATGAATCCCTCCATAGGTCAATTACCACACAAGAAATGTGCACTTGGGTATCCCCAGGATCCCCCAATTCCTGCTCTTGAGAAAGGAACCGAAGGCTGTGCTGGGGCAGTCACTTCAGCCCTGCCAGAACCCCCCAGTCATCTACGGGCAAGACCTTCTGTGGCCCCCACTCAGAGAGCATGGCCTTCCATTACTAGGAGAACGTCACTGTCAAGCCCAAGTTGGCCAAAATGTGGGTGCTACTTCACATCACATTGGGTAGGGCTGTACTCCAGGGCAACTAAACCAAAGCAGAGGAAGAGCACACATCTGCGTGGTTTCAGCCATCAGGTTCTGCAATTTTCATCTCATTACTATTCAGATAATTGGTATAAGGTCAAATCAGAATATAAAGGCAGCTTAAACAGCCTCACAGCTACCAACTGCCAACAAAGCACCCAAATCAACACCTATCTATTCAATTTTCTGGTCTATGAATGATTTAAAAGATTTGAATTTCAAGTACAAATGAATACATTTTCTCTTTGAAATGACGTACAAAAGAAAAGATTATTTGCCAGGCAGAGTATAAGACTCTTTATCAGAGGCTATCCACAGAGGAAAGACAAGTAAAAGACACCCTTTACTATCAGATCTCACTCTCCCAGCCCTAGTGGACACTGAAGGAACTGGCCAGCCAGTGGACAGAACTTTCCTCTAACCTAACGACCTGACACTTCGAACCAAAGCAGCTACGTGGCTCAACACCTTCCAAACCTGCAGCCAGATCCTGGAACTTAACCTTGTGGGGACCAAGACCAGTCTGGGAAGGTCCCTCTGAACAGTGAATGTCCACATTCTGAGGACACGGCCAGGTGAAGCTCCAGCCCAACCAGAGAGTGCAACCTCCCCTCCCCCTAAGGAGAAGCAACTGGGACCCTCCTGTCAAAGAAGGGGAGCAGGAGGTTAGCCAGAGGGTGGGGTTTCTGGGTTTCCTCGCTCAGAAGGAACCCTTCCATCCTCAACTAACCACCATGCAGGGAAGTCAGACTGGGAGGCAGAGGAAACATTGAGGAAGAAGTGGGAGGGGAGCAGTCCCTCAAGCAGGTGATTGCCTGGAGGCCCTCCCTTCAAAGACCTTGCAGGGGTCTTGCCTTTTGCCCAAATCCTCCAGACAGAGGGTCACCTCTCCCTCAGCACTCCTCCCTCAAGTTGTAGGTGCTTCTCCTCCAACACACATTCCTGTGGGAATCTCTCTGCCTTTTCCTGTGACCAGACTGTCGGCTTCTGGAAGGCATGAATCAGCCCTTACTCACACCGGCACCACAAGGACGTGGTGCAATGGTGGGAACTAGGAGAACTCACCGCTAGATAAGTAGCACAATGACCTCTGCAGAGCTAGATGTCCTGAAATGCTCCCTTTCCAGGATTCCCTGAGTCAGAGGCAGGAACCTCCTTGGATCCAAAGGCACCAGGTCCCTCAGCAGGGCTCCTGGGTCACGGAGCCTGATCGCAGACTCCAAGGCCCTGCATATCTGGCTATAGAGCAAAAAGGCCAGGAGAATCCTGCAACAGGGCCCAGCGTGCAGCCTAACTGAGAGGAAGGGCAGAAAGATGGGTGTCTACTGGATGTGTCTGTGGTGGGCAGGTGAAGCAGCAACAAACCTTGAAAGCCCCAGCAAAAAAAAAAATGGAGCAGGGCAGCAAAACCAGTCATGGCCGGGAAGGAGGGCTGGGTCCCCACCAGGCACAGCGTCGCAGCCCCATCATCAATCACATCCATGTCGGCTGCTCAGATCGACCATGCGCACGACACACATACTGTTAAGGTATGACTAGGAGACACTGCTGGTTTCCCAAGCACGGGTATAGAGACCGGAGCTAATCTGCGCTTCAGACATGGATAAAAATCACCGGGAACTTTCATCTTCGTTGCTTTGCTTTACGTGCAGGGAACTTTGCTGACCAATGAACCAGACCCTCCAGGCACCGTCCCAGGGACCTTGCTGGAACTGGAGCCCACCGCCCAGGGCTCTGCTCGACGCTCAGACATCGCCATCTAGTGGTGAGGATGTGCAAACAGCACCCACTCCCCCAAGCATACAACATGAGACCCACTGAAATGTTGTGAAGTAATTAGCCTCCAACTAATAAAAAAAAAAAAAAAAAAAAAAAAAATTTTTAATAACTCAAATTTTAAAATATTTTTTCTTCCTTTGAAACAAAACATAATGAAAACTGAACTTTGCTTTGGCCTTCTTGCCTCCTAAATAAAATCGAATAATGAGAGAAAAATCACGTCAAGGATTTAACCAACCAGAAGTCAAAAAGTTAGCTCAGTGCTTTGTTTCAGATACTTCCCCCCCATAAATGAAGTCATTCTTCTTTAATGGAGCACAAGGCAAGAGATAAAGCAGTGAAATTTAAACTTCGCATTAGTATGCAGATTCCTTCTCTGTCATTTTCCAGGGAGAGGACACAAATTCTCTGAGGTTCATACCCTTAATTGCAAAATGGGAAGAGCATCACTCGTTTCACAGGATTGAATGACAAGAAAGCGGGAATGAATGTGTGCTCAACCTTGGCAGACTGACTCCACCCAGGAGTGCACTGGCCAGCCAACCCCAGGAGCATGCAGCCTATGTTCTGTGCAGTTTCTAAAGTATTCCAAACAAATATCAAAAATGGTAGAAAAACCCATCCATTTTCCATGTGCTCAAGTGTCTAGAACATGCTTCCAGTTTTCATTCTGGGAGCTCGGGTTCTGTGGTTCCAAGGAGCTGATGAAGATTCACTGTATTATCCTCCTGGCTCCATGACTCCTTTCTCAGTAGCCTTTCAAATGAGCCTTTGCACCTATGACCTCCTCTTCAGGATCCCACAGTGATTCTGCTCATAGACTCACTTCCTGCTCCCGAGTCCAGTCTCCTCTCTCCTCTGTGTGCAGACACCTTCCAAGCCTTCGTCTAAAGCAGATCTTTCAGTGGCCAGGCTGCTCCTCTGACTATGGTTCTACTTCCAGTGGATCGTAACAAGCATCTCTGCTTCCTCCTGGCCAACTCCTGAGAGCTGATCCACTTCAGGTTGGGTGCAGGAGACAGAAGAATATAAAGCTGAGCCACACTCAGGGGTAGTAGAACAGACCCAGGGAGACACCTCGCAGGGTTACATAGGCCAAGTGCTAGTTTTTGCATGAGAATGAGGAATTGCTGGGTCCCAGGAAAAGGTACAATTCAGCTAGAATCTTCCTAGCAAAGTACACACAGGCTGCAGCAGGACAGGGTCACCGGAACTGCCCCAGGGTCACTGGAACGGCTTCTCTGGTCTCTCCTGGCAGCCCTTCAGGCCTGAGCTCTGGCTGACCACCCCAGGGCCATATCTAAGAGGACCCTCTCTGTTCCCCTGATGACCCCCCCCCACCACGTCCCTTGCCGGGGTGGACCTCTCTTCCTGCCCCACAGGGCGGCACCCACCCCCCAATGCCATGCTCCATCGCCTTCCCTGATCTCTTCTCTCCCAGGGCCCACCAACCCAACTCTCCATTCCGGTTCCCACAGCCAGCCACCGGCCCCTGCACTGTCCTGCTTTCCTTCTCTGTTTATGTCCCTGGCTCAACTGCTTCTTGTGGCCCCCCTCTGCAGGGCGTGGTGCATGATATATTGCCCGGAGCCCGTGAGTGATGACTTCTGTACAGGACCCTTGCAGAGAAGCAGAGGGCCAGGAGAGCTGGCCCCACCCCTGCACCCCACTCCACCCCCAGCCGGTGCGCTCCTTCCAGGCCTGGCTGAAGGGCAGCTTTAGCCCCTTACATCACTTTTGATGCCCCCGAGGGGAGACACCAGACTTTCTCAGCTCAAGTGTTGCTACTCATGTTTATGGGAACAGAGTTACAAGCATGCAAAAGGCTTCCCACTCCCTCATCTGGGATGGCAGCCATGACCCTCTCCAGGGGCACCCAACATCTCCCTATGTCCTTCTGTGCTGTTGGGAGAGAGGGATGTTTGCCAAAGCCCCCCATCACCCCTCTGCTCTTAGAGGCCACTGAGGGGTGGAGCCAGAGTCCTGGAAGTTTCAGCAGGAGCCCACCTGCTCAGGTGACCAGTGTGCCTGGCCCCCTGAATTTCATCACAGCTCCGAGCTCAGGGAGGTCTGCATCTGTGAGCACGTTAGGAGGCTCTGTGGCAGTTGCAGCAGCAGCTGGGTGGTCATGAGCCCCCCACGCACCCGTGCTCAAACCTGGGGTGTGTCTCCCCACCTATGAATGGAGACCCATCACAGTGACACCATCTCAGGGCATCAGCAGGTCATTGAAGTGCCAGATGTCCGTTCACACCTAGGGCACTCATCAGATGCCCTCAGAATGAGGGCTGCTAAGGCATCACTGTGTGGAATCACCACTGAGGGTTTCCTGCTCTGTAACTGCCCTTCAGCTCATGAAGGACACCTCTGTCTTTCAGAATCTGATTCTTGCCTCTTCTGTTAGTCCTTCAAGGGTGAGCCTGGCCACCTGGGCCTACCATGATTTACCTGGTACCTGTGTTCTGTCTCAGCACAATGGTATTCAAACCGTGTGTTGTCTCTGGTAGATAAAAGTGTGTCCTCACAGTCTATCATCTGAAAGTTGAGAGCAGGAGCTTTCTGGAAAGAATGCTTTCCATCAGATCGCATGAACTTGTAGGGCTGGTGTGAAATGAGATAGTAAAATAAAGAGAGCAGGTCCACAATATGAGGGGACCCTTGCCAGGAAAGTCTGGGTCATTTAAGCTTTCCAATAAAGGTGCTTAAGAGAGGCTCAGAAGGAAGTCAGTGATATGTTTTATTTGAAAACTTTTAGAAACCTAAATCCATTAAATATTTGATGGCAAGTTGAATGGTGACACATTTTTAATGGGAAACTCTGAGATTCGCTCTTAAATAATTGTCCCTGCTTAATATCTTCTCCCTCCTCATGGCACTGTAGCATTTTGCTATGCACGAGGTCATTGTACATGCATAGTATCTTCAACTCCCACAATATTCCTAAAAATGACTATGGTGGGCCCCAGGAAACCATTATTACAAAGGAGTAGTTGAGACTGGCACAGCTGAGGAACTTGTTCCCAGTTATTCCCCTGGAACTGGTCCTGTGATAAGACTTTCTATCTGGCCCTCATTCAGTGACACCCAGGATATCTTCCCTGTGCTTCATTTTGCATCTTTGTTATCCTTTCTCCCGAGGATCCACTGCCTGATTATTCCAGTCATGTTTCATTGTGTACACATAACAGGAAGTTCCTTGGAAAGATGAATGGTTTGAGTTGGAATATCTGAGGAAAACTGCCATTAAGGATTAGTTCTAAAAGTGCTGAGCTGATGGAAACCACGAAGCACGTGTAGTTGAAAATTCATCAGGATGACCACAGAAAGTCTGGGGTCAGCCTGACTTTTTAAGAGTGAGTGGAAAAAAAAAAGAAAAAAATTTTTTTTTAAAAGAGTGAGTGGGTGTGTGAATGTGTGTTTGAAGGTTTATGTTTGAGTGTGTGTATGCATGAGTCTGTATGTTTGAGTTTGCATGAGAATCTGTGAGTGTATATGTGTATATAATATGTGTGTATGTGAAGTGCGTGTATGAGTGTGTTCTGATATGTGTGTGAATGTGTCTATGTGTGTGAGAAAATGTGAGTGTGTGAAAGAGTGTACCTATGACTGTGAGTGCACACGTGAGTATATTGTGTGGGGATATCTTTAAGAGTGTGAGTGTGCATATATGCATATGTGTGAACATGTGTGTATGTCATGCGTGTATCTGTGTATGCTTATAGTAGAGTATCTTTAGGGTGTGAGGGTATGTAGGAGCATATGTGTGAGAGCATGAGTGTATATGAGGTACATGTGTAAGCGTGAGCACCTGGGTGTGTTGTTTCTGGGTGTATTTAAGTGTGACTGTGAGTGCCTGTGTTGTATGTGTGTGAATGTGTATGTGTGAAAGCATGTATGTTTATGTGAGCATCTGAATGTTTCTGTCTCTGAGTTCTGTGTGAATATTTGTATACCTGAACTGTTCCCAACATGTGACAACAGAGACTTTCAATCAGGGATATTCCTGTTGTTTATCAGATGAATCCATTTCAGAGACAACTAAGATTTCTTGATCACTTTTCTATAGATTGTGTCATGCACCCCGACGATCTTAAACTACAAAATGAAATGTCATTCTGTCTGGTTACCCTGAGGCATCGAATTGTATAAACCCGAAAGAAAGACTAAAATATACTCAGTTTTATGTGAAAAGTACCTGGACAGTTCCATCTCAAAGTATCACTGGTTAGCTAACAAACCCAGTTAGCAGGAGTCGTTTATTCTCAGGAGTTCCAGAGTTTTTCATTCATTTCATTCCTTCACAAACTTCAGAGTTTTTCAACACATGCACCGGGTTGCTCATCAGATCCTGCACCCTAAGCATCAATAGCCACTTCCTAATTTGAACAATCTCAACTCCCCCATCCTCTAGTGCCTGCCTCCTGTTTGTTCTTTGGAACTCAATTTCTCAAAGAGAAAACCACTTCTCCTTTTTAAACAGTCACAGATCTGCTCTTTTAACTCAAGAGAACCCAAAGGGTAACCATGGGTTCCCAGAAGCCTGACGAGGTCTGGGACAATGATGAGTGGGTTTGTAAGGCACAAGCATTGACAAGGGAGTCTATCGCTCCCTCACCTGCATGGGGTCACCCAGCCCTCACCCGCATCCTCATTGGTAGGATTAATGGGAAATTGTTGATTATCCTCGGGAAAGAATTCAGGACCAAATGTTGGGTCTAAGTGGAGCAAACTGCCTCATGGAATATCAGAAAATGGGTGACATCTCATTTATATGCCCTCAAATCCAGTCTAGGGCTGAATGGTATTGAGGAAAGCAGTAGACCAGGGTCAGAAAATCTGGAGATAAAGATACCCTCACCTACTAAAACTGTGGTGACCTGGCCTGGGAAAGTCACAACTTCTCCGAGCCCTGATCTCTTCATCTTTGAGATAAAAGCATCAATAATACCTGAGGTTATGTGAACCTATAATATTTGGGATTACTCAAGTAAATGTGGACTCAACTATTAGTTTCAGGGTATGCTAAGTTAGAAAGAGGAAACATTCTGTAAATGAGAATTAATATAACTATGAACAGAGGTTGAAATTTTCACAATATTTTGCATTTATATCATTGATCAGAGAAAAGAAAAAAAGAGACAGCTAAGCAATTATGAAGGGAAGGACTTCCCTGGTGGTCTAGTGGTTAAGAATCCTCCTGCTAATGCAGAGGACACAGGTTCGATCCCTGGTCTAGGAAGATCCCACATGCTGTGAAGCAACTAATTCCGAGAGCTGCAACTACTGAAGCCTGCACTCCTAGAGCCAGTGCTCAACAGCAAGAGAAGCCACTGCGATGAGAAGCCCATACACAGCAACTAGAGAGTAGCCCCCACTTGCTGCAACTAGAGAAAGCCCGCACACAGCAACGAAGACCCAGTGTAGCCAGAAATAAAATTAATTAATTAATTTTTAAAAAATTATGAAGGGGAGCCCAGAGCCCTGCAGGGTAATGGAGGCCACCTGGCAAGATGACAAAAATGAAGCCCAAACCTTCAGTTTCTAGGGGCACAGGACAAAGGGAGCCCTATGCAGTGAGCTGCTCTGAGGCCCCTAAACTAAAGAAGCAGACTTCTGGAAGAGTCCCTGGAGTTTGAGAATCACTTCTCGCACTCTGGCAAAATGCTGACTTTCACCAGAAAGTGCATAAGCGCCCCAGGACTTTAAGAAAGCAGATGCTGGAGGGTTTAGTGATTGCAGAGCTGGATCTTGGCAAGAATATGGAATTTAACAGTTAAACAAAGATGCCAATTGTTTAAAATTGGCGAGACCCTCACCACTGGACTCCCATATTACACACACACACACACACACACACACGTACATGTACACATACACATGCATCCACCTCTTCCAGGACTCAAAAGGGGAGATTTCACAGTATGTCTAAATTTACCTCTTGTTACAGAAGCATTTCAGGATAGATAACTTGATATATTTTTTTGCTTAAGACCAACAAGGCTTCATTCTTCCTCACCCAAGAGCTCTTATGAGTTGACACACATGCACAAAGCTGAATGTTATTATCTCCTCCAATGCCAGAACCTTAGAGCTGAAGATTTACATTTTGTACCCAGGTGACCAAATAGTCTCAGTCAGCGTCTAAAACACCTAGGGAAGTGACCTCTGCTCCCATAGGGCAACATTCAAACAATCCCAGCTCCTAAGTAGGGGATGAATGGGCTGAGGACAAGTCCCAGTGAGTCAGAAAACCATCCAGTTCTTTTTTCATCTTTATTTTTTATTGGAATATATAGCTGATCTATAATATTTCAGGTGTATAATAAGTGATTCAGATATATATATATATATACATATATATATACATATATTTGAAGCATATTCAATTCTGCCATTGGTTCAGACACTTTAGGATAGGATTATCCCTAAATTGTTAAAACATTTTAAGTTTAAAACATTTTCAGTTTGGGTTTTTTTCTTCCTGGATGTCTGCTATCCACTTGTCTCGCTTCAAAATTGATAACATTTTCCCTTTCTCTGTGGTTATAGAAACCAAAAAACTTCAACAAAGAGAGTGAGATAAGAAAAGAGAATAATCCAGAAAAACAGGGATGGTGTGACCCATCCATGTTCTCACAGATCAAGAGCAATTCTAGTTTCTTGGGTTTCAAGACACTGCATACAGGCACCTGAGTGGTAAGGGCACTTTCTGTGTCCAGGAAGCAGCCAACAAAGTGGCCTCCTTGTTCGTCTCTTCCTTTAAATGCTGAGTCATTCATCTGTTAATCTTCTACTTCAGAAAGAATGGAATGGAGGTCTATGGACTCTGTGGAATAGGATCATTCATGTGAAATCAGTCTTCTAGTGAAGGTCAGGTGCCTCGCACACCCTGTTGAGGTGTGGGTCCAGTAGAGACATGGGGCATGCCCCCCACCAGACCCTGAGCTGAGGAGGTGCAGGTGCCTCCGGCGTCCCTGCCTCCTGGGGGACTGGGGGCACACTTATCCCTGTAGCCTGACAACCCCTGAATCCATGACTCCCAAACGCTTCCCTCCAGTCCAAAGGTTTCCCCCAGAACTTGTCTCCTCTACCTCTGAGATAGCAAATATTTCCTCCTCAGGCTCTCTTAGGCACCCCTCTGTCTGTCTCACTTAACAACACTGTTCTTTATCCAGGGGCTCCAGCCTCCATTCCCCAGCCCGCCTCTTCCTTCCCCCTTTATGGAATTCCTTGCCATACCTGCCAATGGACCCTTCTGAGCTTCTATCACTTGCAACCCTCACCACCAGCCTCATTCACTGATTCCTGCTGGTACTAATCCTGCTTCTTGCCTCTCTTTGCTTTCCTTCCTCTGCAGGCTGATTGTCAGAAGGATCCTCCTAAAACACACACCAGAAATACTGCCCACAGGATCCAAATCTCTAATGGTTCCCTATGGTCAGGTACTGATCCTCCAGCTTGGCTCCAAGTTAGAATCACTTGGGGGAATTTTTTAAGTACTAATGCCTCTACCTGATGCTGGGCAAATGGACAAGAGGGCAGCAGAGGATGAGATGGTTGAAAGGCATGAACTTGGGCAATGGATATGAACTCAATGGACACGAACTTAGGCAAACTCCAGGGGATAGTGAAGGACAGAGAGGCTTGTGTGCTGCAGTCCATGGGGTCACAAAGAGTCAGACATGACTTAGCAACTGAACAACAACAAATACTTCCATTCCTAGAGACTTTGATTGCATTAATGCAAAGTGTGGCCCAAGAATCAGTGGTATAAAAGCCACCCAAGGACATTCTAGTGTGCAGAACGGTGTGAAGCCCCTTGGCTCCATTACTCCAAGAGCTCCACAGTCTACCTGCTGCTCAGTCTCTCATTCCAGACCACTAGTCTCCAGAGTGGTCAGAATATTCTGTTTTCCAGGCCTCAATTTTGCCCCTATTATTCCCTACTCAGTATAGACATAGATATGGATACAGGCATGGAGATAAACATAGAGGGAGGTAACTAGATGGAGATGTAGAAACAGATTTCAATATAGATATACACAATTTTATTTATGACATTGTTTAGAGTAACCAAAAAACTACACAGAAACTAAACCAAGAAGAAAGTCAGCCAGTTGTAGTTATTTGCATCTTGTTGGCAATTTTATCTGCTGTTCACAGCTCAGCTCAGGTACAAATGCTTCAGGGATGGGAAATCTAAAACACTTGAGGCAGAATTGAATGTTTTTCTCCAACACTCCCAGACCATATTTATGCATTTCCTATTGAACTTACTGAGTTCTGCCAAAATAATGTTTGGCTTTTCCCCTTATAGGAACCATGAGCTTTGGGAGGCAGAAACCAAGTAAATTTACTAAATTATATCCCACACTGTCAGAATTCCTTCTACAAAGCAGAAGCTCAGTAATTGCTTGTGAAAAACATGAACAAATTAAACAGATCTATTTCTACACATTTCTAGGTTAATCTAAAAAAAAAATTGTAAAGAAATACCAAGACCTCAGTAATTGCAACAGTCAAGTAATTATGGAAAGATAGAGGTGAAAGGGCATTAAATGTCATATGATATAATCCCCACACTTTTCAAATATAGAAACCCAGAAAGTACAGGTCTGAAAGGGGCAGTAACTCACTTAATAGTGACTTAAAACCAACAAACAGCCAGATTGAAAGCACCATCTTCTGAGCCACGCACAGCCCCTTCCAGCTCTTCCAGCTTTCCTCCCATTCCCAGGGAGACAGGCACCACTCAGCAGTCAAGCTGAAGACATAGAGCCGTGTGGTTGCCGTCCACACGGCCAGAATTCATGGGGCATGCAGGAAAGCGACTCTGCCAGAGTCAGTGAAAGCTATCCCAAATCCTCATGCTCATCCAAGAAGACCAGTTGTGTTCAGGAAGGCAGACTATATAAAAAGAAAACCCTTAGATGAGGAAGGACTGCTCCATTTTTAAAATGCACTGCTCATTCCCAGAAGTAGGTATAATAAGGCATTGTTCCTAAAACACAGCCATGTTAAGTACAGCAAACCACTGTCAATTGCAATTGGGTCTGAGTAGTCCAGATTCCTCTGAAAAGAAGCTCTTCAAGAAAAAATAAATGTTGAAGCAAATGTGGTAATGTTTGGAGAAATTCTCCCAGAACACTATTTTTGCACCTTGCTTCTTTTGTTCTAGCTGTAGCATTTCTGATGTGGGTATTTATGTATGTGCTGGATGTAAGGACTAACCATTTCAAAGACCTCTTAAATCAGTTCCAGAAACCCCATACAGTTGTGTTTAAAATGAGATCAAGTTTTTGATATTACTTCAAGCTGTTTGGGGGAAATTCATTGTTCCTCGCGCTTCTATGTTCCATGTTTCCATTTACATTTTAGGCTAAAGTTTTTTCCCCTAAAACCTCACAAGCAAATCACAATTTTTTAAAAATAGGTTTTGTGTAAAATATGTTGACAGTCACAGTATAATTTGATGTAATAATTAAAGACACGACGTAAAAATAACATCTCTAGATTATTTATGGAGGTACATATTGGGTCCCTTTGATAAGTGGCCAATAACTGAATTTTAAAACTATTCTTTCATGCAAGCTACTTTTTAAATTAGCAATCAGCAATTTATACTTAGATCACTGACCAAATTATCAAAACATTCTAAAAATGGAATACCCACTGCTGACAAGTTTGGTAGAAGAGGCATTTCATAAACTGCTGAGTGGATACAGAACAAAATGACACATTTAAGTATTAAGGATGACACCATTTTAGCAGACATTGCAATTCCTGGAACTCTATCCAGAGGTGTGTGAAATGTGGGAAAGGCATATATATGTGTACAAAGATTTTATGCATAATATTATGGTTAATGAAGGGAAAACTACAAGCGATCTAAAGGGCCAACAAGTTGCTTACCAAGGGAAACAACTTAAGAACAAAATACAAAATTATTTGAAGTGATGATTCTAAAGACTATGTAACTGTAGTCACATAGTTATTCAACATAAGCTTCAGCCTTATATATAATCAAGGTGCTATAAAAACTATTTTTTGCTTTTTCAGGAAAGGCTGCTGACCTTTCAGGAAAGGTCATGCTGCGCTTCATTGTACAGTGTCTCTCAAGGTCCCTTGACTTCCGAGTACCCATGGGTGGTACTGGGCAACTACTGACTGGGCAACGGGAAGAGGTGACTGCCTTCCTGCCTTCGAAGCCGGTGAGGGACTGGAGTGAGCATTTCGTGCTGCCAGCTATTCTCCAGAGAAAGGAAGCGGGGAGTGGGCCTGGGGGCCCGTGGTATTCCTGGGCCACCACTGCGGAGACAAGATGGGTCCTGCCACCCAAGCCTCACTCGATGTCCAGCTCGATCACCCCGGGACTGCTTTGCTGCTATGCCACCCTGTGGATACCCCAATGCAGGGCACCCCAGGCCGAGGGACAGAGAGACACAGAAGGAAGCCACCAGCCCCTGCCCCTGCCACAAAGGAGGCCCAAATCTGGGAGGAAATGCAGGGAATGTCGACCTCCACCTTGCCTTTCCCACTCAGTCAAAACTAGTGGAGAAAACGCAGCCACTGAGCCCTGGGAGCTCACCACACCCCTAGGGGCTGCCTGCCTCTACGGCTCCAGTTAGAAACGCCAAGTAAGTGTCAGAGTCAAACCTAGGTCTGTCTCACTCCAGTGTCTTTGTTCTCCTCCTGCTTTCTGGAGTAATGAAGTCTTTTTTTTTTTTTCTTCCTGACTTTCATTATGTTTATTGTTAAGCACTGAAGTTTAAATTTAATTCTCTCTTACTGAAGTATAGTTGATTTACAATGTTGTGTTAGTTTCAAGTGTACCACAAAATGATTCAGATATATATCTATATATATATATATATATAAATATACATATATACACATACACCACATATGTATATATATTCTTTTCATTCTAATAATTACCATGAAGATTCTTTCAGATATTCTGTATCTGTAATCATGTTATCTCAAGATTAAGATTGCTTTGTTTCTCCCTTTTCAATCCATGCACCTATTTCTTTTACTTGCCTTATTACAGTGGCTAAGATACCTAGTGTTGAGCAGTTCAAGTAGTAGAAGGCAGCCACATCTCCTCCCCAATAGTCTTTTCATCAGTAAGGATGATGGTTGATATAAAATTTTTATAAATATCTTCTCCTAAAAAGAGAAATCTTTGTTCTTTACCTAGTTTCTAACTTTATCATAAACAGCTATGGAATTTTATCAAAACTTTTCTACATTGATTAAAACAATAATATAAAATGCCTCCTTTATTATGTAAATGTTGTTAATTATTTTCATTTTTAAACATAAAGTCATCTTCCATTCATATAGTAAATCAAACTGTAATGCATTAACCACATCCACAATCATCAATGTTTCCTTTATTAAAATGTCTTCAGATCACTGAATTTGAAACTATAATCTGTTTCCAGATACCCGGCAGGAATACAGCTTTTTCCCTCTTTTTATTTTCAATTTTGCAAGAGAGAAAATAGCATATCATTGTCTTTTATTTATTTAAGCTGTTGTTTTGAAGAATTTCACCTCTTTGCAATTAATTTGTTTACTGACATGGTAGTTTTTAAACTTTTCATCTCATTGTTTGTTTTATACTACTATTTTCCACCTATTTTATCTTGCTTTCAGTTTCTCATCTTGCCTTATTTTGGACTGACTATTTTTTATTCCATTTTCTCCTCTATTATTTTCATAATCAAATATTATTTTCTATTGTTTTACTGGTTTTCCTAGAAACTGTGACATGAATTTTTAACTTAGTAAAGTCCAATGTTAATTTGTACCATAGCCACTTGCCTGGTAATGCAAGGACCTTTGCACAACTGAATGACATGTGTCCACTCCTGACTGGGATGCCATTGTCAGAGAGTGGTTTACTTATTTATCTGACTTTTTAATTTTGGAAATAATTTCAAACTTATTAAAAAGTTAAAGAACAATACAGAGAAAGCTTATACAGGTTCACCATTTTTGTAATATTTTTGCCATTTTAGAGTCTTCAGTCTTTCTATCTTTGTAGATTAATATTATTTTTCTGAACCATTTAAGAATGTTTGTGTTCATTTTGCCGCTTAACTCAATGCTTCAGCATGTAGTTCCTAAAACAAGGATCTTACTTTTTATATGACTATAATACAGTTCATAAATTCAGGAAATTTTTCATGAATGTAATATGTATTTTTCATATTAATATAATTTTCATAAATAGCCTACAGTCAATATTCCATTTTTTTTCAGTTGTTTTTATAGCATATTTCTCCTCAGCCCAGGATTCACTCCAGAATGACACGCCACATTGTCCATCATGGTTCCTTGGTCTTCTTTAATCTAGAACACTTCCTATCACAACACTGATAACAATAGATCAGATATTTCATATAACATTTCTTCATTTGACTCATTGGATGCATCCTCATGAATTCTCTACCAGAAATAATGTGATTTTGTGTCATCCTCAGGGGATCATGATCAAAGGCACACATCACCCATCTGCCCTTTGCCAATCTTGACCCTGGGAAAGATGTTGCCTGGTTTCTCCGTTGCAATAACTTTTCCCCTTTGTAACTGCTGGGAGATTACTTCTAACCAATTTATTTCCAAGAACTAGAACCTGTTGATGAATTCCTGCTCAAATCAATTATCTTGTGATGATTGCAAAATCATTATTGTAAAAAAAATTCCACTCTCTCCTCACCTTTATCAGTTCACATTCTACCTAATTACTGAAGATAGCATAGTGATACAGTATTTTTCCAGATGATACTCCATTAAAAGTGAAAACAAGATAATGGTGTACAGCAGAAAGTAACACTTTGGAAATCAACTAGACTTCAATTTTTTTAAAAAGAAAAAAAACAAGATAACAACTGTAATGCTCTGTGCTTTGCAATATATATTTGTTGCTTACCTACTTTATGCATAGTAGTTTGTATCTCTTAATCTCAAACTTCTAACTAGCCCCTCCATACTGTTTTCCACAGTGGCTGGACCAACTTATATTCCCACAGACCTTTCCTTTTCTTCACATCCTCTCCAATATTTGCTATTTATAGACTTTTTGATAATAGTCATTCTGACAGGCATTAGGTAATATCTTACTTTTTTTGTTGTTTTTTAGCACTTCTCTAATAATTAGCAATGTTGAGGATCTTTTCATGTGCCTGTTGGCCACCTGTATGTCTTCTTTGGAAAAATGTCTATTCAGGTCTTCTGCCCATATTTTATTAGGTTTTTTTAAAAGTACTGAGTTGTCATGTGACTTGTTTATATATTTTAGATACTAACCCCTTGTAGGTCATATCATTTACAAATAATTTCTCCCACTCTGTAGGTTGGGAGAAATCTTGTCTTATCACTTTGTTGATGGCTTCTTTTGCTGTGCAACAACAGCAAAAAGTTATTTAATTAGTTTAAACTTAAACTTAATAGTTTAATTAGGTTTCATTTGTTTATTTTTGCTTTTGTTTATTTTTGCTTTTATTTCTTTTGCCCTAGGAGACAAATCCAATGGATGTCAACGAGTATTCTATGTTCTCTTCTAGTAGTTTTATGGTTTATATGGTATGAGGAAATGTTATAATCTCATTTTTTCACATTTAGCTGTCCAGTTTTCCCAGCACCACTTATTACAGAGATCCTCTTTTCTCCTTTATATATTCTTGCCTCCCTTTTTATAGCTTAATTGTGAGATCATTTCTGGGCTCTCTGTTCTCTTCCATAGATTACTGTGTCTGTTTTTGTGCCAGTATCATGCCAAGCTGGAAGCAAAACTCTCACTATTTGCAGATGACATACTTTATATAGAAAACCCTAAAATCTCCACCCAAAAACTATTAGAACTAATAAATAAGTTCAGTATAGTTGTAGGATAGGAGATTAATATACACAAATCTGTTGCTTTTCTATACACTATCAGAAAGAGAAAGCAAGAAAATAGTCCTGTTTAAAATTGCATCAAAGAGAATAAAATAACTGGAAATAAACTTAACCAGGGAGGTGAAAGAAAACTGTTTAACACTGATGAAGGAAATTGAAGATGATATAAAGAAAGATATCCTGTGCTCTTGGATTAGAATAATTAATATTGTTAAAATGGCCATACTACCTGAAGCAACCTATAGATTTAATGCAGTCCGTATTAAAATACTCATGGCATTTTTCATAGAACTAGGACAAATAACTCTAAAATTATATGGAACCACAAAATATCTCAAATTGCCAAAGCAATATTGAGAAAAAGAAAAGAACAAAGCTGAAGATATCATCCCCCCAGACTTAAAACCGATAATCAAAATTGGATTTTTTTTTTTTAATACCAAGATCTGGACTTTTTTGCTCCTGAGATATCTTTGGTTCTTGACACTTTCAGAAGACAAAAATTGTGTGTATATGTGTGTATACATGTGCATATGCATGTGTGTGTGTGTGTGTGTGTGTGTGTGTGTGGATAAGTAAATATACACACACATTCCAATACCTCCATTACTATGATTTCTTTCTTTGCCACCACCCTATTCCAATGAAAGCTCTGAATCCTATGGTGATTACCATTGTTTGCTTTATCCTACATTAAAATAGCTTCAGAATTGCTATACACACAACACTACAAACCCAGACTTACTAATAAGAGTGCACAACTAATTGCAGTTAAGACTGCCATTTTACAATCAAATTACAATGTTCAAGCTACTTGCATTTGATTTTTTTCCTTCACTGTGTGTATGAAGTAGACTTATATTCATCTATTACTAATTGTATTCAGTATTAGATTTTTCCCCATAATTGTTTATTTAAGATTATTTTTGAATATGTGGAATACCAATGTTTCTAAAAGTCAAAATCCTTTAAGACATAACCAGAAAATTAACTCCTTCCTCTGACCCTTCAACACCATTGGTCTCACCCAGTTTAGAAGCAATTTTCCCGTTTTCTGATTTATCCTTCCAGTGCTTTTCTGTTTTGTTTTTGCCAAAATTGTCAAATACCTGTATATTTTATTATTTCTCCTTTCTTCATCAGAATAGGCAGCATACTATACGTTCTCCTTGATAGTCTTTCCTATTTTAGTAAACAGAGACTCAGAATTTACTGCAGACACTTCATATAGATCTTTCTTATTCTTTCATACAGCTGCATATTTCTCATTTGTGTAAGTACCAAATTTTTAAACTCACTCTCCTATAGTTGGACATTTTGGTAATTTCCAATATTTTACAATTACAAACAATGCTAACAAATAATTTTGTGCTTATGCATTTTTGTATTTTAGAGGTGTGTCTTTAGGGAAAATTTCCAGACGTGAGATTGCTGAGCCAAAGGATAAATGCACATGTATTTTGGAAATTCATCTATCTGGGACTGTGCCACTTTCCCAGCACAGAAGTATAACAGTATCCATTTCACCAGAGACTCACCAACATGTATATCATCAAGGTTTTGAAGTCCTTAAATCTCCTTTAGCCACTTTTATGGGCTTTCCTGTTGGCTCAGTGGTAAAGAATACACCTGCTAATGCAGAGACATGGGTTCAATCCCTGGGTCAGGAAGATCCCCTGGAGAAGGAAATGGCAACCCACTCCAGTATTATTGTCTGGAAAACCCCATGGGCAGAGGAGTCCAGCGGGCTACAGCCCATGGGCCTGCAAACAGTCGGACATGATTGAGTGATTGAGCACACATGTGTAGCCACTTTTATAGGATTTTTAGACTTAGGTTAAAGATAATAATAACTTCAAATTATTCTGAATGTCTTGTCCAAACATATGTCCAAAAAGACAAAAGTAGATGAATTTGTGATTGGCAAGCTGTCTTTTGACCAAAATTTGAGCTGATGCATTTGAGAAAGAGCATTCAAGCCATTGTAACTATTTAAATTCAAAGGCTTAAATTATGCTTGTGGACTGATGGAAGCAGCTAGACAGGCAGGACTAAGCTCTAGCAAGTTCACATCCTCTTTGACCTTCAGTAATTCCACCCTAGGGAATAATGTTTTGTACATAATTCATAAGTCTCTCATCAAGGACAGGGCTAGTACAGTCATAAATCTGTGTTCTGGACTCTCTTTCATGTAATAATTGCCAGATCATTAAGAAATATTTTAGCATGATAAAAATAGTTCCTGCAAAAAAACGTTCAGATTCTTTTAAAATGTTCTTTATAAATAAGGAATATTAGTTCCCTTATCTGTGACATATGTTGCAAGTGTAGACTCAAGATTATTCTTGGTACTTTCTGCCATGAACACATTTTTCTTTGTAAGTTGTCAAATTAATCAATCCTTCACTATTGCCTCTAACTAAGACACTGTAAGTCCTTCTATACACTGAGGTTTTGAAGGTATTCACACATATTTTGTTGCATACTTTGTATATTACTATTTCTGACCCATTTGGGTTTTTCTTATATGTTGGTAATTTTTTATTGGGAATATATATATATATATTCACCACCTGTATATGAAGGATGGTCTGGGGGCAGGAAAGGCCAGGGCAGTTCTTGTCCAGAGGAGTGCAAAGGAGACAACTGGCTGAACCCCTAGAACATAGGATTTCAGGAGATATTTCAGGAAGCTCAAGTTAAGACAGTCTCCAAAAGAGGTCAGTTTAGGAAATGTTGAGTTTGGGTACATGGAAAATACATAGTTGAGAGATCAGCTCCTATGATAGTCAGCTGTGAAAATGGGTTTTGAGATAGGAAAGAAGAGGCTTCTCACCGTCCAGTTTCCTCTGTTAGAAGGTCGAGATAAAGCCAAGAATGTGACACTTTCTAACATGCTTCATTTTCATCTGACCCCAAATGGCAGCTATGACACTGGAGAAAGGACTGGCAGTTAAGAATCAGGTCATGGCAGGCTGTGACCTGGCATTCCCCACACCTACCACAATGCTGGTGGGAACTGAGGGGTAGGGGTGAAGAAATCACTGAAACTCAGTTCAGTGCTGAAGAAGTTACCCAGCATTACTTATGGGACAAAGTCTTAGCAATTCCCATTTGTGACTCAGCTATTTTCCATGAATAGTACAAGCAACCCTCTGTCTACCTAATTTTATAACAATAAGTACAATATCACAGCCATTCTTTTCCTGGAAATGATCTATTGGGGTTTAGAAAACATATATTCAATTTAAAGGAGTCCAATTGTATTATATTCCCAAGTCTGTTCCCTAAGTTTTCATTATATGACTTTAAAGTATGATAAAGAAAGAGCAGATTGCCTGCCGTATGATTGACACTTACATGGTTTTAGCCTTGGAAAATCCCTAAAAGTCCCTAAGCAAAATAAATTGCATTTTTAGCCCAAATCCAAAGGGACAAAACAACATTAGCAATTGGACACACTGTGACTCCCCCCTCAGGCCAATTAAAGCCTTAATCGCCAAATAAATCTGTTCATTTTTCTTTTTGTATTTGAGTAGAATGTAAACTGTGAAATGTCTTTGCTTTTCCATCTGCATGTAAAAATGTCCTTTGAAGCTCCTGGTATCTGGTTGTTCACCCTCTACCCATCCTCGCCCCACATGGCTATCCTAAGTATCCTCCATGATAAGCGCAGGCTGGGGATCACCTCCTCAACTCCTACTCACATCCTAGGGGACCTCAGTATCTGTCAGGATGACACAGCCAGCACTCCAGGCCAAGTGCAAGGATCTTCTCACCTGTAATGATCTTCACTGCCTTCCTTTCAGACACTAACCCATCCCACACCTGAGGGCTAGAATCAGTTTCAAATGCCCCAGGCCCAGGCAGGCTGACAAGCACCTCTCGTCTGGTGAGTTGGTGCCCTAGAGGTTGAGTAAAGCCCAGGAGAAGGGAGCCGTGCCCTTGGAAAATGGCCACAAACACGTCAACCCACTGCAGTCCATGCCAAACATAGCCAATCTGATTTACAGAGAAGAGAGGAAAAAAAAAAGTCCAGACTTCCATGTGTAATCTGTTGGTTATTCAATTGGCTCAATTAAAATGCAAAATAAAACAAAAACTACAGCAGAAGCATGATATGAGTCAAACTAAACTCATGGACCCCAATTCCTAATTTTCACCCTCTGCTTTAAACCTCTTCCCATCTCAGAGCTGTCCCATCTGTGAAAACCAGGGCCCTATTGACCCTCTTCAAAGGCTGCTATTCCTCCTTCTTGCTCCACTGCTCTGTCCAGCCCATGCTTCATTATCCTGAACACAAGATTTAGACTCTTTCCTTCCCTCCCAGGCTCTCTAGCACCTGGTCTTCATCTGGCCACTCCAGAACCTACTCCTGGGCACATTGCCTCACTTGCTCCCACACCCATTCTCTCCCCTGGGTCTGCCCTCCCTCTGCACCTGTACAGCCTGGGCCACCTTCTTGGGGCCTCATGCTATAGTGGTCTTCCAAGCAAGGGCATGTTTGTCTTGGTGTGAACCAGACCCATGGCCATACCCTAAGGAATATATGAAAGAAGGAAGGAAGGAAGAGAGGGAAGGAGGGAAAGGAAAGGAGGCATTTTCCAATTATGTTAAAAGCATGGGCTTTAGTATCAGGTCAACCACTCACGAACTTTTTACATTATGGGAAATTACTTAATCCCCAAAGTCTAATTTTCTCATATATAATACAGCCCATGGCAATGGGGAGGAGCAAAGGATTATTAGAGGCCACAGGCCCAGTACTAATGCCCAGAAGACAGGTGGTCATTTCTTGCTATTGCTGTTGTTATCACTCTACGTAAGCAGTCAAGACACCAAAACCCCCAACCTTAAGCACTGAGAACATCAGTTACACTCTCTTCTCTTTGGGGGTGGGCCCTGGATCTGGGCAGCAGTGATACTAGCAGAGAACAGTATGATTCAGGCTCGATCCTAGAATTGGCACCAGGATGCAGCCCAAATGGAACTCTGACTCCTGAGGGGATCAACAGTCACACATCTGCTCAGAAAGATGCATGAGGGGCTTGCTGGCCTATCCTCCCCTGACCCTGCAAACGAAGAGACTGAAGAAACGACCATAAGGAAATTGGAATTTGCTCTCCCTCCCCCACATGATGGGGTGGGAGGAAAGTCCTCAATGCCTGGATGTCCATCCAAGTGCATGGAAGGAGATGTTTCTCGCAGCTGCGTGGCTATCTGTGCCACTGACATTTGGGAAAGGTGGGGGAATTCATCCAAAGATGAAGATGATCTGGGTCTTTATGGGAAAGGTCAGGGGTAAGTCCTGACCCAACCCTCAGAGAACTCAGCCTCCCGCAGAGTTGACAAGTCAGTGGCCAGGCATTTCACCTCCAGGGCCAGATGACTTGGGTTTGAATTTGGGCTCTAATCTTTCCTATATGTGACCTTGGGCAAGTTCACGACTAAGTGCCCATTCCTCCCCTGTGAAAGGATGATATGAGAAGAGCAGCAGCTGAAGGAATTGCTCCAAGAAGTAAGTAAAATGATACATGCAACGTGCTTGGCACCATGGCTGGCACATAGCAAGGTCTGGATCAGGGCTGTGTGCTGTGCCACTGTGTTTAGTTGCTCAGTCGTGTCTGACTTTTTGCAACCTTCTGGCCTGTAGTCCGCCGGGCTCCTCTGTCCATGGGATTTCCCAGGCAAGAATACTAGAGTGGGTTGCCATTTCATTCTCCAGGGATCTTCCTGACCCAGGGATCAAACCCACATCTCTTGTGTCTCCTGCATTGGCAGGTGAATTCTTTACCACCAAGATCAATGCTACCTATTTTTTTTTAATTAGAAAAGATATATAAATGCAGAATTATTTAGAGAACCAAATAATAAGGACCTTAGGGCTGTATTAAATGTTATAGGATACAAACTGGGGGACAACTGAGTTGGAGAACACTCTATAAGGGTGGCAGAACATGAGAGCAAGAATTTGCCCGGTGATAAACAAACAGAATCTTTCAGTGAGGGCAGATAGGAAGTGCAAAGTTACAGAAATATGAAAGGGGTGCACAATTCCACTTTGGTCTGTGGGTTCTAGCAGAGTAAACAAGAGCCCTGACAGCTCAGTAGACGTAAGTCATGGGTGTCAGCCTTGAAAGTCAGGACTTAAATTTAAGGCAGCTGTGAAGACTTTGTGAGACGGATCTAAGCCATGGCATTTCTCAAAAAAAAATGAAGTATGCAGTCCTGATATTTAGAAAAGAGCTACCCTCACAATGACTTATTGTGGTGAGGTTGCTTGAGTTTTTCATCAGCTGAGCTAATGTTCTGCCCTGGGTCTCAGGCCCCGTTCTCACTCACCCTTCACTCAGTGACCCATGTGCAGGGGCACTCAGCGGGCTGAGGATACAGTTCCTGACGCACCAGCCTCTTTCCAAATTGTTACACCTCAGCTCCTCCCCAATGGCCACTGACAGCCCATTTCACTTGCTGAAAATGCTAGGATGCTGGCCAACACTTTAAGAAAACAAATAACCTTTTAATGACCTTGTTTTCATTCTACCTGCATTCAGACCCCAGCATCCAAATCTGATTTGTGACTTTCTTCCTCGCTGTTATGGTTCCATGACCCATACTTACTCAGCCACCTTATCAATTCATCCGGCTGGACACATTTCCTTCCCTCAAAATTTTGCAATGAAATCCTGGAAGGGGCAACTCTTTCAGGTGCCATGGAAGGTAGAGCACAGGTGACCTCAGCCATGGACCCGGTGGCCTGACCTGGGGGAACTCAGCACCTCTCTCCTGGGAGTCCTGGCCACAGGCAGGGGGAGAGTTCCCCATCCAGTGGGACCGCTGCATGGTCTGCTCAGCCCATGCTCAGACAGGGGCCAAGGAGGGCAGGTTTAGGGGCCAGAAAAAATGTTTTCTTTGGCAGAGCCTCTGCATTCCGAATTCCTTCCAGAAGGCTTCCATCATCAAGGAAAGATTCATTATGGGCAATCAGGCAGGCCAGATGGGCTGCAGTCCCCTGGGACTTTGTTGTCACTATTCATTCCCCAAACTGCCCATCCAGGGCCACACTGTCATCTGTCAAGCCAGCAGCAGGTGTGTCTGACCTCGGATGAGAAAGTGGCAGGACCAGACTTCATTCAGCATGAGGTATGAATCCAGGATCAGCTAATTCCTGTCTATCTTAGTCTGAATGGACAGCTATACCAGAATATCACAGACCAGCTGGCTTATAAACAAGAGACCTATTTCTCACAGTTTCGAAGGCTAGAAGTCAGGAGTCAAGGAGCCAGCAGATCTAGTGTCTGGTGAGTGAGGCCTCCTTCCTGGTTTCATAGACAACAGCTTCTAACTGTGTCCTTATGTGGCAGAAACGACAGGGGAGTTAAGAGATGTGGGTTTGATCCCTGGGTTGGGAAGATACCCTGAAGGAGGGTATGGCAACCCACTCCAGTATTCTTGCCTGGAGAATCCCATGGAAAGAGGAGCCTGGCAGGCTGCAGTCCATAGGGTCTCAAAGAGTCAGACATGACTGAAGTGACTTAGCACACTCAGACTATAGCAAACCCTGTGGAAAGCAGTTCATCTCTCTGAGGTTGAAGCCCATTCAACCATTCAAAACACCTTATGACTGTGAGTTTCCCCAGGGCGCTGACCTGACAAGCCCCTCATGAAGTGTAAACTGGGTTTCCAGGCTCTTCTGGGCCCAGAGATGGGCTGGAAGCACAGAGGGGGTGATTGTGGGGACTCCAGGGAGGAAGAGGGTGCAGTATCCCAGGGAGGAAGGTAAGGGATGGCAGTGCTGACAGTTATCAGGCCCTCCCACAACTCAGGCTGGGGAAATCCTCTCAGAGGATCAAACTATGGCTGGAGAGGCCCCATCAATGGAAGGGGACAAAACTGGACTCCCTGATACCAAAACACTGCTCTTCAAACCACCCCCAGCTACTCATGAGCTCTGTTGTTACATGTGCTGCTCATTCTTTATTTGGCTTGTAAAACACCCTTCTGAGCTTTAGCAGGAAAATGAATCAGTCTCATACTTGATCTAATGGAAACAAATTATAAACACATTTAATTTTTTTAATGTAATAAAACCCTCTGATTCTTGGAACTTTGGAGAGTCACTCCTGGGAATAACAATGTTTTCAGAATCGGTGGTAACTCACCTCTTGTTTATTTTACCTGCCAACAATCACCACTTTGACTCACAGACCAGTGTGAGCCTCTGATTACAGAGCATGTGCCATTTTGCTGTGAGGCGACCCATGGACCTTTTCTTATGGACCTGCTGGAGTCTGCTTGCTGAGCAGAACATTGCTAATGACTTGGAAGGATCACATGGAGAAATTGAATAGAAGCCGTTTAAACCTGATTAGTCCTCAGTCCATTTAGTGTACACTGCTTGTTTTGCAGCAAGTAAGATTGCAGAGCAGACATTTATTTTCTTATTTCTTGAAGTAGAGTTGACTTACATATTAAGTTAACTTTAGTTGTACAGTAAAATAATTCTATTTTTTGGAGAATAATGGAGATTATTCTCCATCATAGGTTATTTACAATATATGGAATGTAATTCCCTGTGCTATACAGTAAATCCTTATTGCTCATCTATTTTATGTACAGTAGTTTGTACCTGTTAATTCTGTACTCCTAATTTCTTCCTCCCTCCTTCCCTTTCTCCTTTGTTAACCATAAGTTTATTTTCTATGTCTGTGAGTCCACTTTTTATATATATTCACTTGTATTATCTTTAGATTCTACATATAAGTGACATTATATAAAATTGTCTTTGACTTATTCAAAGACTTAGCACGATATTCTCTAGGTCCACCCATTGGACCTATTGCACCCATTGGTTGGTACAAGTGGCAAAATTTCATTATTTTTTACATCTGAGTAATAGTCCATTGTATATATAATACACCATGCCTTCTCAATTGTCTGTTGATGGGCGCTTGGAGTGTTTCCATGTCTTGGCTATTGTAAGCAGTGGACACTGGGGTACCTATATTTATTTATTTGAGAAACATGGGCATTTTTTCAAACAAGCCATCAAGTCACAGAAACTTATGCACTAATAGTCACATTCACACTGCTACAGTTGAAAGATTGTAAATAATACTGGAAAAAACACCTCTTTGTAGATTACTTGGGGATATGCTTTTGCTTGAGTAAGCCCCTAAAGAATGGAGTAATTAAGTGTGGCTCTTCCTGGTGTTGTCTCTCATTCTGACTGTGGCCTGAGTCAATGTCAAAAATTATGGATGTGCATACCTCGTGGCACTTAACAATGTAAGAACCATGAGGCATGATTGCAAACCACTGGTGTAGGAGTCCTGGATTATCCTACTAGCTCACCCTTGTTTGGCTGACCAGATACACTTAGGGGAACAGCGTTGCTGCTCGAGTCCCACTTACTTAACGTACCAGGGACTCTGCACCTGGTTAGACAATGTTCTAATTTACCAGTGCCTTCTATGCCCTGGTGCCATGCTATTCTCTTTAAACCTGTCTTCTTGCTTCTGATAAAGTTGACTCTCAATGGAGGAGAGATGGACATAATAGCATCAGAGACAGAGATGGAGCAGTCAGCGCTGTGACTGTCAGCAGTCACGTATTCAAATGTAATACTCGACCATAAACTTTGCCTAGTAGCGACTTCACCCGGAGAGACAGATACCAGCTAGAAACAGCAGCTTGTTAGCTGAGGCTGGCTGAGCTGGAACCACCCACCCTTGTGCGTGCACATACGATCCTGCTGGGGAAGATGAAACATCTGTACTCTCTTCACATTGCTTTGTGTCCTGGCCTTTCCTGCTCAAATAGTCTTTCTAAAAACCAGAGTGGATCAAACCAGCTCCTAACTGTCATCACCCAGTTCAGTTCAGTTCAGTCGCTCAGTCGTGTCCGACTCTTTGCGACCCCATGAACTGCAGCACGCCAGGCCTCCCTGTCCATCACCAACTCCTGGAGTTCACCCAGACTCATGTCCACTGAGTCAGTGATGCCATCCAACCATCTCATCCTCTGTCATCTCCTTCTCCTCTTTCCCTCAATCTTTCCCAACATCAGGGTCTTTTCAAATGAGTCAACTCTTTGCATCAAGTGGCCAAAGTATTGGAGTTTCAGCTTCATCCTCAGTATGTCATTATTTAGTGACTCCTATATCTTTCAGGTTAAACCTGAGGTTCTTAACTGCACAGTCAAGGCCTATTTAAACCTACTCCTCCAACTTCATTGCCCCTCATTCAGGAAATTACTCCCCATCCCCAACACCTCACTCCCTTTCAACTCTGCACCTTAGGCAGGTTTCTCCTCTTCTTGCCATTTATCAAACCCCATCTGAAATTTTACCTGCCCTAATTGTTCCCTCTCTTGCATCCCAACCATTTCTACTGCTCTTTATGGAGAAGATATCATTGCTTTGTAAAGAGAGTTGTTGAAGTCTTGAGGTGAGATTACCAATATCCATCTCTATGTCCTAGAACCAAGCAGATGCTGGACTCCTGGAAAGAAATCATGGACACAAGGCATTGAGTGAAATTTGCTGAAGGTCATGCTTGTACTTCCCTTGTCTGGCAACAATTAGAAGGTGGATGAAAGGCCTTTGGACAGTCTGTGTGCCCAGGGGACATCTTCTCCTTCTCATGGAAAAAATAAAATATCTGTTCCCTGTACACTCATCTTCCTCTCTGCAAGAATTTAGAGGGAAGACAAAGGTATTAAGAATGGAGATGTTTTGATGGCTAACAAACACATGAAAAGATGCTCAACATCACTCATTATCAGAGAAATGTAAATCAAAACCACAATGAGGTACCATCTCATGCTGGTCAGAATGGCTGCTATCAAAAAGTCTGCAAACAATAAATGCTGGAGAGGGTGCGGAGAAAAGGGAACCCTCTTACACTGTTGGTGGGAATGCCAACTAGTACAGCCACTATGGAGAACAGTGTGGAGGTTCCTTAAAAAACTGGAAATAGAACTGCCATAAGACCCAGCAATCCCACTGCTGGGCATACACACCGAGGAAACCAGAATTGAAAGAGACACATGTACCCCAATGTTCATCACAGCACTGTTTACAATAGCCAGGACATGGAAGTAACCTAGATGTCCGTCGGCAGACGAATGGATAAGAAAGCTGTGGTACATATACACAATGGAGTATTACTCAGCTATGAAAAAGAATGCATTTGAATCTGTTCTAATGAGGTAGATGAAACTGGAACCTATTATACAGAGTGAAGTAAGTCAGAAAAAAAACACCAGTACAGTATATTAGTGCATATATATGGAATTAAGAAAGATGGTAACGATGACCCTATATGTGAGACAGCAAAAGAGACACAGATGTAAAGAATAGACTTTTGGACTTTGTGGGAGAAGACAAGGGTGAGATGATTCGAGAGAATAGCATTGAAACGTGTATACTATCATATGTGAAATAGATCACCTGCCAGGTTCAATGCATGAGACAGGGTGCTCAGGGCTGGTGCACTGGGATGACCTTGAGGGACGGGATGGTGAAGGAGATGGGAGGGAGGGTCAGGATGGGGAACACATGTACACCCACGGCTGATTCATGTCAATGTATGGCAAAAGCCACTATATTATTGTAAAGTAATTAGCCTCCAATTAAATACATTTTAAAAAGATAAAAAATAAAAGAATGGAGATGTTTTTAAAAATCTGACTTTGAATAAGACACTGAAAAGATAAAAGCTCATAAAACATTGGCCAGAAGTTCTCAGTACTGAGTTCTGTATTTTATTCATTCATTCACACAGCAAAGATTTCTTAAGCACAATCTGGGAAAAGTTTTATATCAGGCATTGGGGTGGATACCTGCCTCCCCACCAGCACACCTCTAAAAAGACAGAAAAGGGAGACCAACATGTTACAGAAGTGTGAGCATCTCAGAGTATGAAAGGGGCAGTCAGTACTGTTAAGCAGAACTGAAAAGTGGAAAATGGAAGATGAAGGCATATCTTATAGATTTTATCTTGAACTATATGAACAGATTATTTAGGCTGATATTGCCAAGTCTACATAATATTATTGCCTAATATTGAGCAAATTGTCAACAACTAAAGCAAAAAAGAAAATATGGCCCTATGACCAGCAGTCAGCATAGAACCATACTCAGCACTGCCTGTCAGAGGAAGCTTTCTCCCCACACAAGAGGCTTCATCCCTGAGTACCCTTGCATCTAAAAGCCTCACTTGACCCCCTCAGATGCTGATTCCCAGGCCAACTGAGACTTCTGAGCCTGCAGTGTGCCAGGACATCTGCCCTGGAAGACTTTTGCCTGCAGAGCCTCTCAGTCCCCTTCTCTGGGGAACAGGCTCAGATGATGACACCCCCCATCCATCTGACCCACTGTCTTATGATGCCCATGTCCAATAGAGAAATTATCTGAGGAGTCAGAGGTCTCAGGGTGATGCTGACAAACATCAGAGGGAAAGAGGGTGGTTAGAGCAGGTGGGGAAAGACAGGTGTTGACCCACTGGAGGTGGGCACCAGGCAGGCAAACAAATTGCTCTCAACAGGACTAGAGTGAGCCAGAGAGAAGAAACACATGGATGACCACAAAACAGATGGGAGAAGCAATGCTCACCCTGTAAGAAACAAACAAGAATCCAAGGTGCTTCTGGGAGCAGCAGAGTTCATGTCAGGTTCAGGATGGGACCTGAATCCTAGAGGAGACCATTGTCACAAGGCAAAACTAGACTCATAGGGTAAACAAGGAACCAAAACATGGTCTGAGGAGCGAGGACCGAGACTGGACACAAAAGCAAGGGATGTTGGGAGGAGGAGGAAAGATTAGATTAACAAAATCAGTCCTTTCTTCTCCTTCTCAGCAGGTGACATGGTCATCTTCTTTACAAAGAAAATAGAAACACACAGAGAAAGATGTCTTGCCTCCCTTCTCATCCTCTTATTATTCCTTGTGTATAATTTTTCTGTACAAATTTTAGAATCATCCATTTAAAGTAAAAACACTAATATTGACAAACTTCTAATCTATATATAAATTTGAGAAGAGTTAATATATTGGTAACCTTACACATCTTTCTCTAGATTTTTTCCTACATATTTGATATTTTATAAAGCAATTGTAAATAATGACTTTTTGCCTTTTCTGATTGTTTACCCCAAATGTAAAAATATAACTGTTTTGTGCTTGTCTTATATGCAGCTGTTTGCTGAACACTCTGTCTTGGAGGGATCTCGCCTTCCTCCTGCTCCTCTCTGCCTCCTGCTCCTCTTCAAATCCCACTGGAGAAACATCAACTAGCTCTACCTTTTCCACAATACCCATTTGGGAGTTTTCTCTCCCAAATCATTCTTCAGAAACAGCTGCCTCTACAAGCCCCAAGGGTATTCTCATTGTCAAGTCCAGTTGCCCCATCTCAGCCTTCCCTTCTTCACTTTCTCTGATTGCTCTGATACTCCTGTCTGGTCCCCTTCCTTTGCCGTCTCACTTCTGCCTCTTACCTCTCTGACTGCTTCTCACCATCTTTATCCCACATTTCTTAAGCATGGTTCTCCCCAGGAGCTCCCCCTCCCTCCTGTTTTCCTGCTCAATGTTGTATCCATCTTTCTAAATGATATGAAGAGAGATTTCAATTACTTTCACTGGTGGTTCTTTTATAATAATATTTTTGCATTCAATCAAGCATACATATTGTAGACTATAAAAGTGAATTTCAAAATAAAACATTATGCTCAAGGCAAATTTGCACTTGGAGTGGACATTTACACGCAGTGTACAAAATGACTCTCTAGTTCTGCTTGGATATGCCTTGGTGGAAAGTTTTGAGAAGCACTTCCCTAGAGAATCAAACACATACTTCTCCAGCTGTAACAGGATATACCATTTTTCCCCCTTTCTATTGCCTCTATTCACCCTATACTCAATCAAACTGAACTTGGATGTATCCACATTGAGCCTGGCTATAGTAACAAATCCTGAGGGGGAGCCATTGTTGTTTGGTTGCTAAGTCATGTCTGGCTTTTTGCAACCCTATGGACTGCAGTATGCCAGGCTTCCCTGTCCTTCACTATCCCCCAGAGTTTGCTCAAACTCAAGTCCATTGAGTTGGTAATGCTACCCAAACATCTCATCCTCTTCCTCCCCCTTCTCCTCCTTCCTTCAGTCTTTCCCAGCACCAGGGTCTTTTCCAATATGTTGGCTCTTTGAATCAGGTGGCCAAAGTATTGGAGATTCAGCTTAAGCATCAGTCCTCCCAATGAATATTCAGGGTTGATTTCCTCTAGGATTGACTGGTTTGATTTCCTTGCTGTCCAAGCGACTCTTAAGAGTCTTCTCCTGCACTACAATTCAAAAGCATCAATCCTTTTGGGCTCAGCCTTCTTTACCATTCAACTCTTACATCTGTACACAACTACTGGAAAAGCCATAGCTTTGACTAGATGGACCTTTGCCAGCAAAGTGATGTCTCTGCTTTTTAATATGCTATTTAGGTTTGTCATAGAAATTTTCTTCCAAAGAGCAAGTGTCTTTTAATATCATGACTGCAGTCACCTTCCACAGTGACTTTGGAAAGAGTGCCATAACTCTGTCTAAACCAGGTTGCCTGAACCATAGCATCCATTTGTATGAATACATAGATTTGATTAACTTTTAATCTCTTTTTAAAGCCAAAAGACATGTCAAACAGCAGGGCCTTTCTACGAACTCCCACTGGACTGAAATAAGCATTAAAGAACCAACCTGGAGCACAATTGGAGAGACACATTTCAGGTAATTTTTAAACAATAGTTTCATTTGTCTGCTATGTTATAAATAATATATTTAAATTATGATGACAATGTGCCTTCTAATTAATAACTCCCATCTGAATAGTATTTACCCTTGGAATTAAAATTTTCTCTCCTAGACTATTGCCAAACATAAGAAATTTCAGTCCAAGACATAATTTTTGCATAATGATTTCTTCCCAAAGAAATAAAATAACATTCAGTATGTCTCCTCCAGATGCAATATGGCAGCACCAGTATCATTAGTTCAGAGTGACACTGTCACAGTTCCACTCAAATAAAATAAATTTTTCATGTGGGCTGTTCATTTGGTTCAAATAACAAGCTTACTGACAAGTGTTTGTTTTATGTATGCAACCTCTTCCCAGAAATCCACAAAGGTAATTCTTAGTGCTTTTCATAAGCAAAGAAAAACCAGCATTATTGGCCTTTTGTTTATTTTGTTATAGTTGTTGTTCCTGTTTGAAATGGCATGATTTACTGGACTACTCTTAGTATCCTGTACAACGCCTGGGCCAGAAAGTTAGTTCCAAAAAAACAAATGTGATCAATTTTAACCATATGTCAAGCAATTGCTTTAAATGCTATATATAAAAGAACAAAGAATCATAAACATCATAACATAAACAAAGCATAAACATCATAATCATAAACAAATCCCCATATGGGATTTGTTTTAATCCAATTATGATTCTTTGCATACATATATATATATAGGATTTGTTTTAATCCAATTACAATTCTTTTCTCACATATATATATAGTTAAAGTAGATAGGCCAAAAATGAAATGACAGGAAAACATAAACATAAATTATAGGAAAGACACAGAACAACAAAATAAAGATGATGGTAAGCATGATAATCATTGTGAGATAAGCAGAAATCTAGGGCAAAATTGTTTAAGAGTATGAAGAATAACATCTCTTTTGATGAAAATAATGATACAGATTTAAAAGCCATGAACCTTATGCGCCAAACATTATGTTATCAAAAGCATAATGTGCACTTATATAAGAACTGGACAAAAACACAGTTGTTAGAGATATTAACCTACATTTACCATCCTAATCTATTGCTTTCATCAAGTGATCAAAAAATGTTATAGGATATTTAATGCATGCATGCTTGCTAAGTCACTTAAGTCATGCCCGACTCTTTGGACCCTATGGACTGTAACTCACCAGGCTTCTCTGTCCATGGGGATTCTCCAGGCAAGAATACTGGAGTGGGTTGCCATACCCTCTTCCAGGGGATCTTCCTAACCCAGAGATAGAACCCTTACCTCCTGTGACTCGTACATTGCAGTCCGATTCTTTACCGCTGGGCCAACCAGGGTGAAATTAGAGTTTCCCCTCACATCTCTAACCTATGGAGTCATCCACAAATGGACCACTCACATCAAACACAGTAACTGCACACGCCTCCCCACAGATTCCCACAGACCCACTTGCATCTGGCTGGGCACCATCAGGTCTCACAACCATGGCCTCAGGGACACAATCACCCCACTGGGAGCCACTTCCTCGGGATGCAGCCCTAAGTCCATCAGCCAGTCCGTCAGTGTCGCTGCTGGAGGGCAGCACGTTTCACTGCAGTAGTAGAAAATGCCAGTTACAAGAACTTAAATATTTTTTAAGAGGTGGGCAATACCTGGAGTTGGTCATCTATTCAGTAATGGTAACAAAGACCCAGGCTCTTCTTATCGTCCCACTTAAACTCTTAATGTCTTCACTTCTCCTCACACTTGTCAAGATGGCTTCAATACCTCCAGGCATCATGATCACTTCAGTCCGAAAGGAAAAAGAGGGAACAGCAGCCAAGCCTATCCTGGCATCAATAAAGATAGATGAGGAAATGCTGTGATAGCACACAGTCCTAGGGCTTTAGTGTCTGAGAACCACAAAGGTCCATATCTTCTTACTGTTATGTATTCCTCTGAACTCAGCAGGACCTCTGTTCTATACTCTCCCGACTCAGAGACCCAGGATGGAGAGTCGTCTACTGCCTGGAACCATATCGGCTGCCACAGCAAAAGGAAAGAAGACCTCAGACTCTCACTTCAACCATCAGAAGCTTCCAGCCAGCATCGGCACACGTAGATTCTACTCATACCGCATTGACTGAAGAAAACTGCACGCCACATACACATTTATGGTGAGGTTGACTTGCAGCTGAACCAGGTTCCAGAATGAGAAGAACCAGAAATACCGTGGAGCGGCACTAGTGCCCATCAGGAAAATTGTTAAATCAAGAATCTGGCCAACAGGAACAGGACTGGCATAGCTGGTCATAATTAGTTTAAACCAATCATCATTCATTGCCTGGGAGTGAGGACAGGGGTAGGTGGTGACAAAGGGACCCCTGCCCTCTCTGAAACACCATCTGCATTAAAGATGTCATGTAAGTGAGCTGCTTGCTTCAAATGCACTACAAAACTTGTTAGTTAAATAGTTCTTATATGCATTTCCTCATGTTGTACCCAACTTTCACTTCACAGAACTCAGATCTGAGTGTCAAGTGGCGGATCCAGGAGGTAAGGTCATTTGTTAGTCCTGAGCTCACAGCAATCCACTCCCTTAAAGACCAGTGCTTTTCTGCAGCACTAGCTCATTTTGAAGTTTTTTCCTTCCTTTTTGAAGCCCCTTGTACAGTGACGTCTAAGTCAGAAACTGGGTTTCAAGCTTGATGTACCAACCTTGGATTTGGAAAACAGGGTTCTAACCTTCCCTACCTTTCAGCTAGTGAGTGAATGAGTGATAGTCGCTCAGTCATGTCCGACTCTTTGCGACCCCATGGACTATAGCCTGCCAGGCTCCTCTGTACATGGAATTCTCCAGGCAAGAATACTGGAATGGCAGCTAGTGAATTGATGCAAATAACCCAAACTGTCAGATCTTTGGTTTCCTCACCTACACTTGAAATATGATGTCTGCCCTTCATAATTGCCTGGCGCATAAGAGAAAATGCATAAATAGTAGCCATGATTCTCAAAAAGGAAGAATATCTGCCTGACTGAAGTGCCCAGATTCTGTCCACAGCAGAATATGGTCTCTCGTTGTGCTTCCTAATGCTTATGACTTGTTTTAGAACATACTGAAACTAGATGCTTCTTTTCTGTATATGTACCTTGAGCCTAAATGGATACGGCGGGGGGAGGAGATTTATAAAATTTGTAATGATATCAACAAAAATTTGTCAAGTAGCATTTCAAAATGGAATCTTAATACCTTCATGAAAATCCCATTGTTCAATAAAATTATGATAAAAATTAGTGTTCAAAACCACCTAGCAATTATACCTAGAAATAAATGCTTTCTGATAGAAACAAAGCAAACTGCATAAAATAAATGAGTGCAAGTTATCACAATCACTAGGGGTTTTTTTAATCCTCCTTTTCCCCCCAAATCTTCTTTGTTTCTTTAAGAATGAAAACACACAGTGCTATGAGAAGTGAAAAGTATTTAGTGTTTTTCCCAGTAGTATTTGTTGAGTCATTACCAGTGATAAATAGTTTTTTGCATGAAATTTCTATATAATACCTAGGAAAATTAAGTTCTGATAAGGTTTCAATCAATAATTAAATCAAGCAAACTTCTCCTACCCCATTTCTTTGGCTTCCCAGGTGGCACTGGTGTAAAGAACCTGCCTTGCATAAGAGATGCGGATTCAGTCCCTACATCCAGAAGATCCCCTGGAGAAGGTCATGACAACTCAGTCCAGTATTCTTTCCTGGAGAATTCTACAGACAGAGGAGCCTGACAGGCTACAGTCCATAGGGCCACAAAGAGTCAGATACAACTGAAGAAGCTTAGCATGCACACACGCATCATCCCAGATCATGCTCAGTTTTATGCCGCCAAGGTAAAAAATAAGGGTTAGTCTATACTTTCTGATGGGGAACTTCAAAGTTACATTCTATACAAGCATCCTATTAATATTCCTGGACTTATCTCAGAAGTTGAACTTAAAACTCCTATCTAATGTAGGGTTGTTGCTCACATTTTGCAGATGAAGGTCTCCAGTCTTGGCAGCACCACATAATACACAGCTAATGTGTGGCGTGATTATCTGGGTTGGGAAGATTTTTTTTGTATAGTTCTGTGTATTCTTGCCACCTCTTCTTAATATCTTCTGCTTCTGTTAAGTGCATACCATTTCTGTCCTTTACTGAGCTCATCTTTGCCTGAAATGTTCCTTTGGTATCTCTAATTTTCTGGAAGAGATCTCTAGTCTTTCCCATTCTATTGTTTTCCTCTATTTCTTTGCACCGGTCACTGAGGAAAGCTTTCTTATCTCTCCTTGATATTCTTTGGAACTCTGCATTTAGATGCTTATATCTTTCCTTTTCTCCTTTGCTTTTCACTTCTCTTTTTCACATCTATTTGTAAGGTCTCCTCAGCAGCCATTTTGCCTTTTTGCATTTCTTTTTCTGGGGGAGGGTCTTGATCTCCGTCTCCTATACAATGTCATGAACCTCTGTCCATAGTTCATCAGGCCCTCTGTCTATCAGATCTAGTCCCTTAAATCTATTTGTCACTTCCACTGTATAATCGTAAGGGGTTTGATTTAGGTCATACCTGAATGGTCTAGTGGTTTTCCCCACTTTCTTCAATTTAAGTCTGAATTTGGCAATGATCTAAGCCACAGTCAGCTCCTGGTCCTGTTTTTGCTGACTGTATAAAAAAGATCTTCAAGACCCAGATAATCACGATGGTGTGATCACTCATCTAGAGTCAGACATCCTGGAATGTGATGTCAAGTGGGCCTTAGGAAGAATCTCTATGAACAAAGCTAGTGGAGGTGATGGAATTCCAGTTGAGCTATTTCAAATCCTGAAAGATGACGCTGTGAAAGTGCTGCACTCAATATGCCAGCAAATTTGGAAAACTCAGCAGTTCCAGCCACAGGACTGGAAAAGGTCAGTTTTCATTCCAGTCCCAAAGAAAGGCAATCACAAAGAATGCTCAAACTACCACACAATTGCACTCATCTCACATGCTAGTAAAGTAATGCTCAAAATTCTCAAAGACAGTCTTCAGCAATATGTGAACTGTGAACTTCCAGATGTTCAAGCTGGTTTTAAAAAAGGCAGAGGAACAAGAGATAAAATTGCCAACATCCACTGGATCATTGAAAAAGCAAGAGAGTTCCAGAGAAACATCTATTTCTGCTTTATTGATTATGCCAAAGCCTTTGACTGTGTGGATCACAGCAAACTGTGGGAAATTCTGAAAGAGATGGGAATACCAGACCACCTGACCTGCCTCTTGAGAAATCTGTATGCAGGTCAAGAAGCAACAGTTAGAACTGGACATGGAACAACAGACTGGTTCCAAATAAGAAAAGGAGTACGTCAAGGCTGTATATTTTCACCCTGCTTATTTAATTTATATGCAGAGTACATCATGAGAAACACTGGGCTGGATGAAGCACAGCTGGAATTAAGATTGCCAGGAGAAATGTCAATAACCTCAGATAAACAGTTGACACCACCCTTATGGCAGAAAGTGAAGAACTAAAGAGCCTCTTGACGAAAGTGAAAGAAGGGAGTGAAAAAGTTGACTTAAAACTCAGCATTCAGAAAACTAAGATCATGGCATCTGGTCCCATCACTTCATGGCAAATAGATGGGGAAACAGTGGAAACAGTGGCTGACTTTACTTTTGGGGGCTCCAAAATCACTGGAGATGATGACTGCAGCCATGAAATTAAAAGACGCTTACTCCTCGGAAGGAAAGTTATAACCAACCTAGACAACATTTTAAAAAGCAGAGACATTACTTTGTCAACAAAGGTCCATCTAGTCAAGGCTATGGTTTTTCCAGTGGTCATGTATGGATGTGAGAGTTGGACTATAAGGAGAGTTGAGCGCTGAAGAATTGATACTTTTGAAATATGGTGTTGGAGAAGACTCTTGAGAGTCCCTTGGACTGCAAGGAGATCCAACCAGTCCATCCTAAAGGAGATCAGTCCGGGTTGTTCATTGGAAGGACTGATGTTGAAGCTGAAACTCCAATACTTTGGTCACCTGATGTGAAGAGTTGACTCATTTGAAAAGACCCTGATGCTGGGAAAGATTGAGGGCAGGAGGAGAAGGGGACAACAGAGGATGAGATGGTTGGATGGCATCACTGACTCAATGGACATGGGTTTGGGTGAACTCCGGGAGTTGGTGATGGACAGAGAGGCCTGGCATACTGTGGTTCGTGGGGTTGCAAAGAGTTGGACATGACTGATCAACTGAACTGAACTGAACTGAACTGAACCGAATGTGAGGCAAGTTGAGACCTGTATCCAGGTGTGTTTAATTATTTCACCTCACTGTTCACTAGGAAGTGACTCCCTTTATTATGAACTCCCTGTATTAGTTGTTTCTTCTAATATTGGATTCTAAAAGTTGAATTGTGTCCCCTCAAAATCCATACGTTGAATTACTAACCCAAACTGAACTGAATGACCTAAGAAGGTGACCTCATTTGGAGAGAGGGTCTTTAAAGAGATAATCAAGTTAAAATGAGGTCATATCAATGGGCTTTATCCAGTATGATTGGTTTCTTTCTAAGAAGAGGAGATTAGGATTGGGACACTCAGAGAGGGAAAAAACTGTGAGGAAATAGGGAGAAGATGGCTGTCTGCAAGCCAAGCAGAGAAGCCTCAGAAGGAAGCAATCCTGCCAACACCTTGATTTTCAGCCTCCAGAACTGTGAGAAATAAATTTTTGTTGTTTAAGCCCCACGGTGTTTGGTACTTTGTTATAGCAGTCCTAGAAGACTAATACTCTGGACAATGTCTTTCATCATATTTACTATTCCTCCAGCATCCAGCCAATGTTACATCTTTATTAAAGTCATTGATTTAAAAAACAAACTGCATGTAACAGGTTCCAAGAGAGAGAGCCTGAGGCTCAACCACCAGACCCACAAGTAGATGTCCCCTGAGAATGGTTCCTTACTCACTCATGTTTGCATATCTTAGCTGACTCCTTTCCTGGCTGTGTTTCTGATATATAGCCAATGACAATCTACCTCTGTTAGAGAATAGAACTTGTAAGTACCATTCTCCCTCACTAGAGTGTAATTGTCTGAAGGCAAAGGACCATGAGTTATTTATCCTTAAATCTCAAGCAGAAACTAGTACAGCAGTTAATAGAGACACAACTGCATTGAAATAAGTTGATACTCATGGTATACTAGATCTGGAAGAATACCTAAATATCATTTTTAGATAGCAAAATTGGGACCCAATGGGATCAAATGATGTATTTTTTTAGCTAATAGAAGAAATCAGTCTTGCTCTCAGCTTATGAACTCTAGTTTCCTCCTTTTCTCCACACACATCTCTCTTCCACTTAGCATCTTACTTTGCAATTATGTTAACTTGTTCTTATGAATGTGTTGGATTTGCACTTGTCTAGAGATGATAAGCTTCTCCTTTATTCCCCATTGTCCGATCTGTGTGTTATTTTTAAGCCTAGTGGAGTCATGGAAATTGCTTGAGAAATAACTCTTAGGAAAACTGGTTCTAATTATTTTGATTTAGAAATTTATTGACAGCAACAATCCCCATGATTGTGCTTAAAAATGCACTGTACAACAAAAGCTATCCCATTTACACGATCATAGTAAGGGATATTGGCGGCTTGTAGAGTTCAGTCATTCCCTGTAACTTCTCTTCTCACATTATTCAGAGCTCTCTGCTCTCCCCGACAAGAGCAGCTGAAGACTGTCATGAGATAGTTTCACTTAAGAAAGTCATTTTTGCAATTCTAGGAATCCCCAAGTGTCCCTAAATCAGCATATGAAATGGACTCAAACCGCTGTCCCCAAGTCCCAGTAGTTCTTTGGTCATTAGTTGACTTTGTTAGGTCAAGAAGGGTGACTTGGATTAGAATAAGTAGAAACAGGAGAAGAAAGACATATTTCCAGTAGAGGGAGGAATGTGGACAGCAGGATGGAGAGGCAAAGCTGCCCATAAGTTAGCTAACACAGCAGAGGAGTGTTGGCTGGATCCTCTTGGGAGCAGCCTTGAAGAAGGGTTTGTACCATATATTACAGGCAGCAAGGAGCCAGCAAAGTGTCTGAGAAGAGGGATATGATCAAGGCCTGTTTGTGAAAGATATCAAGGCAACTAAACCAGTCGTCTGAGGAGGGAGTATCTAATAGGTTTAAAATGAGACCAAAGGCTTTAGGAGCACTCCAGATGAAGAGAAGGCAGTGGTAATGAGCAAAGAAGTAGGTGAAACAGGACACATGTCAGAAGTAAAGTGAGCCAAAGTCGGTGAGAAGACGGGAGAGTGAAGGCTGTGTTGAGTGAAAGAGGAGTTTTCAGGAGGATGGACCCCTCAGGACAGGATGCCGCTGACGATGAGATCATGGGAAAACCAGCATTGTGGGGAGGTTTGTGGGGAAGCCGATGGGTCCACCTGGAGCTATTGTGAGATGTCCCTGTGGAAATGTCCTGCAGGCACATGAAAGTTTCCACCTGGTACTCACAAGAAACTCCAGAGGACAGGAGTCTGTCAGTCAGGAGATGAAGGTGGATGTTGAAGTCAAGAGAAGCTAAGATAGCTTAGTCTGTTCAGCCTGGTATAGCAGAAAGGCCACAGACTGGATGGGCTAGAAACAACAGACATTGATTCCTCAGTTCAAGAGGCTGAGAGCCCAAGATAGGGGTGCCTGCAGATACGGGGTGCAGGGAGAACCCTTTTGTTTATAGACAAAACAAAATGCTGTGTTGCTGTGTCCTCACATGTTGAAAGGGGCCAGGGAGCTCCCTGGGTTCTCTCAATAAGGGCACTAATCCCACTCTTGAAGCTCTGCCCTCATGCCTTAAGCACCTCACAAAGACCCACTTCCTAATACTCTCACCTTGAGGGTTAGGAGTCCAAATGTGATCTGCAGGATCTGAATACACAAGCATTCAGTCCACACAAGTAAACTAGAGAGAACATACATTGTGGGAATGGAAGGTGTCCAAAGCTAGAAGTCTGAGAACAGCGACATTTCAGCAGTAGATGGAGGAGGCAGAGAAGAAGTGATATAAGAACCAGAGTTTCATGTGCCAAAGCACAAGAGCTTCATGAATGAAGGCGTGGTCAGAGCTGAAAAATGATTCAGGGAAGCTGAATGTGATAAAAGTATGACAAGAAAGGGAATAACCAGACATTCTTCAACCACTTTCAAAGGAGCCTGTCCAGTCAGATGGCTGTGCAGCTGGGTTTAGAGATCAGAGCCAGTTTAGCTGAGGACTCAGGAGGAAGTCAGTCAGTGGAGGCTGTGCTCACAAGAAGTTTGGTGTAAGCTGAGGTAGAAGCCAGTTGTAAAGAAGCGCAATCAGTGTAGAGACTGCAGTCAATATGGCTTGTCCCCTCACCGTTGCAAAAATATCATAGCAAGAGTCACTTTTTGCATAATTGGAACTCCTGATAGATTCCAGAGATTTCCCTACTAAAGTGGTTTTGTGTCTTAAGACCCTCTTGGCCATATCTGAATTTTCCTCACCCTGGCCTGAGTCTAAATAGGATCCCCAAGCCCTGTGTGTGTAGAAGGGCCCAGCATAGTGAGTGAGGACCAGTCTGGCTCAGACTTAGTTTCTAGGGCAAGTCACCCCACCAAATGATGAGGTGTTTTAGAGCTGCGGTCAAGTTTTTTATAAACTGGAGCTGGGACCACAATCTATTAAGTGCAACATGTCTGTTAATAATTACTTAATGTCCAGGGCCAAGAAAATATTTCTTACAAAGAGTGTCCTTGAAAAGAGAACCGTGATATTGGCAACGCTAAAAGCTAATGGGCTTTCTTAACTAAGCTATGTGCTGAGTATGTATGTATAGTTCAAACTAAACCAAGGTCATCTCAGTTTAAAATGAAGGCTTTGTATTTCTTTATTTCTACTACATAGAACTAAAAGCTTTTCTTTTATTTAGCAAGTTAAGGGGGTTTGGAGAGTAGATTAATGCACTTTGGGAAGGTTTCTTTTTTAACTACTGTTAAGAAAAATTATTTCCATATATTTAGTGGTCTTTCTATCTTTATATTACACAGATTTTTAAATTTTTAAATTACACAATACATTATCTGTAATATAAGACATATATTAAAATTATTCAAAATCCCAACACCAAGAAAACACACTATTAACATTGTATATATTATTTTTCAGATATTGATACAAAAGAAAAACAAGTGAAGATATAAAGCACAGAGATTTCTATTAAAAATTATTTAATAGCTAATAGTGTTTCATTATTTAGATGCTCCATATATTATTTTAACAATCTTTTATTGCTGGGTAATTAGAGTGAATCCAGTTTTTCACTAGTTTCAGCAATACTTAGAACAATTTTACACATAATTAGTCAAACTTTTGCATAATATTTCCCTGGCATACCTCTTATGAGATTGCTTAAAAAATAATAATTGGTGTTTGTAAGCACTTATAAGACATGACTCCTAAATTGCATTTTCAATTTCTAAATGCAGACATTTCCAGCTACCCTCCATCTACAAAACAAAACAGAAAATAGAGTAAGAAATGATTACTGTCAGCAGTTTGGAGTCTGCTGAGGAGACTTCTGATGTATATTTCCTTCTATTGGACTTATTGTTTCCCTTCCTTAATTGCAAGATATTTGCAAATTCTGATGATAGAGCCAAAAAATTGTGAAAGAAACCACCACTCACCCCCTGTTACTGATCCTAGGTTCATTTCCTAGCATGGGGAAAGGTTAGTTAGTAAAGATTTCTATCCATTACAAAGAATCTCATTTTCACATTAATCCACACCAATGGAACTTGGAGGAGGAGAAGAAATAAAGAACATATCCACATCAGGATAAATCCATGAAGTACATGAAATATGTGCATGTTCTCCTTCTTTATTTAAAGGCAGCATCCAGGATTCAGTTATGCTGCTGTCCTACAGAGTTCCTGGTACCCAATATTAACTCCATTTGAATTAATCATTTCATTTGATCATTGGAATAACTTTGTAGTATTGGGAAAGGCAGGTACTACTTTTCCCATTTCATCAATGAAAATGAAAGTTAAGCAGGATAGGAATGCAATGATACTGACTAATCTAATAAGAAAGGGGACACATAAGGAAAGAATAGAGAATTCCATCAGGTTGGGAAAGAAAAGACATATAGATGACAATCAGCAAACAGTTGCTAATAAGAAGCCAGAAAGTCCAGGACACTAAATCCAGGTCAAAGCTAAGGTCACAGGTCAGACCACAAGGAAAAGCATTGAAAGGGGAAAGACCATGAGGTTCTGCCCTCACTGTTGTGTCTAGTCCAGGCAAAGATGAACGTGAGTACACGCTGTTACATGGCTGTGGATGGACCGGGTAATGACTGATCACCGCACACTATGAATGTATAGTAAATGACTAAAGTGTTCCAGCGGTACACCACAACAAGCATTTAATTTCCCTCACATCTATGGGTCAGCTGGGCAGTTCTGCTGGTCTGAGCCAAGTTTGTGAGCTTCACTCAAGTGTCAGCCATGGGCTGACTAAAGATGATCTGTGTGGTTTCCTGATCTTGCCTGGGTTTCCTGATCACACATGTCTGGGGGTCCAGCAAGGACAGCTGGTAAAAGCAGAGAAGCAAGAGAGAACGCAGAAGGACAGCCTCTTGACTCAGAGGGCCAGAGGCTGAACACTTTCAATTTCTTGATTCTATTTTGTAGTCCATTTTCAAGAAGTGGGGATTGACCTCTAGATGAAAAAGTTTCCACAACAATATGGATAAAAATCCTACTAATGAAACTATTTGTGGGACAGGACCTAGAGAACAGACTTATGGACACAGTTGGGAAAGGAGAGGGTAGGACAAACTGAGATAGTAGCACTGAAATATATACATTACCATGTGTAAAACAGATAGCTGATGAGAAGATGCTGTATAGTGCAGGGAGCTCAGCCTGGTGCTCTGTGACAACGTAGAGGGGTGGAAGGGGGTGGGAGGTTGCGGGGGGTGGCGGGGAGATCAAGAGGGAGGAGACATGTATACCTATGACTGATGCATGTTGATGTATGGCAGAAACCAATACAACATTGTAAAGCAATTATCCTCCAATTAAAAATAAATAATTTTTTAAAAAAAATAAAGTTAATAAAAACAATATGGATACAGGAGAGCATGGAAAACAGAAGTCACTTTTGCAATCAATCTACAACACCATGAAATGTACCTGGGCTGGTCTGCTGGAGGAAAAGCCAGGTGTCCACATTGGGGCCATATTAGTTAAGTCCATAACCCAGCAATCACCAAGTATATGAGAGACCCATGCACCAACTATAAGAGACCCACAGAGCAGAACTTCCCAGTCAGCCCAGAGCAGCAGAACCAACAGACTTGTGAGTAACATAAAAGTCACTTGGCAAGTGATTAAATTGGTCCCATAAATCTGTCTTTTGCTTCACAAATGTTCTTACCCTAAACTATGCTATCCTTAGTAATATGTTTTGAATGAGTAACAAATGAATAGACATGAATCCATATGAATAATTAAAGTCAAGTTCTAATAGAGTAATTGATTATTCTAGTTTGCCATAATCTCCTCTGGGAGGTAAGCTCTACAGTGTCAATGATTTTCTGTCCTCAGTACTTAGATCAGTGACAGGCACACAATAAGTATTTGTGTTTATATTACAAGTTTCCATGAGTGAAATTATCTCAAAACACATTGTCTTTCATTCTTTTCATTCCAAATAGATTCACAATCAATTTCTCCCTTTAGGAGTGAAAAAGCATGATAACATCTGTAAGTTACTCTCTGAGGCCCTCCTGGGCTCGCAACCCAGTAGCCCTGCTGCCTCAAGCACAATCTCCCCCAAAGAGCACAGAAGGATGCATGGAAACTGACAAAACCCAAGGTCAGCAGACAGAGCTCTCCACTTGGTTGTATGATTGCTCCCTAAAATATTGGTGAGAATAGCTAGAATTTAGGGGCTCAACCACAAAAGCCAACTGTGATGATGAAAAGATGTGGCAGTCACTACCCCAATACAACAGATGATGAGCTTATTTATTTCAATTTTTATTTACTGAAAAGTGTTCCCTGAATCCATTTATTCAAAATGGGGTGGGGGGCAATCCTGAAAATGTTTGAGGTACTTACTACTTCTAAGAAAAGTGTTAGTCACTCAGTTGCCCTCTGACTCTGCAACCCCATGGACTGTAGCCTGCCAGGTTCCTCTGTCCATGGAATTCTCCAGGCAAGAATACTGGAGTGGATAGCTATCCACTTCTCCAGGGCCTACTACTTCTATACTTGGTATTTATTTAAGGCTTGTAAGTCTTGGATAAAGGAGGACACTGTTAATGGCATATGCATGATCACAGACATTGGCATCCTGTTATGTTATTCTTACTTATCCCCAAGGAGAAGTAACTCTCCATCAGCTGTACTTATTGATAATGTAGAAAAATTTAATGATTTGCTTTTAAATACCAAGAGTTTTTCTAGCTTCTGGTTTTATATATAGAAATAAAAATTGTTTTTGATCCACACCACAAAAATGTCCAAATTTCTTGTATTGCCAAACACAAACACACACTTGAGAAATGAAAACAGAGTAAAATTCATAAAATTATATAAACCCAGAAATGAACTAGGAAAAGAAGTGGTATTATTCCTGTATATGAGACTCACATGATTTATCTAGAATTTAAAACGAATTTTCAGAAATACAGCTTTACAATAAAGTCCACACCTTTGACAAAGTGATGGAATGCCTATAGTAGAATGAAGTACTTTGACAGTTTACAGGGCACCTAGAGACCCCTGGTCTCAGAGAATGACCCCACTCATTCTCTCCATTTTTTTTGTTAATAAACCTTTTGAGCCCCAGACTAGGATAAATGTGCAAAAATTCACACAGCTCCACGATAACAGACTAGTTCTCAAAATCCAGGATGCCTGTGTTTTCTACTTTCTCCCAATGGATCTTATTTCAGAAAAGTATAGATATTAAAATTAGGAGTTTAATTGGAGGTTATCTAGTTAAGCATTTTTATTTTTACCTGAAAAGAGAATTAACTTGTCCAAAATGAAGAGCACATGCTTAGAACCTGGAAGAGCTTGAATTCAGGCGTCTCAATGTTAAACCCCTGTTTTCCCACTTTATTACACACACACACACTCTCTTTCTCTCTTTTAATTTTATTAAATTCTGGGTATAATGTTGCTTCACATGCTATGGTATGCTTTCATTAAAAGAAAACAGCTATATGATGCCATGAGAATATGAAGGAGGGGGAAATACCTTTAGGTGTAATAACAAAGTTGTGAAAACATAAATTTGAAATAATAGTGTGACATCAATTTCACTGCCCCGGGGTGCCATCCTTTATATGTGTACATCTAGTAACAAATGCATGTGGTATTTGGGCAGCCATAAAAAGCACTTGGAAACCTTCATTAGAGTAGCAGTTAAATTCTAGGAGCCCTGTGATCTTAACCTATCATATAACACACCCATTGTAAGCAGGAGGGAGATATAGTTGTTAGAAATGGCGGAGGAGTAGGATGGGGAGACCACTTTCTCTCCTACAAATTCATCAAAAGAATAACTGAACGCAGAGCAAACTTTGCAAAACAACTTCTGATCGCTAGCTGAGGTCATCAGCTGCCCAGAAAAGCAGCCCATTGTCTTCGAAAGGGGGTAGGACACAATATAAAAGATTAAAAGTGAGACAAAAGAGCTAAGGACGGAGATCCGTTCGGGGAAGGGACTCTTAGGCGGCATTGCTTGGAGTAGGGTCCGGGCCTGAGTGCCCTGAGGGCAATCGGAGGGAGCTTCTGTGAGTTGCCAACTTGAACTGTGGGAGACCAAAGGAGAGAGAGTAAATTAACCGGCCGGAACACACTGCCGGCCGTTCGCAGAACAAAGGGACCGAGAAAGTCCAGAGAAGAGCTCGCAGGCTGCGGACCGGCCCAGCCCCGCCGGAGGCAGGAGGCAGGGGAGAGGGGAAGGTCGTGGCGAGACACAGGGCGCAGGCGGAAACTGAGACTGGGTCCGCGGAAGGGAGTGGGCGCGCCACACCTGGGGAGAGTGCGCCCACCAAGCCCCTGGCTGCCTGGACCGCTCTGACGGGGAAGGCACAGAGAGCACGCGCAGCTTTTCGTTTCGCGCTTTTGTGGAACACCGGAGGGCTGGAACCGCGTGCAGCGCGGGCCGCGCTCCATATAGAACAGCCGGGAGCCTGGGCAGCGCAGACGGAGAAAGCGGCGTCAGCCCCTCCCTGCAGCGCCAGCCCCTCCCTGCCCCGCAGAGCGACGTAACTAGCTACCTGAATAAGAGTCCACCTCCGCCCGCCTGTGTCAGGGCGGAAATGAGGCTCTGAAGAGACCGGCAAACAGAAGCCAAATAAACAAAGGGAACCGCCTCAGAAGGGACTGGTGCAACAGATTAAAATCCCTCTAGAAAACACCGACTACACCGGAAGGGGCCTGTAGATATCGAAAAGCGTAAGCTGGAACGAGGAGCTATCTGAAACTGAGCCGAACCCACACTGACCGCAACAGCTCCAGAGAAACTCCTAGATATAATTTTACTTTTTTCTCTTTTTTTTTCTTTTTTTATTTTTTCTTTTTTATTTTTTCTCTTTTATTTTCCTTTAAAATCCCCTATTACTCCTCCATTACTCCTTAACTTTCATTTCCATAGATTTTTATGATTTTTTTAATTAGGGGGGAAAAATTTTTTTTTCTTTCTTTTATTTTTCTTTCTTTTTTTTCTTTTTTTTTTTCTTTCTTTTTTTTCTTTTTTCTTTTTTTTCTTTCCTTTTTCTCTTCTATTCTCTATTTTTCTTTTTCTCTTATTTCTTTTAAAGTCCTCTAGTACTCCTCTACTACTCCTTAATTTTCATTTTCAATACACTATAACCTTACAAAAAAAAAAGAAGAGAAGCCCTATTTTTAAACCGAAGATTATTCTCTCCCAATCTTGACTCTCTGTTTTCTACCTCAGAACACCTCTATTTCCTCCTTTCCCCTTCTCTTCCCAATCCAATTCTATGAATCTTTGTAGGTGACGGGGCTACGGAGAACACTCTGGGAACAGACAGCTGCGTGGATCTGTCTCTCTCCTCTTGAGTCCCCCTTTTTCTCCTCCTGCTCATCTCTATCTCCCTCCTCCCTCTCCTCTTCTTCATGTAACTCTGTGAACCTCTCTGGGTGTCCCTAACGGGGGAGAATCTTTTCGCCATTAACCTAGAAGTTTTCTTATCAGTGCTGTATAGTTGGAGAAGTCCTGAGACTACAGGAAGAATAAAACTGAAATCCAGAGGCAGGAGACTTAAGCCCAAAACCTGAGAACACCAGAAAACTCCTGACTACATGGAATTTTAAGTAATAAGTGACTGTCCAAAAGCCTCCATACCTACACTGAAACCAACCACCACCCAAGAGCCAATAAGTTTTAGAGCAAGACATACCACGCAAATTCTCCAGCAACACAGGAACATAGCCGTGAACGTCAACATACAGGCGGCCCAAGGACACACCTAACACATAGACCCATCTCAAAACTCATTACTGGGCACTCCATTGCTCTCCAAAGAGAAGAAATCAAGTTCCACGCACCAGTACACTGACGCAAGCTTCCCTAACCGGGAAACCTTGACAAGCCAATCGTCTAACCCCACCCACTGGGTAAATCCTCCACAATAAAAAGGAACCACAGACCTCCAGAATACAGAAAGTCCACTCCAGACACAGCAATCTAAACAAGATGAAAAGGCAAAGAAATACCCAACAGGTAAAGGAACATGAAAAATGCCCACCAAGTCAAACAAAAGAGGAGGAGATAGGGAATCTACCTGAAAAAGAATTTAGAATAATGATAATAAAAATGATCCAAAATCTTGAAAACAAAATGGAGTTACAGATAAATAGCCTGGAGACAAAGATTGAAAAGATACAAGAAATGTTTAATAAAGACCTAGAAGAAATAAAAAAGAGTCAATTAAAAGTGAATAATGCAATGAATGAGATCAAAAACACTTTGGAGGGAACCAAGAGTAGACTAACGGAAGCAGAAGATAGGATAAGTGAGGTAGAAGATAAAATGGTGGAAATAAATGAAGCAGAGAGGAAAAAAGAAAAAAGGATCAAAAGAAATGAGGACAACCTCAGGGACCTCTGGGACAATGTGAAACACCCCAACATTCGAATCATAGGAGTTCCAGAAGAAGAAGACAAAAAGAAAGGCCATGAGAAAATACTCGAGGAGATAATAGCTGAAAACTTCCCTAAAATGGGGAAGGAAATAGCCACCCAAGTCCAAGAAGCCCAGAGAGTCCCAAACAGGATAAACCCAAGGCGAAACACCCCAAGACACATATTAATCAAATTAACAAAGATCAAGCACAAAGAACAAATATTAAAAGCAACAAGGGAGAAACAACAAATAACACACAAAGGGATCCCCATAAGGATAACAGCTGATCTATCAATAGAAACCCTCCAGGCCAGAAGGGAATGGCAGGACGTACTGAAAGTAATGAAAGAGAATAACCTAAAACCTAGATTACTGTATCCAGCAAGGATCTCAGTCAGATATGAAGGAGAATTCAAAAGCTTTACAGATAAGCAAAAGCTGAGAAATTCAGCACCACCAAACCAGCTCTTCAACAAATGCTAAAGGATCTTCTCTAGACAGGAAATGCAGAAAGGTTGTATAACGTGAACCCAAGACAACAAAGTAAATGGCAACGGGACCACACCTATCAATAATTACCCTAAATGTAAATGGGTTGAATGCCCCAACCAAAAGACAAAGATTGGCTGAATGGATACAAAAACAAGACCCCTATATATACTGTCTACAAGAGACCCACTCAAAACAAGAGACACAGACAGACAAAAGTGAAGGGGCTGGAAAAAAATATTTCATGCAAACGGAGACCAAAAGAAAGCAGGAGTTGCAATACTCATATCAGATAAAATAGACTTTCAAATAAAGGATGTGAAAAGAGACAAAGAAGGACACTATATAATGATCAAAGGATCAATCCAAGAAGAAGATATAACAATTATAAATATATATGCACCCAACATAGGAGCACCGCAATATGTACGGCAAACACTAACGAGTATGAAAGAGGAAATTAATAGTAACACAATAATAGTGGGAGACTTTAATACCCCACTCACAACTATGGATAGATCAACTAAACAGAAAATTAACAAGGAAACACAAACCTTAAATGACACAATGGACCAGCTAGACCTAATTGATATCTATAGGACATTTCACCCCAAAACAATCAACTTCACCTTTTTCTCAAGTGCACACGGAACCTTCTCCAGAATAGATCACATCCTGGGCCATAAATCTGGTCTTGGAAAACTCAAAAAAATTGAAATCATTCCAGTCATCTTTTCTGACCACAGTGCAGTAAGATTAGATCTCAATTACAGGAAAAAAATTGTTAAAAATTCAAACATATGCAGGCTAAATAACACGCTTCTGAATAACCAACAAATCATAGAAGAAATCAAAAAAGAAATAAAAATATGTATAGAAATGAATGAAAATGAAAACACAACAACCCAAAACCTATGGGACACTGTAAAAGCAGTGCTAAGGGGAAGGTTCATAGCATTACAGGCTTACATCAAGAAACAAGAAAAAAACCAAATAAATAACCTAGCTCTACACCTAAAGCAACTAGAGAAGGAAGAAATGAAGAACCCCAGGGTTAGCAGAAGGAAAGAAATCTTAAAAATCAGGGCAGAAATAAATGCAAAAGAAACTAAAGAGACCATAGCAAAAATCAACAAAGCTAAAAGCTGGTTTTTTGAAAAAATAAACAAAATTGACAAACCATTAGCAAGACTCATTAAGAAACAAAGAGAGAAGAACCAAATTAACAAAATTAGAAATGAAAATGGAGAGATCACAACAGACAACACTGAAATACAAAGGATCATAAGAGACTACTACCAGCAGCTCTATGCCAATAAAATGGACAACTTGGATGAAATGGACAAATTCTTAGAAAAGTATAACTTTCCAAAACTGAACCAGGAAGAAATAGAAGATCTTAACAGACCCATCACAGGCAAGGAAATCGAAACTGTAATCAAAAATCTTCCAGCAAACAAAAGCCCAGGACCAGATGGCTTCACAGCTGAATTTTCTACCAAAAATTTAGAGAAGAGCTAACACCTACCTTACTCAAACTCTTCCAGAAAATTGCAGAAGAAGGTAAACTTCCAAACTCATTCTATGAGGCCACCATCACCCTAATTCCAAAACCTGACAAAGATGCCACGAAAAAAGAAAACTACAGGCCAATATCACTGATGAACATAGATGCAAAAATCCTTAACAAAATTCTAGCAAACAGAATCCAACAACATATTAAAAAAATCATACACCACGACCAAGTGGGCTTTATCCCAGGAATGCAAGGATTCTTTAATATCCGCAAATCAATCAATGTAATACACCACATTAACAAATTGAAAGATAAAAACCATATGATTATCTCAATAGATGCAGAGAAAGCCTTTGACAAAATTCAACACTCATTTATGATTAAAACTCTCCAAAAAGCAAGAATAGAAGGAACATACCTCAACATAATAAAAGCTATATATGACAAACCCACAGCAAGCATCACCCTCAATGGTGAAAAATTGAAAGCATTTCCCCTGAAATCAGGAACAAGACAAGGGTGCCCACTCTCACCACTACTATTCAACATAGTGTTGGAAGTTTTGGCCACAGCAATCAGAGCAGAAAAAGAAGTAAAAGGAATCCAGATAGGAAAAGAAGAAGTGAAACTCTCACTGTTTGCAGATGACATGATCCTCTATATAGAAAACCCTAAAGACTCTACCAGAAAATTACTAGAGCTAATCAATGAATATAGTAAAGTTGCAGGATATAAAATTAACACACAGAAATCCCTTGCATTCCTATATACTAACAATGAAAAAACAGAAAGAGAAATTAAGGAAACAATACCATTCACCATTGCAACAAAAAGAATAAAATACTTAGGAGTATATCTACCTAAAGAAACAAAAGACCTATACATAGAAAACTATAAAACACTGATGAAAGAAATCAAAGAGGACACAAACAGATGGAGAAACATACCGTGTTCATGGATTGGAAGAATCAATATTGTCAAAATGGCTATTCTACCCAAAGCAATCTATAGATTCAATGCAATCCCTATCAAGTTACCAACGGTATTTTTCACAGAACTAGACCAAAGAATTTCACAATTTGTATGGAAATACAAAAAAACCTCGAATAGCCAAAGTAATCTTGAGAAAGAAGAATGGAACTGGAGGAATCAACCTGCCTGACTTCAGACTCTACTACAAAGCCACAGTCATCAAGACAGTATGGTACTGGCACAAAGACAGAAATATAGATCAATGGAACAGAATAGAAAGCCCAGAGATAAATCCATGACCTATGGACACCTTATCTGACAAAGGAGGCAAGGATATACAATGGAAAAAAGACAACCTCTTTAACAAGTGGTGCTGGGAAAACTGGTCAACCACTTGTAAAAGAATGAAACTAGAACACTTTCTAACACCATACACAAAAATAAACTCAAAATGGATTAAAGATCTAAATGTAAGACCAGAAACTATAAAACTCCTAGAGGAGAACATAGGCAAAACACTCTCCGACATAAATCACAGCAAGATCCTCTATGACCCACCTCCCAGAATATTGGAAATAAAAGCAAAACTAAACAAATGGGACCTAATGAAACTTAAAAGCTTTTGCACTACAAAGGAAACTATAAGTAAGGTGAAAAGACAGCCCTCAGATTGGGAGAAAATAATAGCAAATGAAGAGACAGACAAAGGATTAATCTCAAAAATATACAAGCAACTCCTGCAGCTCAATTCCAGAAAAATAAATGACCCAATCAAAAAATGGGCCAAAGATCTAAACAGACATTTCTCCAAAGAAGACATACAGATGTCTAACAAACACATGAAAAGATGCTCAACATCACTCATTATTAGAGAAATGCAAATCAAAACCACAATGAGGTACCATTACACGCCAGTCAGGATGGCTGCTATCCAAAAGTCTACAAGCAATAAATGCTGGAGAGGGTGTGGAGAAAAGGGAACCCTCTTACACTGTTGGTGGGAATGCAAACTAGTACAGCCGCTATGGAAAACAGTGTGGAGATTTCTTAAAAAACTGGAAATAGAACTGCCATATGACCCAGCAATCCCACTTCTGGGCATACACACTGAGGAAACCAGATCTGAAAGAGACACGTGCACCCCAATGTTCATCGCAGCACTGTTTATAATAGCCAGGACATGGAAGCAACCTAGATGCCCATCAGCAGATGAATGGATAAGGAAGCTGTGGTACATATACACCATGGAATATTACTCAGCCGTTAAAAAGAATTCATTTGAATCAGTCCTAATGAGATGGATGAAACTGGAGCCCCCTATACAGAGTGAAGTAAGCCAGAAAGATAAAGAACATTACAGCATACTAACACATATATATGGAATTTAGAAAGATGGTAACGATAACCCTATATGCAAAATGGAAAAAGAGACACAGAAATACAGAACAGACTTTTGAACTCTGTGGGAGAATGTGAGGGTGGGATATTTCAAAAGAACAGCATGTATACTATTTATGGTGAAACAGATCACTAGCCCAGGTGGGATGCATGAGACAAGTGCTCAGGCCTGGTGCACTGGGAAGACCCAGAGGAATCAGGTGGAGAGGGAGGTGGGAGGGGGGATCGGGATGGGGAATACGTGTAAATCTATGGCTGATTCATATCAATATATGACAAAAAAATAAAAAATAAATAAATAAAAAAAAAAAGAAGAAGAAGACTGACATCTGGGACTTCTGGAGGTCCAGTAGTTAAGACTCGACACTTCCAGTGCAAGGGGCATGGGTTCAATCCCTGGTCAAAGAACTAAGATTCCACATCTTAGTTTTTTGGGTGGTGCTGCCCAAAAAAATAATTTAAAAAAATAAATAAAAATGTTTAAAAAGACTGACAGCCACTGAAATTTCGTCATGGATGGAAAGAATTTTTCCTTTAGGAAGTTAGAAGTCCTTACTTTTTTTAATTAAAAGTAAACCTCATACCTGGGAAAAAGGAAAAAACCAAAAGAAATAAAAGAGAAAAAAAAGAAAAGATAATAAAGTGCATGAGGTCAAAGTGTAAATAGCAGCCAAATTTGCTCTCTGCTAGAGGACAAATGTTTATGTTTTACCCATTCCCTGTCTTGACTGAACATGGTTCCATCTATCGTCCCTGCTGTTTGAAATCCCAGACATGCTCTCTGAAGCAACATGAAGAACCTCTCCCCACATCCAAGCACACAGACACTCCATGGGAGCTGGGGTCCTCCAGAGCCTGGTGCCACACGGGCGACCCATCTGCATCTGCAACGACAACCAGAAGTGCCACTCGTTGGAGACTGAGGACCGTGGGCCCAGGAGTCAGGCAGCCCTGGGCTGAAGCCAGCTCCACCCTGCTCTGTGATGTTTGACCATCTGTGTCACTTCTCTCAGGTTGTGAAGAATAAATAAATTAACCCCTGTGAAGAATTCAGCCAAGCGCTGGCACACAGTAAAAATCCAATGTGTTTAGTTCTGTAACTGTTAAGCGAAGAGCCTGTCAGAGCCCCTGGGGCCCCGTGGACCCAGGGGAATGGAATCCATTCTTAGGTGAACCATGGTTCTGTCTGTTGTGAGTTCCTTCTACTTCACAACCATGAAGGAGCCCTTTCTCCTTGGTCCAAACTTTCACCACATCTTTTTTGTGGATGTTTAAACACTTCTGGCCTTTCTGCCGCTGCTTACAAATAACACCTTTCCACACGCATCTCAACAACAGAATAAAATGAATGATAAAAGGAAATTTAAAAACATCCTTCCAAGTTCGAGTCTGATGCATGAAGCAGGGCACTCAAAGCCAGTGCTCTGGGACAACTCAGAGGGATGGGGTGAGGAGGGAGGTGGGAGGGGGGTTCAGGATAGGGGGGCGCAAGGGTGCCCATGGCTGATCCATGTAATTGTGTGGCGGGGGCCACCACAGTGTTGAGAAGTGATTGTCCTCCAATTAAAATTAATTAATTAAAAAAAAATCCTTGTGATCTAAATTGTTTTGCCCATGGCTCTCTGCTCTGGACCTCCAGGGTTCTTAGTTGCAGGAACTGAATGGCCACAGGGCATTTGGATGTTCTAATCATCTGTAGAACAGAACAGCAGCCTCTTTCGAGGTACAGCAACCTGCACAACAAATATGCTGGGGTCTATTTTGCTATATTCACTGAAGCATATTTTATTCCTACTGTTTCCTTCTGCTCCCCTTTTGACATTTGAGTTAGAGGATGATACATTTTTGTGTCTAAGAAGTGCTTTTATAGAAGAGCACAAAATACAAAAGAAACTACTCAAAAGTCAACAAATATGGAATGACTCTCCCTGCCCTCCAGAACGGGAAAAATATTCTCCATGTTGTAGGAGGAAGAAAGAGATGAAGAAGCACAGGAAGCTTGAATATTTTGGCATAATTGATGTGGGGGCTGAGTCTGAGTCCACATCAAGGCAGGACAAGGAGGAGACAAGAACGAGCTGGAAAAGTCTGGGAAAGCCGAGGGCAGAACCTTGACAATCCCACCCTCCCCCACCCCAGCCCCATTTCCAGCCTCTCAAGGGAGTAGCAGCCTAGAATAGTCTGGGACCACTTCTAGCCACCAATGGTTGCAGAAATGTAAATGGTTTCCTGTCTGCCCCCAAAAGAACATAGAACTATAAGAAAGTTCAGCCAGATTCAGAAGTTCAGAACCAGAGATGAGAAAGGGTCATGAACTTTAAAGAACACAGTCATGACAATGTGTGTCCACAATCAAAGAAGAGGCAGAATTAAGAATCCTTCCGTGGCTACCAGCCCAGAAAACCACTACTAAAATCCTCAATCCTTAAGCCCAGGACATCCTCTGGGAAACAAAGGCGAGGGTGGGGAGACCCTGTGTTGTCAAGCATTAAGTTTCAGAAATTGAAGGATTCAAAAAAGAAATGGTGTTCAAGGATGAATAAATAATGTCACATTCATTACACACCAGCATTTGTGGACTGAAACTCTTAAATGCAACATAACCAGACACATTTCTTTAAACATAGGGATATCGGGCAATTCTCTCCAAACCCAGTTAAGTTATCCTGTGAGTTCCTAAGCATATGCCTTTGAAAAACCAGGGACTAGAGGACAGAGCTCTGTTGGAGTTGGGCAAATTTTGGCTCTCCGTTCTTCATCCTAACACTGTGGTGGGCTCCTTTCCTTTTCCATTTGATGGCATCAGGCAGAGCTAAAGTGATCTCTTTCTTATCCCCAGTTGCCAGGCTTTTGTCTGATATGACACGCCAGGGGCACACAACAGGTCTCCATTAACATCACAGTGGATTACAGCCTGCAGGGGCTCAGCCCCCACAACAATTATGCCAAAATATACAAGCTTCCTGTGTTTCTTCGTCCTCCTACAACTTGTGAAAACTGTTTTGAAAAAAGAAAAACACATTCAGCTTGCTTTTTTCTTTTTTTTTTTAATCTTGCTGTCTTAAGAGTTGTGTCTCAGTTGAAATATTTAAGCCAAAACATACAGAAAGAATAGAATAGGCTATAACTGCCTTGAAATTCCTAGTGAAATAGCTATGACAATAATAACTAATGGCTGTTCAAACCCTTAGGTAAACAGCTGGTGGGTCATTTTATAAGGCACAGATCAGCTGACCTCAACTGTCCCTCTGGTCACACTCGATGTTAGGGAGGCAATTCCGCTCCTCCCCATGGCACTGGGGGAGAACACAGTGACGCAGTCAGCAAGGATTCCTTCCAGCAGAGGAACCTGACCTGAACAGATCAGGTCAGGTGGAAACAGGCAGGAAGCAGGAATATGGCCAAATTGAACACAAGGATGAAGGCAGTTATGTCCAATAATTGGGAAAGACCACGAGACAAATGTTCCAGTTTCTTCAACAAATAAATTTCAAGGGAAAAAAAAAAAAAAGATGAGAGGGAAGGTGAACAGAAAAATTAGAATGATGAGAGAAACATGAGTCAGCACAATGTTTGGACCTTACAAAGATAGAACATTGATGAGACAACTGGGAAGATTTAAACCTTGGCCAGATACATGTTAATGGTGGAAATTGCTGATAATTAGTTTAAGTATTAGTTAAAGCATCATTTATTCTGTTTAAAAAGACTCTTATCTTTTAAATAATATTGAAAATGGGGCGAATTCCCTGGCAGTCCAGGGAATTATGACTCTGAATTCCCACTGCTGAGGGCTGGGTTCAATCCCTGGTCAAGGAACTAAGATCCCACAAGCCAAAGTGAAGTGAAAGTCGCTCAGTCATATCCGAATCTTTGTGACCCCATGGACTATATAGTCCATGGAATTCTCCAGGCCAGAATACTGGAGTGGGTAGCCGTTCCCTTCCCAAGGGGATCTTCCCAACACAGGGATTAAACCAGATCTCCCGCATTGCAGGGGATTCTTTACCAGCTGAGCCACCAGGGAAGCCCCACAAGCCAAGCATCACAGCAAAAAGAAACAGATTGAAAATCGGTAAAATGAGATGAGGTCTGGGAATTCATTGAACAATAAATGCAGCGGGGGTGGGAGAGGGTGAGGCAGAGATGGGACAAGAATGGTTCTGCAGATAGTTGCTAAGTTAGGTAAAGGAAACCAAATTTAATTTGTTAGAATTCTACAACAGTCTCAAAACTTGAAAAGTATCATGACTATTTAAATGCATGTTAAAAATATTTTATTTAAATAATACATGCTGTGATAAAATGCAATAATCAAATGGATATATAGTGAATAACACACCCATTTCCCTCCAGTGCCTATGAACATTCTCTTGGTAACAGACAGGAGTGTATTCTTTCAGAAATATTTTGTACTTTCACAGGCAGGTATAGGTAGAGGTGGGCTTCCCTGGTGGGTCAGTGGTAAAGAATTCATCTGCCAATGCAGGAGACACAGGTTCGATCCCTGGGTGGGGAAGATCCCCTGAAAAAGGAAATGGCAACCCGCTCCAGTATTCTTGCCTGGGAAATCCCATGGACAGAGGAGCCTGGTGGGCTACAGTCCATGGGGTTGCAAAGAGTTGGACACCACTTAGCGACTAAACAACATGTATAGGTAGCTCCATTTAGACAGATCTTTTTATGTTATCCACTATTCTGCACCTTGTGTTATTTGTAAATTAATATGCTTGGAGATTACACTATTTCTTTCTTTATTTATTTTCTTTTCTTTTCAATAGTTCATAGTATAGGGATGATCCATAAATTATTTACCTTCTCTGATAGCTATGAAACTCTAAGTTTTCTCCACTCTTCTGCTATTTCTGAAATGTGGTCAACATTTTTTCAAATAAGTACTTGCACATATGTATATCTGTAGGAAGATTTTAAATAAAGAAATAAAATATATAGATAGATTGTTGTTCTTCAGTTGCTAAGTTGTTTCCAACTCTTTGCAACACCATGGACTTTGCAACACCATGGAAATGGGTTGCCATTTCCTTCTCCAGTGGATCGTCCCAGACCAAGGACCAAACTTTCGTCTCCTGCATTGGCAGGTAGATTCTTTATCGCTGAGCCACCAAGGAAGCCCTTCAATTTAGATTAATACTGTCTAATCACTCTTCAATGATTCCGTACTAATTTATTATCTCATCAACACATAACTCAGATAGCTACATGTGAGCAAAGTGAATGCTGACATGGCCTAGAAAACAGTAGCACACAGAACAGCTGACTCAATATTTGATATATGTGTTAAAAGTCACATTCTAGTAATTAAACTTTATATGCTTTGTGTGCGAGAGAGAGAGAGTGCTTGCCTAATATTTCAGCCATTCTCATGACTTCTGGGAAAGAAGAAAGATCCATAGATCTTCCATGAAAATAATCACAGGAAACATTTCAAAAAATATTATAAAGATTATAATGTGAATAAAAGAACAATCCAAATTTTCAAGTTGGCGAAGGATCTGAATAGAATTTCTCCAAAGAAGATATGTATATGACCAATAAGTACATGAAAATATGTTAAACAATGTTAGCCATTGAGAAGATAAAAATTAAAACCACAAAAGACACTACTTTGCATTCTCCAAGACGGCCAGCATCAAAAAGTCAGTGTCATGTTGACAAGAATGTAGAGCAAGTAGAACCCTCATACACTGCTGGTGGGAATGTAAACTGGTAGAGCACTTTGGAGAACAGTCCAGAAGTTCCTCAAAAGGTTAAGCATAGAGATATCATGTGAACTAGCATTTCTGCTGCTTGGTATATAGATCCAAGAGAAATGAAAACGTGTCCATCCCAAAATTTGTATATAAATATTATGGCATCATTATTCATAACAGGCAAAATGTGGGAACAACTCAAATGTTCGTTAAAGCATGAACAGATAGACAAAAAGTGATATATCCATAAAATAGAATATTATTTGACCATAAAGAGAAACACATTTCTGACACAGGCTATTACAAGGTTGAACCTTGAAAACATACCAAGTGAAAGAAACCAGTCAGACAACAAACACAGTACAATTCTGTTTACATAAAATATGCAGAGTTGGCAGTAAAGCCAGACTATAAATGAGTGGTTGCCAAAGGCTGAGGATCAGCGAGTCAGAGGTGGAGGGTGGGGATGGGGTTGCTGGGGAGGGGCAATGTTGGGATAAAAGTGGAAGAACAGCTAAGGGGTACAGGTTTCTTTTTGGAGTGACCAAAATGTTGTAAAATTGATCTCTATGGATGCACTACTTTGTGAATACACTAAAAACCATCAAACTGTATGCTTTAAATCAGTGAATGGTATGTGAATTGTATCTGAAGATGCTGTCTATAAAAAAGATTAACAAGTGACAAGTAAAAAGGTAAGGTTTTATTTTGATCTTCTGATCTTGTGAAGGTAAACTGTCTAAAAGTTTTCCCCAATTTTAAACTTTATGATAGATAAGAAAAGGAATACTATTTTCTAGATGAAGACGTAAACATACATTCTATGCCAAGTCCCCAGGGTAAAATCTGAAATGCAAGTGTTTGTCTCTGACAATCAGAAGTTGTAAGTACTTGTCAGAAACAAATTGAATGTAGCAACTCATGCCCGAGGCCATGGTCTTTATCACAGTTTGCATGTATCAACCACGGTTCCATGTGCGTGACACCAGAAGAGCTCACGTCTGTCTCCCAGTAGGAATGCTTTGCAGCACTGACTGGCATGGCTCAGGTGTGGAGTGCTAACCAGACAAGAGGGACCTGCTTTGGTGGTGTTTCAGTAAATAATCCACTTATTTAGAGCCCCCGCAGCAGAACCATGAAATCCAGCCAAGCAGCTGTTGGTGGCCGCTGTGGCCACGGAGTGGCCCCCACTCTAGCAGAGCAGGTTAGCCTGTGTCCAGTATCCAAGACAACAGACCTCATGTCAGTGACTGGCCTCGCAGGGTATTTTTCATTCTGAATAGGTGGGTCTTCTAGATTGAGGGCAGTGCAGAAACGTGCTTTCCTTCTGCCTGACTCTTCCATCTGACTCTTCCACTCTGCCAGAACTTTCCATCTTTCACAGCTAAAAATCCAAAGGACTTTGCTTCACTCCAGTCATGTGGACAGTTTTCAGGGCCAATGATGGACAGTTAAACTACCTGCCTTTACAAGGCACTCTTGTGTCCATTTGCCTCTCCCTGGTGGCAGGGGATGGTGTGGACTTGCCCCAGACACACACCCCTAGTAGTTGCTGACTCTCCTGAACATGCCTCTTCTGGTCTCCCCCCATTAAGAGAGATGGCCTCAGCAGTAAAAAATAAGTTAAATGTATTGTGACATTTAAGGTTATACTGGAACTAATTTGTTCTAAAACACAAATGCAAATATGCATGACAATTTAGCCATAATAATGCCTATATCTAAGTTCTTTGTACTTGAAAAAAAAAAAAAAAGATGAGAATACTTAAGTGGCCAAGCAGATTGCTTAAAATAAAACTGTCATGTAATAAAACTGGATTTGTGTAGTTGTTTAAAGTTATCCTGTAAAGGAACATTTAGTAACCTGGGGATCTCACATCCCATGACAACACACAAGTGCCATGTCACCTGGCCATGTCATCAGGCCAAGGGGATGCTCTTCCTTTGATCACATTCTATATCCCAGCTCTCTCTTAGTCATCCTTGAGAACTTTACTCAAGGATGGACAAGAGGGATAGGAAGGTTTGAAGTCTTTCTATCACGTCCAAAAGCCCTGTATCAAAATCTCCTTCACAGGAGGTATCTTTTCAGCCCTTACCACCTTGAGCTGTGATTATATCTTATGTAGTCGAATCCTTCATACACTGACAACTCACAGTCAAGGTCATTCAGGAAAACACAGCACATTCATCTGCTGGAGTTGCCGTAACACAAGACCACAGACTGGGTGGCTTAAACAAGAGACATATACTGTCTCACTGTTTCAGAGACGAGAAGTCTGTAATCAGGCAGAGTCACACTTCCTCAAACACCAGGGAAGGATCAGTTCCAAGCTGCTCTCCTTGGCTTTCAGAAGGCCAAGTTCTCCCTGTGTCCCTTTATCATCTCCTTTTTATAAGGACACAGTCACATTGGATTAATGACCTCATCTTAACTCAATCCAGAACCTAGTGCTTTTGCATCCGCCTGCTGCTTTCAACAGGAATAATTGGGGCCACATTTAAGTTTACACATACAAACCTACTCAGCCAAGTACCACACAATTGAGATGTGTAATTTTAGTTGTGTGTGTGTGTGCACTAAGTCACTTCAGGCATGTCCGACTCTTTTGAGACCTTGTGGACTGTAGCCCGCCAGTCTCCTCTGTCCAAGGGATTCTCCAGGCAAGACTACTGGAGTGGGTTGCCACGCCCTCCTCCAGAGGATCTTCCCAATCCAGGGATCAAACCCACATCTCTTATGTCTCCTGCATTGGCAGGTGGATTTTTTTAGCACTAGCACCACTGGGGAATGCTCAATTTTAGATATACCTCAAATCAACATTTGTGGACCCCTGTATTTCCTATCATTTCTGTTTCATTGTAAGTGCACAGGTGGAAGTCCCATCCTCTAGAGCACCTCCCAGCCAGTTTGATGGTGAATGAGGAGCTTCATCCAGTGGTGCTGCAAAAATGTAAGGAGGGAAGTTGTATGATGTTTTGATGTTTGTTTCTATGTTGCAGACTCAGATGCGCTGCTCTGATCCACACATGCCTTTGTAAAAGACGCATGATTCTGCACACTTTACACGTGAAGCCTGAGGATCCCCAAGGAAGCAGCTTTCCCTCAGGGTAGCCCAGTCTCCAAAGCACGCTCCACGGGGCCACTGTGCAGACTCCCGGTTTCTGCAGCGCTGGACCACACACAGCAGTGTCAGGATGCAGCCTAGGCCTGCCTGTCAGCTGGACTCTTGTCCAGCACACATCTAGACCCGAGCAAGCACCCCTCATAAACTCAGGGAGTGGGAGGGCAAAGCAGAAGCAGCTCTCTCTCTCATTCCCTGTTCCTGCTCAACTTCTCCCCGTGGGCTTGGTCTGGGGGTGGGAGGTCTGTGCTTTTTTGCTGATTTAGGGTCACTGACTACTTAGGCTATGGTTTTTCCAGTAGTCATGTATGGATATGAGAGTTGGACTATAAAGAAAGCTGAGCACTGAAGAATAGATGCTTTTGAACTGTGGTGTTGGAGAAGACTCTTGAGAGTCCCTTGGACTACAAGGAGATCCAACCAGTCCATCCTAAGGGAGATCAGCCCTGGGTGTTCACTGGAAGGACTGATGTTGAAGCTGAAACTCCAATACTTTGGCCGCCTGATGCGAAGAGCTGACTCATTTGAAAAGACCGTGATGCTGGGAAAGATTGATGGCGGGAGAAGAAGGGGATGACAGAGGATGAGATGGCTGGGTGGCATCACCAACTCAATGGACATGAGTTTGGGTAAACTCCAGGAGTTGGTGACGGACAGGGAGGCCTGGCGTGCAGCAGTCCATGGGGTCGCAAAGAGTCGGACACGACTGAGCGACTGAGACTGAACTGAACTGAAGGCTCACTGGCTACTGATCGGGGCCACAAGAGAGGCAGAGCCGGTGGTCCCCTCCCATCCAGGGAAGCCCAGGCCGAACCGGAGCTACCGCAGTTGGGGATCTCAAAGGCAGAGGACCCCTGCCCTGAGGAAGTGTTCATCCAGGGAGGGAAACCAGCTCAACAGCACAAAACAAAACAGATACACCAGAGACCAAGAAGACAAGGAAAATGTGCATGATGTGACAGTAGCTGAGCAGAAGGAAAGCAATGACAAAAGAGAGGGAAATGGGCAGAGGCAGACCTGGTTTTGCACCCTTGCACAAGAAGCAAGGTGCTCGTCGTGAAAATGGAACAGGGACACCAGGGTCCTGCAGGTGAGGAAGAACTCTAGTCATTTTTCTCATGGGGAGTATTTGAAAATCGGGACTAGACAATGAGGGCAGAGTGGGTGCTGAGTGAGTGTGCTGCTTGGATCAGACGATTTTAGTTAAGAAGTTTGAGTTGAGTGAGGGACTAGGAACCAAGACGGAGGGCATCTTATTGTTGTTGTTTAGTTGCTAAGTCATGTGCAACTCTTTCACAACCCCATGGACTGTAGCCCACAAGGCTCCTCTGTCCATGGGATTTCCCAGGCAGGAATACTGGAGTGGGTTGTCATTTGCTTCTCCAAGGGATCTTCCAGACACAGGGATTGAACCAGCATCTCCTGCACTGGCAGGTGGATTCTTTACTGCTGAGCTACCTGGGAAGCCCTGAGAAGGTCTTACTGTCTAGAAAACTTGACCTATTCCTTTGAGGATGAAGACAGCCTATGGAGCCTCTGGGATTTGAGAAATCCTGCCACTACATACATCTCCCAGCATGGAAGCAAGACAGGCCGGTCATGGCTTCCCTAGACCGTGGGTCTCGGGTGAAATCAACAGGCTGTTTCCTTTAAACAGGTGTGTCCAGGGTGTGCCACCACACTCACTTCATCAGAGGGTGCCCCTCACTCAGCACAGACACCAGGACATTTAAACCCCAGCCATGGGGAGAGTGGGCTTCCCAGGTGGCGAGAGTAGTAAAGCACCCGCCTGCCAGTGCAGGAGACTTAAGAGATGCAGGTTCAGTCCCTGAGTCAGAATGATCCCCTGGAGGAGGCCATGGCAACCCACTCCAGTATTCTTGCCTGGAAAATCCCATGGACAGAGAAGTCTGGTGGGCCACAGTCCATGGGGTGGCAAAGAGTCAGACAAGACTGAAGCCACTCAGGATGCACTCACATAGGGAGAATGAACGATGTGAACCCACCTCTTACTAAGGAACATCCTCATGGAACCCATCCTTCCCTGCTGCTACTGCACAATCACAGAGCCTGGCTCCCGCTGCAGCCCCACAGAAAAGTAAAAATAGAACATGAGCGAAATTGGGGTGGAGAAGGGGATAGAAGGGGAGGGAGAGGGCAGGAGGGGTGAGGAGGGATCTTCCCTAAGATCCACGGAAGAGCCTGGTAGGTGGAGAAAGAAGACCCTTTCTCTCTTCTTTCCTCCCAGCCAAGGAAACCAGTGAAAGCTGGTTCTCACAGCTCCTTCTCCCCTGTCCCTCACTCTGCCACCTCTACGCTACCCCCACCCCTACTCCCAAGATTCTGCAGCAGCTGACAGCATATTCACTGGAGGTTTTTTTTTTCTCTCAGGAAAGTAACCCAACCCACACCCCACCTGGCAGACCCAGTCAGAGCTGTCCCAGTAACCAAAGACACAGTGCCTTTTTCTATTTTCTTAGAAAATGACAAGATAAAAATCAAGGTGAACCGGGAGAAGCCATGCCTTAGATAACTTTATTACCTAGGTGACTTTGAATAAAATGTTCCTGAAATGATCTTCTATGAGAGTAGATGTGCGTTCCCTGAGACTCTGCATGAATCAACGGAATCATGAGGAATTTGACATCAAAGGTCATCGTGTTCGTTTGGCAGAAACCAAAAAAAGTATCCGCATTCAATTGTGTGAGAGAAAGCATTTCCTCTTCATTAGACAAGTTTTCCTTAGGGAATAATATAGAACGTTGTCTAATTTGGGTTTTCTTGGACATTCCCAGGAAAACTGCTCTTTAGAGGAAGCGGTTTCCCATGGTGGCTGGTCCATGAGATTCCTGGTCAGAGACCGCCATCTGCTGGACAGAGGATGGGCCAGAAACCAACAGGATTTTCTCTGTTTTGGGCTCAAAGAAGCTGGTAATGGAAAACAGCCACAAATGAGTTAATCTGGAGAAGGATTTAGATAGATGAGGCTCAGACACTCTCTGGCACCGGGCTGAGAGTTCCAAAATACCTGAGCCTCCCCAGGGCAATGTTGTGGAGCACAAGCCTTCACGACATCCCAACCATGAGCAGGTTGTTAAAATGAAGGTTCCCAAGCCCCTTCCTGAACAGTCCATTTCAGGATGTCTGGTGGGGGCCTGAGACTCAGCATTTTGAGCACACTCTCTGGGTAATTCCATCATTGCCCAAGAAAGGAAAAGGGGTCCTGAAAGGGACGAGGTACGGTGGGGCCCATCTGAATTCCTGACCCTGGTCTGGGATCTTGAACAAGCTAACCACCCCACCCCACCCACCCCCACCGCTCTGCCCCTCACCGACCCAGGACAAGGACAGAGATCCAGTCCCATCAGCCCTCTGCTTTTCTCTCCACTGCAGAAGGTTTGAGTTCCTCAATGGGACAGACAGGCTCATCTGATCCATTCCACCAACTCTGCCCACTCCCCTCTCCAGTTAGCCCCTGGTCCTCCCCAACGTGTCCATTCGGAAGACCAAGCCAGGTTATATATATGCAGCTATGGAGGTGGCATGGATCTTCTCACAAAACTCTAGTTAGGGAAACAGGTGGAGACTGTATACAGCCCAGGAATGCAGGGTACTGACCCCCAACTTGAGGAAAACTGAGCACACATTGCCTCCCCCCCCACCTCTGTCTCCTTTCACACCTGCTAGTTGTGTGTGTGACGTCCTTCTGAGGTGTGGGCTGAACAGAGTGGTGTGGCTGCCTGGGGCGAATGAAGCAGTGTGGCTGTGTGGCCTGGTGCAGACGGGGCATGCACAGGGGCTCTGGTTACTGCAGAAGGGGATGGTCTCGGCGCTGATGGACAAGGACATTGGCATTACCGACACAACCATGAGGGATCCACCGTGGGGGTTATTGCCTTCACCTGTGCTCACCCTCCCTCTGGTTAAGTCAGACATACTGAACTGATTCGGAGAAGGCAATGGCACCCCACTCCAGTACTCTTGCCTGGAAAATCCCATAGACGGTGGGCTGCCGTCTATGGGGTCGCAGAGAGTTAGACACAACTGAAGCGACTTAGCAGCAGCAGCAGCATTGAACTGATTAGGCTCAGAGGTCTAAGCTACAAAGGACTTGTATGTCTGACTTCATGGTGTGTGTCCCCCTGAGACCCTCCTCCTGTCTGAATTCTTCCTGAAGGGAGGATACCTACCCTGCGAAGAGCACTCAGTCCATTCCCCCTCCACTCCAGCTCCCCGAGTTCAGCATTCCCATGATTCATGTAGGCCTGTCCACGCAGACCTTATTTATAGCTTCTAAATATTGGCCCTGGAGCTGCCTCCAGAGTGCCAGGTACTTTCTGAGGGAGAACACAGCTCAGGGTGCTCTTTCTTCCTCTCTCCCTCTCTCTCTGTCTCTCTGTCTCTCTCTATTTCTCTCCTTGTCCAAAGGCTGTTTCTGAATCACCAGCCCTTTGCCAAGGGGGAGCTCAGACCACCAAGACCAACTCCAGTAATGTCTTCAGGTTTCCACCATTCTGAATTGAAGGGCACCACCATCCGTGGAGGGTGTGGGATGGTTTGAGAAACTCAACATCTTTAAAAATCTTGCAGTCAAGGACTGGCCCTCACTGACTACACGTCCAGGGAGAGCATTTCAGTGCCCCTCCTGCAGGTGCTGGGATACCACCCAAAGGTGCACAGACTTGGTGGAGTCCTTTCTTACTTTTCTAAGGGCATGGACAGCCTTTATGTTACACAGGACTCACAGAGCCCACCCCAGGCATGGACCACAGCCTGGGAGCTGCTGGCACTGGCAGATGATAGAGGTGGATCCCTCATCTCCCTACGCTAGTGCCCGGCCCAGTGAGAGGCACAGTATCCTTCAGGGTCCCTAGCACCATTTGGGGTCCACTAAGGGGATGCAAGCAGGACATGGGACAGGAGTGGAAGTGTGTGCTGCATCTCCGGCTTCTATCATATTAGTGGATCTGGGGTGAGGGGCTCAGAGACCCCCATCAAAGCCAGCTGACTGAGACAAAAATGGAGCATTTCCTGCTCTGTGCTGTGGCCCACAGCTAGAACAGACCAGGGACCCCTGCTGCTCTCCAGTCCCCAGCTTCACCCCACTCCAGGCCTCCAGCACTTAGAGACACAGCACCCACTCCCGAGTGTGAGCACCAGGTCTTGCCATGGCCAGAATGTCTCCTCTCCTTAACTGTTCATCACTGGCTGCTCCTTGATATTCTACTTAAAAGAGTCACTCTGCCTAGGTTCTATCACTTCTCCTGGCTTTATTTTCCTGGTTGGGCCAGCCACTGTTGGAAATAATCTTATTTGTTTAAGTGTTTAATTGTTTCCTGATTGAAACCAGAAGACCCAGTTTCTGGTTCTGCTGCCCACATGCAGTGCTTGCCCTTAGATTAGCAGTTTCCTTCTCTGCCCCATCAGCTGGTGTGTCCGGCAAGACCCAGGGCCCTTCCCGCACAGTCCTCCGTGACCCGCCTGGTCTTCCCTCCATTTCCATCACTTCTCTTGTTTCTTTATTGCATCCCCAAGGCATGGATGCTCTGAGCCAGCAAGTGTCAGCAGGAATCACGATCAAGGTAGCTGGATTCATTACCTGCAGAGGCCTCTGCCATCTATCAGTCCCTCAGCAGAGTCCAGAGAAAAAGAGGAATCATAAAAACTCATAAAGGAACTGGCAGAACTCGTAGAAAATGTAAACCAAAACATCTGTGGGTAGGCTGCACCATCCAGGACTTTGAATCCCAGAAGCCTTCCTTCCAGGAGCAAAAAGGGTACCAGTTAAAGACTCTACCAAGTTACAGGCTGGGGTACAGTTCTTGAGGGACATGGACCAGACAAAAATTCTTCAGATACAGAGAGAGGGAGAGACAGAGAGAAAGGGGGGAGGCACAGAGAGAAGGAGAGAGAGGTTAAGACCAGAACAGAGATAGGGATAGAGAACAGGGGCTTGGCAGGGATCATGTTATAGAACTGAACTCTGTACAAACTCATCCTTTCACTCACTCACAATTCACTCCTGTTTTGTGGCTGGGGTGGAAAGCACAGAGATGATGGGGCTCCTGCTCCTCGTGAACTGTGCAACTCTCCACTTTTCCTCCCCCCCAGTCAGGAACTGGACTAAAAGACATGTTCCCAATGGGCCTGGTTTCCTGCCCGCCCACTCATCACTGTGAATCCCCCCGGGCTGTCATTCAGTTTGAATCATCAAGTGGGATCTTAGCTCATTCATAAACCCAGGGCCTCATCCATCCCTCCCTACCTATGTGTGTTCCAGGGCCACATCACATCTCTGGATCCCTTGGAGGGGCTTATGTGATGACTGGACTCCCATCCAACCCCAGGGCAGACCCATGGCCAGCATTTCCAGAATAGCACAGCCCACTATGTGTATAAAGGACTAGCCACTTCTCTCAGGCAATCTTCTAGTCTTCGCCCTCAGCAATGGAGATGTCTCCTAAATAGTAATATCTTATGTCTAAATTGTATCCTCTATGTTATGTCTCCATCTCAGAAGTAGCACATGGGTTATCGTCTACATTATATTTAAGGAGAAATTTAGTACTGATAAATTAAACTCGATAGGCTTCCCAGGTGGCTCAGCAGTAAAGAATATGCCTGTCACGCCAGAGATGAGGGTTCGATCCTGGGTTGGGGAGATCCCCTGGAGAAGGAAATAACAACCTACTCCAGTATTCTTGCCTGGAAAATCCCATGGACTGGGATTTTCTCCCAGTAGCCTGGCAGACTACTGTCCGTGGGATTGCAAATGAGACAGATGCCACTGAACGACTAAACAGCACCAACAACAAAATTAAATTTGACCCCTAATTAATAAGTTTACTACTACTACTACTACTATTAAATTTGGAAAGCAGGTTTCTCGTTGATTTCACACAAAAGCTTTTCTCGAACTTGCTGCATGGCATTTTGCTTTAAGAGTTAGTGTTCAAAAGTCAACCAGATGAATCCCATCCCATGTGCTGAGACCTTGACCAAATGACAAGCCTGGCTGACTGTTGGCTAGGCCTGTTATGTATGCTATTGCTATGGTTACTCTTGTCTCTTCTCTATTAGAGAGCTCCATTGGATTGACACTCTTCGGCAGGCTTCTAGATGGCTCTCTCTGCAGCTTTAATTTTTCTCCATTTCCTATGGAGTTGTTTGGTTTTCCTTGCAGAGACCCTTTAAGCAAACCCAGTGACTCGCCAGATTTGAAAGAGATGCTCTGCACAGCCCACCCCCCTCACCCACATATCCCACCTCATTTCACCCCCGCAATCCCATCCCCCACCCCCCCACACCCCACTGGTTCAGCTTTGCTTCCCAGAGTAGTAAGTCCTGCAGTTGCCCCATGGCCTGCAGCAGAGCTTCCACCCAGGTGGAAACATCTGTTTCTGGCCCCTGAACCACTCATATTCAGCTTGAATAATTGAGACTGGAGTGTGGCTACCAAAGCTACGGAACAAAGGGATTAGCAGCTCCCTAACAGGTGCACGCTGCCAGCACAGCCTCCCTGAACACCTTCCCTCACAGCAGTGGGGAAAAGAAGAGAAAGGCCCAGGGTCTCCTGTGGAGGGGGGGCTCGGCGCCCAGCCCCTCAGCATGCCCCCCAGCACTCTCAGCTCCACTCCCACTGCCCTGATGATGTCATTGCACGACTTCCCTCCAGCTCCCAGAAGGTTTGCTCAAATATGTCCTTTATCCTACAGTGGATCCTATTAACCCAGTTACGTGGGTCCCACCTGCACCCAGAGCTGCCCTCGGGGGGCTGATTTTCCATGTGTCAGATACCTGTGATCACCTCCCTTCACGTTCTGCCTTACTTCCCCCCAACAATCCTTTATTTGTTCTGGGTTTTAGGCCCCTCACCACACTGGCTTTCCAGTTCAGTCTTCTGCCATCTGACATCCACATCAGCAGTCCTGCCTTTGCAGACCAGGCTCTGGGTGTGTAAGCTGACAGCCTTGGGTACTGCAGTGTAAACTGTGCACCGTCCTGAGACACTTCACATGGGAGGCACCACTTAAAAGCCTCCTGGTGAATGGATGGAGGTAAAGTCTTGGCCCCAGGGCAGTTGGACAGGTGTGGCCAACGGTTTCCTCCCCTAGGCAGCTCATCGCAATGGAGAGGACGGAGCCCAGAACCAGCACCCCGCAGTCTGTAACAGGCTGTGACGTTGAACCAAGCACTGTCCTCTCCCATATAAAGGGAGACCAGCTGAGAGGTGGGACATGGGGCTAATCCCTCTTCTGGGACAGCTACATGATTGGTGCTGGTTTCCTCAAGGGTCATGAACTTATGAATTCTGTGCCCAGATGTGTCCAAAGATTCCTGAAGAGTTCAACATCCAAAGACATTGTCCTCACTGGGGAGACATGAACGCATATGCGGCAGAGGCTGGAGATTAGAAGTGGCCTAGTCCTTTTCTCCCTGGTTGCCATCTTGCCGTCTCTCAAGTTGGAAACCTTCAGAGAATTCATTCTTTTACTACCAAGGGTAATATGGTAGAGTAGAAAAACAAAGCCACTAGACGTCAGTGGACTGGGTTTAAATTTCCACTCTGCCACCGAGTGGCCATGTAACATCAGCCAAGCCTAAGTGAATCCATGGACTTCAGGAAATAAATTACAAAATTTACTCTCAATTTCTTTCACATTCAGGGTGGCTGAATAGCCCCTAAAGACTGCAGGTTCCCACCAAACCAGAGAATGTACACCATGTTCCTATAAAAGTTATTATCCATGAAAGCTAAGTTGCAGTTTCTTTACTCACATGTGCTGAAAGAGAGGGAACAGCCCTGGCTTTCAGCTGTCTAGATGAACAGATGTGACCAGGCCCTTCATCCTCATTTAGACCATATCAGATGGCCTGGAAGCTCCCTGGGAAAGATAGGAGTCCCATAGTGTCTGACGGATGCAGATATTCAGCCAAGCAGCCGTGGGGCAGGGGCCGTGCCTTCCAAATGCCTCGAAACCGATTCTGAGTAGAATGGGACTCAGAATGACCCATTCCTCAATGACCCTGTCCTCAGGCCTCCCTCTGACAGTGATATACCAGGGTTGGGAACAGTGGGAATTAGATTAGCCTTCTTCCTGTAGCATGCAGGGTTTCCCCTGAACTGAAGGCAGGCAGGAAAGGAAGGTTCGCCTCATGTTGGCAGTGCAGGAGTCCCTCAAGAAAATCTCTGATGATGAGGCAGGAAGGAGATCTCAGCAAGTGAAAATCACATGTCACACACTCACTGGAAAACAGCTTCACGAAGTCACTGCCATCTGAGTTTTGCCACTTCTTTCTGAAAATAAATGAAATGTTGCATGCCTGGAAATTACAAATACGGATGCCCAGACATCTCCCAATTTCTTTTTCATTTCTCCAGTCTGGAATTCTGCAATCTGCATCACTGATTTGATGGAAACACGATGATGTTGTAAGACAGTAACAACAGACAGTAGACAGACATGTCTCCCAACCAGAGGAGAGGTCTTCTAACCTTCCATGGGGAAAGGGCCACCTGCAAGGGCCACCCATGCAAAGCAGTTAAATTTTATCACAATGTCAGAGGGCAGAAGGAAGCATCCTAGAAAGCTTTCCTCCTGTTTGGACTTTTAGATCACATTTCAATAGTATTAGAGCTCAGACAACTATTCATATGATTTCTCAAAGCACATGTGTATTACAGAGCTCATTGCATCACGTGGTGACTTATTTTCTATGCTAGAGTTGCTGGGTTTGAGACACATGGATCACCACCGGCTACTTCCTATTTAGACAATTAATTTGTAAAACATCTTTCAAAAAGCGGAAGTCACTTGCAAAGTTGTCACAGATGAGGGCTATCCACATGAGACACCCTCCCACCCCATCTGACCTCCCTGACCAGGCGTCCTGTTCTCATCCATGCCTTCTCTCCTCTTTTTTCTCCAGGGAAAAAGGACCCTGGTTTCCAATGCCAATCTCACCTGTGTGGTTTGTGCGATTTCCTCCCACATCACTCAGGATCTTCCTTTCAATTAATCACTTGTTGAGACAATCTACACAAATCAAGTGAATTGGACTGTGTTATGGATTGAATTGTGTCCCTCCAAAATTCATGTCTGAAGCCTTAGCCCTCAATGAGTCAACATGTTGAGATAGGGTTAAATGAAGTCATCAAGGGGTCTATAACCGATAAGACTGATGTTCTTTAAAAAAAGAGGAAGAGAAAAAAAAAAAGAAAAGAAAAAAAAGAAGAAGAGACACTAGAGCTCTCTTGATCTCTCTCCACTCACCCACAGAGGAAAGGCCAGGTGAGGACACAGGGAGACAGCGGACATCCGCAAGCCAGGAAGAGAGGTCTCACCAGAAACCAGCCTAGCTTGCACCTCAGTCTGGGACTCCCAGCCTCCAAAATTGAGAAAAAAAAAAAAGTCTTGTATAAGCATCTAGGTCTGTGATGCCCTGCTGTGGCAACCTGAACTGAGTAGTATAGAGGGGGAGCATGAGAAGAGTGGTTAAGAGAGAAATGCTATCTAACTGAAGAGGAGGACTATACTGCAGCACGTGAGATCCTCAGGCTGACAGCATCTCCTGCATCGTTCTGATTTCTCATAAGATTCTCTATCTATCTATCTACACATTTGTCTGTCTACCTACCTATCCAGTCACCTATTTGATAAATTATGGTTCTCCACATTGAATACTACGAGGAAATATTGGAAAAGGTCAGTTTTCATTCCAATCCCAAAGAAAGGCAATGCCAAAGAATGTTCAAACTACCACACAATTGCACTCATCTCACACGCTAGTAAAGTAATGCTCAAAATTCTCCAAGCCAGTCTTCAACAGTACGTGAACCGTGAACTTCCAGATGTTCAAGCTAGATTTGGAAAAGCCAGAGTAACCAGAGATCAAATTGTCAACATCCACTGGATCATCAAAAAAGCAAGAGAGTTCCAGAAAAACATCTACTTCTACTTTATTGACTGTGTCAAAGCGTTTGACTGTGTGGATCACAACAAACTGTGGAAAATTCTTTTCTTTTTTTAATTATTTATTTATTTTACTTTACAACATTGTATTGGTTTTGCCATACATTGACTTGAATCCACCATGGGTGTACATGTGTTCCCCATCCTGACCTCCCCTCCCATCCCATCCCTCAGGGTCATCCCAGTGCACCAGTCCCGAGCACCCTGTTTCATGCATTGAACCTGGACTGGCGATTCATGTCACATATGATAATTTACATGTTTCAATGCCATTCTCCCATATCATCCCACCCTCGCCCTCTCCCACAGAGTCTAAAAGACTGTTCAATACATCTATATCTCTCTTGCTGTCTCGTGTACAGGGTTATCATTACCGTCTTTCTAAATTCCATATATATGCATTAGTATACTGTACTGGTGTTTTTCTTTCTGGCTTACTTCACTCTGTATAATAGGCTCAAGTTTCATCTACCTCATTAGAACTGATTCAAATGTATTCTTTTTAATGGCTGAGTAATATTCCATTGTGTAGATGTAACACAGCTTTCTTATCCATTCGTCTGCTGGGCATCTAGGTTGCTTCCATGTCCTGGCTATTATAAACAGTGCTGCGATGAACATTGGGGTACATATGTCTCTTTCAATTCTGGTTTCCTCAGTGTGTATGCCCAGCAGCAGGATTGCCGGGTCATATGGCAGTTCTATCTCCAGTTTTTTAAGCAATCTCCACACTGTTCTCCATAGTGGCTGTACTAGTTTGCATTCCCACCAACAGTGTAAGAGGGTTCCCTTTTCTCCACACCCTCTCCAGCATTTATTGCTTGTAGACTTTTGGATAGCAGCCATTCTGACTGGCGTGTAATGCTACCTCATTGTGGTTTTGATTTGCATTTCTCTGATAATGAGTGATGTTGAGCATCTTTTCATGTGTTTGTTAGCCATCTGTATGTCTTCTTTGGAGAAATGTCTGTTTAGTTCTTTGGCCCACTTTTTGATTGGGTCTTTTATTTTTCTCCAAACTGTGGAAAATTCTTAAAGAGATGGGAATACCAAACCATCTGACCTGCCTCCTGAGAAATCTGTATGCAGGTCAAGAAGCAACAGTTAGACATGGAAAAACAGACTGGTTCCAAATCAAGAAAGGGGTACGTCAAGGCTGTATATTGTCACCTTGCTTGTTTAATTTATATACAGAGTATATCATGAGAAATGCTGGGCTGGATGAAGCACAAGCTGGAAACAAGATTGCTGGGAGAAATATCAATAACCTCAGATACTCAGATGACTCCACCCTTATGGCAGGAATCGAAGAAGCACTAAAGAGCCTCTTGATGAAAGTGAAAGAGGAGAGTGAAAAAGTTGGCCTAAAACTCAACATTCAGAAAACTAAGATCATGGCATCTGGTCCCATCACTTCATGGCAAATAGATGGGGAAACAATAGAAACAGTGAGAGATTTTATTTTGGGGAGCTCCGAAATCACTGCAGATGGTGACTATAGCCATGAAATTAAAAGACACTTGCTCCTTGGAAGAAAAGTTATGACCAACCTAGACAGCATATTAGAAAGCAGAGACATTACTTTGCCAACAAAGATCCGTCTAGTCAAACTACAGTTTTTCCAGTAGTCATGTATGGATGTAAGTGTTGGACTATAAAGAAAGCTGAGCGCAGAAGAATTGATGCTTTTGAACTGTGGTGTTGGAGAAGACTCAAGAGTCCCTTGGACTGCAAGGAGATCCAACCAGTCCATCCTAACGGAAATCAGTCCTGAATGTTCATTGGAAGGATAATGCTGAAGCTGAAAGCTCCAATACTTTGGCCACCTGATCTGAAGAACTGACTCATTTGAAAAGACCCTGATGCTGGGAAAGACTGAAGGCAGGAGGAGAAGGGGACGACAGAGGATGAGGTAGTTGGGTGGCATCACCAACTCAACAGACATGAGTTTGAGTAACCTCTAGGAGTTGATGATCAACAGGGAAGCCTGGCATGCAGCAGTCCATAGGGTCGCAAGGAGTCAGACATGACTGAGTGACTGAACTGAACTGATACTGAAGATGTTCCCCAGATGGTGAAACTGATTAAAAGTAAGTGTACTTATAGCATAAAGGACTAAGTGGTGGGGACTGATGTTATTGGGCTGAAGCTAAGCTTAGAGTTCTGATGACGCACTCATAATATCCTCGTGTTAAAGACCATCTTTGAGGATTCATCTGTTTTCGATTGTTCCTGTCTCTCTTCTCTCAACCTCTTCGATTGACTACTAAAGTGGCACAAGCCTCCTTTGCTAGGGAAGGTGTCACACTTTCTTAGGTGTACTGGGCTATGAAGAGCAGAACCGGTGATTTCTAAATCTTAGGGAGAGATGCGATTCTCTTTGCTGCCTTGAGTTTACTATTTTTCAAAATCATAGTGTTAAAGTCTCTAACGCTAAAACTGGATGGTAAGCACAGGGCGAGTAGGTGCACTGAGAGTCATGGCACTTGGTTTCTCCCATGGTGTCCATAGACTCTTCTGTTTCCTGACCACCAGGATAGCCTTAGCTCCATGTGGCTCAGGGGTTAAAATCAGAGGACTCTATCAGGATTTGGGGCCAAAGCCTCATGAGTAATACAAGGGGCATATGTGTCTGACCTTGTCCACAGGGAATATATCAGCTCTGAAAAGCTGAGTGGCAGCAGATGGAAATTAAAAATACCAAAGTCACTTTGAGTCATGAAATAAAAATCTGGATGACTTTAGTGTAAGAGTTGTAAATCAGAAAGGTCAGCAATGCATCTTCTGTTGGGACTCTGCATGAAATGTGTGGATCAGCCCTGTGCCTGGAGCTGGCCCACGACTCAGAGACCAGCAAGCCTGCCATTGCCTCGTCAACCCGAGCTGTGATGAAGCCTCCCAGACTCCTCCCAACTTCATTTCCTAGTGCCAGTAAGTGCATTTTTCTAATTCTTTGCCTTTCTACCAAGCCTGCCTGACTTGATCCCATGAAAAGGCTCTCCTTTTGCATTATGTTCTCTGGACTCTTTTTGGTATGAACATGATATATTTCACATTCCATTCAGCCAAACAAAATGTAGCTGAGTGACACAGAGAAAACCCCTCACATTCCCTAGTCTAGATCAGTTCAATAAATGTATGCATTGAAATGTGCCCAGAAATTTTTTCTTTTTTTTTTTTTTTTTTTGGCTGTGTCTGGCCCTACTTGTGGCATGCAGGCTTCAGGAGTTGTGGTGCATGGGCGTAGTTGCCCCACAGCATGTAGGGTTCAGTTCCCTGACCAGGGATCGAGCCTGTGTCCCCTTCATTGGAGGGAAGATCCTTAACCACTGGACCACCAAGGAAGTCCTGCACACAATTTTTAACAATAAAAAATAGCATAACATTTAAAAAAAAAAAGAAAGTAGGTGAGTGAGAAACAAAATTAAAGTTTTTTGTTGAAGTGTGATGGTTTCATGTGTAGAGCATGGTTGCTGTTCAGTCACTCAGTTGTATCTGACTCTTTAGACCCCGTGGACTGAGGTATGCCAGGCTTCCCTGTCCTTCACCATCTGTCCAGAGCTTGCTCACACCCATGTCCATCGAGTCAGTGATGCCATCCAACCATCTCATCCTCTGTCATCCTCTTCTTCTCCTGCCTTCAATCTTTCCCAGCACCAGGGTCTTTTCTAACACATGGTAATTCAGTAATTTTGCAGGTTACATTTCATTATAGGTTATTATAATGAATATAGGCATTATATTTCCCTGAGCTATACAGTAAACCCTTGTTGCTTATCTATTTTACATATAGTAGACTGTATCTGTTACCCATACCCCTAATTTTTCTGTCTCCCACTTCCTTTGGTAACTGTTTTCTATATCTATGAATCTATTTTTTTTGGCATATATATTCCTTTGTGTTATCTTTTAAATTCTATGTGTGATATCATACAGTATTTGTCTTTGTCTCACTTATTTCACTAAGCATAATATTCCATAGGTTCATCCACATTGTTGCAAATGACAGACTTTAATTCTTTTCAATGACTGAATACTATTCCATTATATATAGATAGATCAATAGATAGATAGATAGATAGATAGATAGATAGATAGATGGGCATACATTGTTTTCATGTTTTTGCTATTGTAAATAGTGTTGCTATGAACATTGGAGTGCATGTATCTTTTCAAATTAAGTTTTTAACTTTTCCAAATATATACCCTAAAAGGGGGTTCCTGGATCATATGCGAGCTCTACTTTTAGATTTTTAAGGAACCCACACAGTTCTCCATGGTGGCTGCCCCAATTTACATTCCCACCAACAGCAGACAAGGGTTCCCTTTTCTCCACACCCGTGCCAACCTTTGTTGTTTGTAGACTTGATGAATACTGCACTCACTTTGAAAGCCTTGCTGAAGTATTCTCACTGTGTACGTAGTGCTTTGCTTTGACAGAAAAACTGGTTTTAGAGAAATGTATCACAGTGTCTTGTGACAACGCCCTAATTATACAGCAAGAAAACAATCTGTATGAGATGCCTGGTGAGAGCACAGCGTTTCTGCAAGAGTCTCAGGACTTCTTTCAGAGACAGGCTTCCCCGTGGGTGGGTTTGGGTGCTCAACCACAGCACAGCCAACACTGAAGTCTATCTTAGCAGAATAGATTATCACGCCTGTGCTGGTTCCAGATCTGATTAGATTAAATTTTGTGACAGAAAGGATATCAATAGATGGAAAAGTGGAAAACAGCAGCTCTAATCCTGGGCAGGGTATGTGGTAAAGAGATCAGCAGCTTCCAGCAATTGTACGGCATTCCATCTTTCCAAACAGACCTAAGTCCCCAGTTTCTTTTTCAGATTAAGATAGGGTTAATCTGGGGTTAATAGGGATCACAGGATTAAGATAATTTGTCTAATATAGATGGCCAATAGGCACAGGAAAAGACGCTCTACATTGCTAATTATTAGAGAAATGCGAATCAAAACTACAATGAGGTACCACCTCACTATGGTCAGAATGGCCATCACCAAAAAGTCTACAAATAAATACTGGAGCAGGTGTGGAGAAAAGGGAAACTTCTTATGCTGTTGGTAGGAATGTAAGTTGGTGCAGCCACTATGGAGAATGGTATGGGGGTTCTTCAAAAAACTAAAGACAGAGTCACCATATGATCTAGCAATTCCACTTCTAGGCATGTATCCAGACAAATTATAATTAGAAAAGATACATGCATCCCTGTGTTCATAGCAGTACTACTTACAGTAGTCAAGATACAGAAAAAACCTTAATGTTCATTAACAGATGAATGAACAAAGATGTGGTACATTTATCCAATAAAATAATACTCAGTTATTGAAGAGAAAGAAAGAAATAATGCCATCTGTAACTACATGGATGGACTTGGAGATTATCGTACTAAGTGAGGTAAATCAGAAAGAGAAAGACAAATACCATGTGATATTATATATATATATATATACACACACACACACACACGTATATATACATCATATATATGATATATACATCATATATATACAGGTATATATACATCATATATATATATACATGTATATATGGAGTCTAATATATGACACAAATGAACTTATCTATGAAACAGAAACAAACTCACAGACATAAGGAATGGACTTGTGGTTACCAAGGGGAAGGAGAGTTGAGAGAGAAGTTTGGGATTAGCAGATGCAAATTATTATATATAAAATGGATAAACAAGGTCCTACTGTATAACACTGGGAATTATATTCAATATCCTATGATAAATCATGATGGAAAAGAATATGGATATATATGTATTTGAATCACTCTGCTGTATACCAAAAACTAACAAATTGTAAATTTTAAAAAAAACTTCAATTTTTTTTAAAAATGGTGATTTGTCTGGTTACTTTCATTTAGAATTTTTTCATACAGAGTAAATAGAACCTAATAGATAATGACAAGGTAAAAAAGTTAGTATTCATTTTCTCTAATTTTTCTCCTCTTAGTCTTTTCCTCTCTCCCTCTGCTTCTCCCTCCATTCTTATCTCCCCTCTCCCTTCCTCCCTATTTCACTCTCTCATTTTATTTTTTATGGAGATTTAACATGAAGTGAGCTAATCTTAGTGTAGCTCTGTGAAATTTTACATATATCAATGTACGCCACTGTGGATACATCCACCCAGATCAAAATTTAGCAGAACACCCAGAAATTTTCTGTATGCATCATCCCAGTCAGTAATTAACTTTCCCCCACCCTTCCAATGGGTAACTATTTTTCTAACATCTATCACTATGTCTTTTAAACATTGAAATCATGGAATATTTTTTCTGCCTTTTCTTTTTTTTGCTCAATATAAAGACTGCAAGATTCATCCATGTGTGAGACATATCATCAGTGGTATATACCATGAGTATATCAGTACTTACTTCTCCATTCTTGATGACCATGTAAGTTGTCTTCAGTTTTTGGTTATTATGAATAAAGCACATATGAACATTTATGTTCATTACTTTTGGCGAAAATATTTATCATCTTTCTTGGGTAAGAAGAAATGAACTTTCAAAGCAATAACTTACTTTTTCTAAGAAAGTAAACAAGAACCAATATGGCCAAAAGCAGTACTACATCCAGGGAGCCCACAGACACTAATGTGCATATGCAGTGCTGGAAGGAACCAGGAGAAGAGATTCCTATCAGCCCCCGCCCTCTTCCCAGTTTCACTCACCAGTTAGACTTTGCAGATTCCCATGGACCCTGGAAGATGTGCATCATCAAAACATAACCAGATGGTGACTCCAGCTGCAGCTGCCCAGGTGTGTTTTGGAAGAATCTGCTGAGATCTTGATCTTCTTGTCTTTCCACAAAACAATACTCAGATCCCTTTCCAAGATGAAATTCAAGTCACTGCATCTCATACCCCTACCATGAAAAGAGAGGCACAGTGCATAGGAAGCAAACTTGCTTTAATATCACAGTCAAAGATCAGTTCAGTTCAGTCACTCAGTCGTGTCCAACTCTTTATGACCCCATGGACCACAGCATGCCAGGCCTCCCTGTCCATCACCAACTCCAGGAGTTTTCTCAGACTCATGTCCATAGAGTCAGTGATGCCATCCAACCGTCTCATCCTCTGTTGTCCCCTTCTCTTCCTGCCCTCAGTCTTTCCCAGCATCAGAGTCTTTTCAAATGAGTCAGCTCTTCGCATGAGGTGGCCAAAGTATTGGAGTTTCAGCTTCAACATCAGTCATTTCAATGAACACCCAGGACTGATCTCCTTCAGGATGGACTGGTTGGATCTCCTCACTGTCCAAGGGACTCTCAAGAGTCTTCTCCAACACCACAGTTCAAAAGCATCAGTTCTTCCATGCTCAGCTTTCTTTATAGTCCAACTCTCACATCCATACATGACTACTGGAAAAATCATAGCCTTGACTAGACAGATGTTTGTTGACAAAGCAATGGCTCTGCTTTCTAATATGTTGTCTAGGTTGGTCATAGTTTTCCTTCCAAGGAGTAAGTGTCTTTTAATTTCATGACTGTAGTCACCATCTGCAGTGATTTTGGAGCCCAAAAAATAGTCAGCCACTGTTTCCACTCTTTCCCCATCTATTTGCCATGAAGTGATTGAACCAGATGCCATGATCTTCGTTTTCTGAATGTTGAGCTTTAAGCCAACTTTTTTACTCTCCTCTTTCACTTTCATCAAGAGGCTCTTTAGTTCTTCTTCACTTTCTGCCATAAGGGTGGTGTCATCTGCATATCTGAGGTTATTGATATTTCTTCTGGCAATCTTGATTCCAGCTTGTGCTTCATCAAAGATGCTAGTCACAATTACCGTTCAGTAAATCTATGCCTTGCCAGGCCTTGTATTAGAGATAGGACAGCATTTACCTTTACAATGACAACATTATTTGCCCCATTTACCCCATTTTGAGGGGTTAAAACCATGTTCATAAAAAGCCAACTTGTTCAAGTTCTCATAGCTAAACGCTGTTTTGATTGACTCAGCCTGAACTCCCAACACTGACTTGAGATCTTTAAGGGCAGGAAGGATGTCTAACAATAATTATAACAACTGTGACCATCACATTTCTACAAAGAGGAAAAGAAAAGAAAAACTTTAAACCTGATAATCTTTCAATATCTCATGGATCAGGCACGAGACTATACTTCCCTGCATTCCTATTTCATTTGCAAAATTCAGAGTAGAGTTGAAAAGACAGAGGCCACTAGCTGACCACCATGGAGTATGATTGACCCCAGAATGGAAGTGTAACTCAGTAGCTTAGAGGGTATAGAGAGTCAGCCCTCAGTCCCTGAGAGCTGTGTGGGCTTCAAAAGAGAAATCTTTGAACTTGGCTTTGAAGGGGACTATTCTTTCAGTAAACACAGCTAAGAATGTAGCATGTATTGACAAATTCAAAGGTTCAACATGGGCAAGAATGTAGAGGTGCAGGAGAAAGCCTACAGAGATAATATTTAAAGACTGGCAAGAACAGCTTTCATAGTTAGGAAGTGAGAGAGGTAGTAAAAATAAAGCAGAAAGTAAAGCCAGGTGAAAACTGCTGGCTTGTTAACCACTATGTGTTCTGCTTTTAAAAATATTCCATAATACAATATCCCATATTACAGCTGACATGAATTTTTATATTAAAATTTCACATAAATTATTCCCTTTATGAATATTATTTAAATGCTAGTGAATTTTTGGAAGCATTGGATAAGTTTATTGTTGGAATGTGCAATACTATAGAGAAAAGACAGGCTATGTAATTTACAAATAAGGGCTTGTTTTTTAATAAGTGACTGATAATGGGAAATTTTACATTTATTAACTTAAATAAAATTTTTTTAAAGGCTGGCAAGCAGAGCATGTGTGGCCAAGTGGAACTGGGATGCATTTGTGTTGGGAGTGACAAAAGAAAAAGCAGGTTGGGAAGAAAGTACAAAGTATCCTGAATGTCTTGCCAAGTAGTGAGTTTATTCAATAAAGAGATGAAGAATAAGGCATGCAAACAGAGAGTTTCAGTTAAGGGGTTATGGAGTTGCTTACACACACCCCTGACATTCCAACAAACACTGGATTAGTCAAGGCAGGCTAATTTGTAACTGATAACAAAGAAACCTAAAATGTCTATGGCTCTACAGAACAAAACTTGACTATTCACGCAAAAGGTTATTGTGCATCTGAGCAGCCACCTTCTAAGCAGTGGTTCTGAACTCCAAGCAGCTTCCAAAATGTGGGTCTGTCACCCCAGCAGGGGACTTCCACGGGTGACATAGCCAGCAAGAGCTCTCAACTGCCACAGGTAGGAAGTGACACCTGGTAATTCTGCTTGCAGCCTGTGGGCTAGAAGCGGGAGCGGGGTACCACCTACCAGCAGAGGAGCTGAGAGGTAGCATCTTCCTGTGCCCAGCAAGGAGTGGAGAATAGGATGTAAGAGGGCACTGGCAATCTCTACAACAAACACTGAGGAGTTAAACTTTTATTTGACTTGGTCAACTGCTGACACGAATATCAGTGTCAAACATTTCTCTAACACTTCTTTCCTCATAATTGTAATTTGTGGTTTTGGTTTCAGAACAAATCCTGCCTTTCACATATTTTGCAGTTTAGTTATTTGGGTTAGAGAGTGACCTTCATCTACTGTTCACTTGGAAGGAAAGAAGTATTTTTGAACTGTAATTATGGTGATTTAGTAGCCACACTGTTAAATTAAAAAAATTAAAACATTCTAAAAAAGATCTGGCCATGGAGTGCAGAGTGCAGATTCCAGCTGGCTTTGCACAGAGAATCTCAACACACAGAATCCAGCTCCCACGCATCTACAGCCTCTACCTTTAATTCAGCCCACATGGCCCTGGACCATACACTCACCTGTCTGTAAGGTGAGCAGTGAACTCTCCTGATGCTTTCTTCCTCCTCCAGCTGATGTTTCTGTCCCTTGGTGCCCAACTTAACTGCTACCCGGAAGTCCTCTTAGTTGCTCAGTCCACCCCAGCTTCCATGGCTGCCTCCCCAAGCCTTCAGCGTAGCTTTTCTCAACCTCGAAACCAAATTTTGGAAGGGTTTGCCAATAACCCCTAGGATTCTACCCCAGCTGGTCACCTGATCCCTAAACTAAGTACGTTTGGAAGCCAGATTTGCTTGCATTCATCAATAGATTCCAGGTCACTGTGGGAGTTCAGAGTAACAGTCAATACTCCTGGGAGACTGGAGGAGAAGGAACAAGTCCACATTCATGACCAGGACTGGGAGGGCTCCCAGCGCATGACTCATCCCTGTTGTTCTAAAGAAACCCAGCCCTGAGCTCCCCTTTAAGAAAATCGGCCAGAACACCCATGTTGTTATTCATTCCATTTTCCTTAAGATTCCCACTGAGTGGTTGAAAAACCAAGCCCAGAGCTCATATGCTTCTGAATGGGTATGGTTCTTCTCTCTTGATCATGTATCTTTAAAGGCCACCTGACCTTGTTCAAGTCAGCCTTCCTCCTGCCCAGGTGAGAGGAGACCCAGTGGGATGCACCACCATCATCCCAGAGTCCCTCGCTCAGTAACAAATGCCACAAGCATTCTCTGCAAAGCCCAGGACTGGGAGGTGGATGTCAGGAATGTGGAATCCACCTTGTCATTTTCTTTCCTGCCCAGGAGAGCCCACATGCCAAATGTCTGGCTGTGCCCTCTTATTTGAAAACCACCAAAGCCTCCTCTGATTGGATCTTTCTTAATTCTTTCATTCTTATAGGGTCTGATAGCCCCAGAAAACAGATAAGTGGAAGAGAAGTTTTCACTTCCACCAAGGGCTGCTTCTAAAGAGATGGACCATAGAAGAGCTGAGTTTGTGCATTCTGCTGCTTTTTTTTTTTAAGATTTGTTTATTAATTTTGGCTACGCTAGGTCTTCATTGCTTTGCACAGGCTTTCTCTAGTTGCAGCAAATGGGGTTACTCTCGGTTGCAGCATGAGGGCTTTTCACTGCAGTGGCTTTTCTTGTTCGGGATCACAAGCTGTAGGCTTGCAGACTTCAGTGGTTGCAGTCTGTGGGCTCAGGATCTATGCTTCAGGGGCTCTAGAGTGCTGGCTCAATAGTTGTGGCACATGGGCTTTGTTGCCCCACAACATGTGGGATCTTCCTGGACCAGGGATCAAACCAGTGTCCCTTGCATTGCTGGGAGGATTCTTAACCACTGGACCACCAGGGAAGCCCCTCCCTGCCTCTTTAGTTCCTGCTCATCTCATCTCATTACCCTGCACCAGGAAAGAACTCACAATGACAAGACTCAGCACCTTTTCCTAAGTGTCTTTGACGTATCCAACATATTCATCAGCGTAGTATCTGGAATCATCATAAATGCCCTACAAGCATTCCCAACTCACAGATAGGAAAAAAGCTGCTGAACCAGTCCTGAGTCAGAGCCCACAGTCAGATGTCCCCACCGCACAGGGTCTCAGGGCCTGGGCCACTGGGACCCACTGCCTGTCTGCACCTACAAGAGACGAGGGGCCTTAGCATTTCTCATGTGCAGAGAGTCTCAGCTACTATAGAGACAAGATGCAGACAATAATTGTTATATCAGATGGTTCTCCAGAGAAACAGAATCAATAGGAGAAAGAGAGATTGTAAGAGAACTGGTTCATGCAATTGTGGGGTCTGGGAAGTCCATAATCTGCAGGGCAAGCCTTAGGTTGCAAATTCAGAGTTGAAGTTGCAGCAATGAATCTGAGAAACTGAAGCAGGGTTTTTCTCTCACAGTCTTGAAGTAGAACTCCTTCTTTGGGAAACTTTGCTCTGATGATCTTCAAACTGATTGATGAGGCCTACTTATATTATGGGGACTTCCCAGGTGGCACAAGTGGTAAAGAACCCGCCTGCCAATGCAGGAGACATAAGAGACGTGGGTTTGATCCCTGGGTCAGGAAGATGCCCTGGAGGAGGACATGGCAACCCACTCCAGTATTCTTGCCTGGAGAATCCCATGGACAGAAGAGCCTGGTAGGCTACAGTCCACAGGGTCTCCACCACATTCTGACACAAGTCAGAACACACACACACAGACCCACATTATGAAAGGTTATTTGCTTTACTTTAATGTCAATGGATTGGAAACATCAATCACGTCTAGAAATATCTTTCCAGAACATCTAGACAGGAGTCTGAGCAAATTATTGGGCACTGTGGCCTGGCCAAAGTGACACATAAACTATCACCATCCCTATACAGGGCAATACAGGGTTGAAAGTGTTTTTCTGCTCCAGGTGGCAGCTGCTGCTGCTGCTGCTGCTAAGCCACTTCAGTCGTGTCTGACTCTGTGCGACCCCATAGACGGCAGCCCACCAGGCTCCCCCGTCCCTGGGATTCTCCAGGCAAGAACACTGGAGTGGGTTGCCATTTCCTTCTCCAATGCATGAAAGTGAAAAGTGAAAGTGAAGTTTCTCAGTCATGTCCAACTCTTTGAGACCCCATGGACTGCAGCTCTTCGCGACCCCATGAACTACCGCCTACCAGGCTCCTCCGTCCCTGGGATTTTCCAGGCAAGAGTACTCCCCCTGACAAATGCAGAAACTGCCTGGAGTGTCACTCAGGCCCAGGTGCCAGGTGAAGTCTGAGGTAAGGACCATCTAGGCCGCTCCAGCCCCATGCCAGGCCCAGCCAGCTGTCCCCACTCAAGGACAAGCTGAGGACACCTTCCACTTGCTGGCTTTAAACTCTGGGATATTTTTCTTTCAGTGTGTTTGTTTTCATTTCCTAATCTTTGAGGATGTATTTATTCTGTCTTAAAAACTCTTTAACCCTTGTAACTCTGCCATGTTTCATAAATTCCGTGTTTCTGATTTATGCTGTTTTTAATTGCTTTCCTTTTGCATTCTTATCATTTTACCATCCATCTTCCTAATTGTCAAGTTTGCTGATTTTACTTTTCTCCATTTTTTCCCCCATCTCAAAAAGAGAGTAAAAGACAAGCAGTCTTTTCATGTTCATCAGTTTTTCTTTGTAATTATTTTATATTCATTTAGTTCTTTTTTAGCCCCCACCGTGCCCCAGGTATTTTTCCTTCCCTCAGTTTCCTAATACTTTTTCTTTCATGATGGATTTCTAGGCTAATTTTCCATTTCACTAGTTTCAGTAATATTTCTTTGCTTTTGTTATTTATTTAGCTGATTCTTATTAGAATTTTGCTAACCCTCTTTTTCACCATTTGTTTTAGAGTTATCATTTTACCCACTCAATTTTTAAAACTTGTTTCCTTTAACGATTCTTCACCTTTCATTGCCTTGTTGGCATTTCTTTTCACTATTTTCACATGTCTCTCGTCTGTCTCTGTCCCATGAGCACTGGCACTGGAGGCTGACCAGCCCCTGGGCCTGGTAAGAGTCAAGGCACAGGCACTGATACAATTTGCATTTCTTCATCTGTACTTTTCAACTTAAATCTGCTCTGTATTTTGTTTTTATTTATTTACTTCATTTATTTATTTTACTTTTGGCTACACTGGGTCCTTGTTGCTGCACTCCAGTTTTCTCTAGTTGCAAAGCACAGGCTTCTCATTGTAGTGACTTCCCTTGTTGCTGAGCACGGGCGCTAGGCACACAGTCTTCAGTAGTTATGGCATGTGGGTTCAGCCACCCCGAGGCATGTTAAATCCTCTCAGATGAGGGATCAAACCCATGTCCCCTGCATTACAAGGAGGATTCCCAACCGTTGGACTACCAGGGAAGTCCTGCTCTGTATTTTATTTTATTTTATTTTTTGCTCTGTATTTTATACTTCTTATTCTTCTTAAGTCACAAATATATATCCTCATGGAAATAAGCAAAGTGTGGCCATGAAGACTCTGCCCATGAAGAAATCACAACAGTGGACTAGCTTGGGCAGTGTTTCTCAAAAGGGGTTTGGGGAGCACCTGCCTCAGGACGGCTTGGGGAGGATGCCAACATGGCTATTCCTGCACCAGAACCTTTTTCAGAAAGTCCTCAGATGATTTGCATGCAGATAGAGCTTGAGCCGCAGAGTCAAGGTCCCTAGTTTAAAGGCCTCTTCCTCCCTCCTGCTGGCCTTCGGTCTTCCCATCTGCCTGCACCCGGAGGCCCCACTTCAGCAAGGGTATCTCTTTTCCAGGACATTCCAGGTCCTGGCCAAGCAGAGGGTTTCCTGAACCACTGAGACTGCACTGCTTGCTGATAGGGTGTCCTTTGGTCTGGTGGCTCAGACAGTCTACAATGCAGGAGACCCAGGTTTGATCCCTGGGTCAGGAAGATCCCATGGAGAAGGGAATGGCAATCCCCTCCAGTGTTCTTGGCTGGAGAATTCCATGGACAGAGGAGCCTGGTGGGCTACAGTCTATGGGGTCTCAAAGAGTCAGGCAAGACGGAGCAACTTTCACTCACCATCCCCAAAAGGAGCTGACACCTGAACTCCCATCCATCTGAGTCCATGGCCCAGGATGATGGGCAGGCAGAAGTAGCAGAGAACCCCACAGAGCAGAGAGTCTGAGGGCAGTTATGGAGGGGAGGGGGGAGGGGCCGGCTACTTGCCAAGAGCTGGCCATGTTATCACATCCCAGTGAACAAGGCAGGCAAGTAAAAGTGTGCCCAGGATGACCCCAGAACTTAGGCAGACACAGGAGCCCCCCAAACCCTGACCCAGGCTGAAGTGCTTCCAGAGCTGTGAGCAGACTTTGCTTCAACTGCAGAGGTACCTGAGCCTGGGAAAAAGCAGCATCCTGGAGCTTTCAAGACAACCTGGGTCGGGACCCATACTGGGGTCCTCATGGGGAGCCAAATGGTATAAAATACTTGCCTAGAATATACTATTTAGTAAAAAAGGAGAGGAAGTGAGACAAACTGCCCAGAAAGAATTTCTTCCTCAAATTCAAACCTTTCTCAGCAACCATGAAGTGAGGAATTTCCCTAATTCCCCTAATCTGCTTGTCACTGCCCAGCCCCAACAACAGTAGACCTCTCTCAATGGTTATTAGCAGTCTTACGTCCCTTATAAGATATGGCTCCCATGGCCATAACAAACACTACAGAGAAACGTGCTCCCTCATAGTCCTGGAGGCTAAAATTTCGAGATCAAGGTGTAGGTTTCTCAAAAGGTCTCTTCTCTTGGCAGATAGATGGCTGTCTTCTCCCCGTGTCCTCACATGGTTGTCCTGCTTTGCATGTCTGGATCCTGATCTCCTTTTTTTTTTTAAAAAAAAAAAAAAGGCTTTATTGATTATGTTACAGCATTGTTTCTGTTTTACGTTTTGGTCCTTTGACCATGAAGCAAGGGATCTTAGCTCCCTGACCAGTGATCAAATCTGCACCCCCTGCACTGGAAGGTGACATCTTAACCACTGCACCACCACAGAGGTCCCCTGATCTCCTCTTCTTATAAGGACATCAATCCTATGGGGTTAGGACTCCACTACATCTTAATCACCTCTTTAATGACCCTGTCCCCAAACACAGTTACATTCTGCAGTCCTAGGGATTATGACTTCCACATACAAATTTGGAGGTAACATGATTAGGCCCATAACAATTGCCAAATGCAAACTCATGGTGTTTCTTCTCTGCCAGTTCAGGCTGATTGCAGGTCCATGAGAGTCTGGGGCACTGCTGTGAGTGGGCACCATACTCAGTCCGGGACCTCTGTGAGGGGCCACTCAGGCCCTGCCCACCTGTCCTGCAGGTGCTCTTCTTCCTTTTCCATCTCCCTTTCCTCTGCTGCTCCACACATGGCCTTCTCTGCTGCCCTGGTCTTGCCTCTCCTTATCTCAAAAGTGTGCTTATCTGAAAAGTGTTGTTTCTGCTTTCATGTTTTCTTCAGTCTTCTACTATAAAATTCCAGGCCAAGAATCTACAGGAAAAAAAAAATGATCCCTAACCAGAAACCCTATAGAAACAGCATATAGTATTCGGTTGTCCTGGGAATGAGTGATCATTACATGAAAAGTAACTTTCAAGTAAAACTCAGGTTGAGTTTCTCACTCAGTTTAGTTCAGTCGCTCAGTCATGTCTGACTCTTTGAGACTCTTTGAGACTGCAGCACGCCAGGCTTCCTTGTCCATCACCAACTCCTGGAGCTTGCTCAAACTCATGTCCATCATGTCAGTGATGCCATCCAACCACCTCATCCTCTGTTGTCCCCTTCTCCTCCCGCCTTCAATCTTTCCCAGAATCAGGGTCTTTTCCAATAAGTCAGTTCTTCGCACCAGGTGGCCAAAACATTGGAGTTTCAGCTTCAGCATCAGTCCTCCCAATGGATATTCTGGACTGATTGCCTTTAGGATGGACTGGTTGGATCTCCTTGTTGTCCAAGGGACTCTCAAGAGTTCTCCAACACCACAGTTCAAAAGCATCAATTCTTCAGCACTCAGCTTTCTTTATAATCCAACTTTCATATCCATATGTGACTACTGGAAAAACCAAAGCTTTGACTAGACGAACGTTTGTTGGCAAAGCAATGTCTCTGCTTTTTAATAAGCTCTCTAGGTTGGTCATAGCTTTTCTTTCAAGGAGCAAGGATCTTTTAATTTCATGGCTGCAGTCACCATCTGCAGTGATTTTGGATCCCAAAAAAATAAAGTCTGCCACTGTTTCCACTGTTTCCCTATTTATTTGCCATGAAGTGATGGGACCTGGTGCCGTGATCTTAGCTTTCTGAATGTTGAGTTTTAAGCAAACATTTTAACTCTCCTCTTTCACTTTCATCAAGTCTGAATTTGGCAATAAAGAGTTCATGATCTGAGCCACAGTCAGCTCCCGGTCTTGTTTTTGCTGACTGTATAGAGCTTCTCCACTTTTGGCTGCAAAGAATATAATCAATCTGATTTCAGTATTGACCATCTAGTGATGTCCATGTGTAGAGTCTTCTCTTGTGTTGTTGGAAGAGGGTGTTTGCTATGACCAGTGCGTTCTCTTGGCAGAACTCTGTTAGCCTTTGCCCTGCTTCATTCTGTACTCCAAGGCCAAATTTGCCTGTTACTCCAGGTGTTTCTTGACTTCCTACTTTTGCATTCCAGTCCCCTATAATGAAAAGGACCTCTTTTTGGGGTGTTAGTTCTAAAAGGTCTTGTAGGTCTTCATAGAACCGTTCTGCTTCAGCTTTTTCAGCATTACTGGTTGGGGCATAGACTTGGATTACTGTGATATTGAATGGTTTGCCTTGGAAATGAACAGAGATCATTCTGTCATTTTTGAAATTGCATCAAAGTACTGCATTTGAAACTCTTTTGTTGACTGTGATGGCTACTCCATTTCTTCTAAGGGATTCTTGCCCACAGTAGTAGATATAATGGTCATCTGAGTCAAATTCACTCATTCCTAGTTCACGGATTCCTAAAAATGTCAATGTTCACTCTTGGCATCTCCTCTTTGACCACTTCCAATTTGCCTTGATCCATGGACCTAACAATCCAAGTTCCTATGCAATATTGTCCTTTACAGCATCGGACTTTACTTCCATCACCAGTCACACCCACAGCTGGATATTGTTTTTGCTTTGGCTCCATCTCTTCAATCTTTCTGGAGTTATTTCTCCACTGATCTCCAGTAGCATATTGGGCACCTACTGACGTGGGGAATTCATCTTTCAGTGTCTGATCTTTTTGCCTTTTCCTACTGTTCATGGGGTACTCAAGGCAAGAATACTGAAGTGGTTTGCCATTTCCTTCTCCAGTGGACCACATCTTGTCAGAACTCTCCACCATGACCCATAATTCTTGGGTGACCCTATAAGGCATGATTCATAGTTTCACTGAGTTAGACAAGGCTATGGTCCATGTGATCAGTTTGATTAGTTTTCTGTGATTGTAGTTTTCAGTTTGTCTGCCCTCTGACGGAGAAGGATAAAGGCTTATGGAAGCTTCCTGATGGGAGAGACTGAGGGGGAAACTGGGTCTTTTTCTGATGGACGGGGCTATGCTCAGTAAATCTTTAATCGAATTTTCTGTTCATGGACCTGGCTGTGTTCCTTCCCTGTTGTTTGACCTGAGGCCAAACTATGATGGAGGTAATGAAGATAATGGTGACCTCCTTCAAAAGGTCCCATGCATGCACTGCTGCACTCAGTGCCCCCAACCCTGAAGCAGGCCACCGCTGGCCCACACCTCCACCAGAGACTCCTGGACACTCACAGGCAGGTCTGGGTCAGTCTTTTGTGGAGTCACTGCTCCTTTTTCCTGGATCCTGGTGTAAACAGGGTTTTGTTTGTGCCCTCCAAGAGTCTGTTTTCCCAGTCCTATGTAAGTTCTGGAGGCTCTATGGTGGGGTTAATGGCAACCTCCTCCAAGAGGGCTTATGCCACACCCAGGTCTGCTGCACCCAGAGCCCCTGCCCTTGCGGCAGGCCACTGCTGACCCATATCTCCACAGGAGACATTTAAACATTCAAAGACAGGACTGGCTCAGTCTCTGTGGGGTCTCCTGGTGCACACGAGGTTTTGTTTGAGCCCTCCAAGTGTCTGGGGTGGGTACGGGATTTGATTCTAAATGCAATTTCACCCCCCACCCCACCCCATAGTCTTGCTGGGGCTTCTCCTTTGCCCTTGGACGTAGGGTATATTTTTCTGGTGGGATCCAAAATTCTCCTGTTGATGGTTGTTCAGCAGTGTGTTGTAAATTTGGAATTTTCTCAGGAGAAGATGAATACACGTCCTTCTACTCCACCATCTTGAGTTTCTCACTCAATTCAGTTCAATTCAGTCGCTCAGTCGTGTCCGACTCTTTGTGACCCCATGAATCACAGCAGGCCAGGCCTCCCTGTCCATCACCAACTCCCAGAGTTTACTCAGACTCATGCCCATTGAGTCAGTGATGCCATCCAGCCATCTCATCCTCTGTTTTCCCCTTCTCCTCCTGCCCCCATTCCCTCCCAGCATCAGGGTTTTTTCCAATGAGTCAACTCTTCGCATCAGGTGACCAAAGTACTGCAGTTTCAGCTTCAGCATCAGTCCTTCCAATGAACACCCAGGACTGATCTTCTTTAGGATGGACTGGTTGGATCTCCTTGCAGTCCAAGGGACTCTCAAGAGTCTTCTCCAACACCACAGTTCAAAAGCATCCGTTTTTCAGTGCTCAGCTTTCTTCACAGTCCAAATCTCACATCCATACATGACCACTGGAAAAACCATAGCCTTGACCAGATGGACTTTTGTTGGCAAAGTAATGTCTCTGCTTTTTAATATGCTATCTAGGTTGGTTATAACTTTCCTTCCAAGGAGTAAGTGTCTTTTAATTTCATGGCTGCAGTCACCATCTGCAGTGATTTTGGAGCCCAAAAAATAGTCTGACACTGCTTCCACTGTTACCCCTTCTATTTCCCATGAAGTGATGGGACCAGATGCCATGATCTTAGTTTTCTGAATGTTGAGCTTTAAGCCAACTTTTTCACTCTCCTCTTTCACTTTCATCAAGAGGCTTTTTAGTTCCTCTTCACTTTCTGCCATAAGGGTGGTGTCATCTGCATATCTGAGATTATTGATATTTCTCCCAGCAATCTTGATTCCAGCTTGAGCTTCTTCCAGCCCAGCGTTTCTCATGATGTACTCTGCATATAAGTTAAATAAGCAGGGTAACAATATATAGCCTTGATGTACTCCTTTTCCTATTTGGAACCAGTCTGTTGTTCCGTGTCCAGTTCTAACTATTGCTTCCTGACCTGCATACAGGTTTCTCAAGAGGTGGGTCAGGTGGTCTGGTATGCCCATCTCTCTCAGAATTTTCCATAGTTGATTGTGAGCCACACAGTCGAAGGCTTTGGCATAGTCAATAAAGCAGAACTAGATGTTTTTCTGGAACTCTCTTGCTTTTTCAATGATCCAGCAGATGCTGGCAATTGATCTCTAGTTCCTCTGCCTTTTTTAAAACCAGCTTGAACATTTGGAAGTTCACACTTCACATATTGCTGAAGCCTGGCTTGGAGAATTTTGAGCATTACTTTACTAGCATGTGAGATGAGTGCAATTGTGCGGTAGTTTGAGCATTCTTTGGGATTGCCTTTCTTTGGGATTGGAATGAAAACTGACCTTTTCCAGTCTTGTGGCCACTGCTGAGTTTTCCAAATTTGCTGGCATATTGAGTGCAGCACTTTCACAGCATCACTAGTTGAACATAAATGAAAATAAGACAAAAATGACAGGGTCACATTTCCCAAATGAACAGTATAATTTTGTATCAGGAAACATTTGAACACATGCAACTGAAACTGACAGCAGTTTTGAAGTCCAGCACCAGGTAACAGGCAGTAACTGAGAATGTCACATCTAGCCTGCGATCCCAAAACATTTTTGCTTAGTTGTGGAAATTAATTCCCTCCAGCCTTTTCTAAAGACATCAAAAATAATGTTGCTATTTCAGAAATTCTGTATTAGTGCTTATCCTCAGAAGTTTCTTATTTCTGGACAGGTGGGCAATGTCTTCCATTTTTGTCTTCCCTCTCCTCTCCCAACCCCCACCCCGTGGTTCCCTAGAAACCCTGTGGTCTCTCTGGTTTTCAGTACTTGTCCTGAGGCTTCCCAGGTGGTGCTAATCGTAAAGAACCCAAAGAACATTTCCTGCCAATAAAGGAGATGTAAGAGATGCAGTTTTGATCCCTGGATCAGGAAGATTTCCTGGAAGAGGGCATGGCAACCACTCCAGTTTTCTTACCTGGAGAATCCCACAGACAGAGAAGCCTAGCAGGCTACGATCCATAGGGTCGCAAAGAGTCTAGACATGACCTAAGAGACATAGCTTGGAGTACTTGTCCTAACTCCTGGGTTAGTCATGATTCAAACCCCTCAGATCAAACATTTAATTCTTATAGTACACATGTAACATTGAGGTACATGTGGCAAAGAAAAGTAACTACTTGCTGAGATCAAATATTTTATCAGCATGGTGGGGAGGGAAGTTGCCAAGCAGTTGTGATCAGGAACTGGAGTGGTAGAGGTGACATGGTCCAGATAACGGGGCCTTCCAGATCTGGTAACAGATGCCCAGGAGGAGCATCCTTCCCTCCCTCTCTGCTGCATTACTAGTGGAACACCTCTTAGAATTCCAAAAAAAGCTAATTCTGCCATATACAACCACAGACACACATGTGAACCTGGAGGACATGACACTAAGTGAAATAAACCAGCTACAGAAAGACAAATACTGCATGATTCACTCCTCTGAGGAAGCTAAATTAGTCAAAGTCATAGGATGGAAGAGGGGAGTGGTGACTGCCAGGAAGGAGGGGGAGATGGGGAGCTATTAGTCATCAGGCAAAAAGTTTCAGTCAAGTAAGATGACTATGTGTTGGCTGCAGAGCATCATGCCTATAGTCTACTGGACCATACTACTCACACAAATGTTTGTTAAAGGGGAAAGCTTCAGGTTAAGAGTTCTTACCACAATAAATTAAAGTTTAAGAGAGAGAGAGAGAGAAATGGTTATGTGTTTCCAGGCTATGGGCTTGCTTCTCCCAGGGGCTTTCTCTCTAACTAGGTCAGTCTCCCTGCTTCTTCCCACTCCTATTCCCTATTCCACCAGGGTTGCCAATATCCCAGCCTGCTTAACTACCACGCCTGACCCTGTTACAGCACTTAGCCATCAACGCCAGCCTTGGCCCCAGGGGCTTACATTGCTTGAGCCACCATTCTTGGTATGCAGCCCTCAGCTCCTTACATGACAGTGTGGAGTCACATTGTGGCACTCTGTGCCACTCACCTCCACCCCTGCCTCTCAACCCTGACATCCATGAGGCAACTTGACCACAGGCAGCTGTAACACATCATGGTTATTTGCAGCAAAACAGAAGCCTGCCCCAAACCACTGATTTCTAGGAACCTCCGTTTAGATTCCAAGAATAATATTTGTGGCAGACATTATGACGATGCCATGATTGCTGGAAGCTGCAAGGCTTTGCAGCTCGCAAGGCAATGCCGTGGTTTCTTCCTGCTGTCCCTAATTAGGTTCAGCCCCTTCTAACATTTAGTAAATTATTTTTATGGTGAGCGTCAGAGCTAACTGTACTCTGGAAAAGCATTGCTTCTCTAATTCTGGCTCTCCCTCCAGCATAAGCCAGGAGCTCAGCTGAGATCTCCCAGCCTTCACCTTCTATGAACCACTTTAGGAAAGACAGATGGTCCAGGAATGGGAAAGTAAATCTGCTTCTGTTTATGATGGGTCATTTCTGTAGGACTGGAGCAATGGAGAACATATCCATGGACTTACTATTGTAGAATCACAAAACAGGCTCCATTATTTAAGCCTTCTTTGTGAAGTCTTGTCATCAAGAACAAGCATATTAACACATTATTCAATAAATACGTCTTATGTACCGCCTATGCTCCAGGTTTCATTCTGGCTTTTCAGACTTTAAGACCTTTCCCTTGTTCTAGAAGATTTTAAGAGAATAAAATAATGAGCAGAGTGGACTTTAATGTATGTAAGAATTCAGTATATGTTAAAGGATCCATTAGAAAAAATGGGATATGGGCCATTTTACATTAGGAAAATGACTTACAGTTTGTAATCAAAAAGATAATAAGTTCTTATCCCATATACCTATCAAAATAAATTCCTAACAGAGTTAAGAATTAAATCTAAATATAAAAGATTTCTGTTGGGCAAAGGACTTGCTAATATAAAACATTAAAATAAAGTGGAAATGAAATGATAGATTGAACATTGAGTTTTAAGCATCTTTATATTCTATACATGAAATACAAAAATCTTTTTTGAAAACTATGTATGCTATTGATACATCAGAAAACATATACTGATCATATAGAGAAATCTCAAATAAAATATCACAGGCTCATATTCCAAAAAGCAGCCATTCAGGGACCGAATATGAAGCAATAGTCAAGCAAGAGCGAAAACATAGATAGTAATAAAAATATGGGTAAACTATCCTACAACTATTTCCTCTGCATGTGACACCACCCCTGCCTTTCTCCATCGAGCTTCTACTCACCTTTAAGGTCTCTATGATCACTATCTTCCCTGTGAGGATTTCTCTGCCTCCCTCTGGGGCCCATCTTATGAAGTGAATGGTTCAAGTTTGATGGGGCAACTCTTCAGTCCTCAGCATGGGATTTCTGTTTGGGTCCATTTATCACCATTTTCCACTTAATGAGAAAAACAGAAAAAAAGATTGAAATGAAAATAGTTGTCTTATTAAAAAACTTAAGCTAAAATTGTCAGTATCTGAATATGATACAACCATTTACATAGAAAATATAACAATAAATTATTGAAAAAAGTGAGCAAGTTTAACAAGGTTTCTGGATACAAGATTAATACACAAAATGTAGCAACATTTCTTCACATTCTAGTTTTTAATGCAGAAAATATAATGGAAAATACACTACAGATTCAGAACACCAACCAAAATGCATTAAAGTGGATTATTTTAATTCAATCAAGTGTTTTCTTACCAAGTTTTATCAATGTAATGATAGAACTCAAACTTTGAAGACACTCTGCTGCCAGCCTGAAAACCACTGCAATAATGTGTCAGCTGCAAACAGAAGTGTCTGCCCCAGGTGGAGACAGATTCCAGGTTGCTGTCTTGAGCTATTCCCATTAAATCCCTTCTAGGCTTCCCCAGACCTCACAGAAAGCTGCATGTCTGCTCCTTGGGCAGCAGTGAAACACTGGGTGTGTTTGCAACTGGCAGTTGCAAAGCTTGGCCTGATATAGTGGAGCAGCTAGTGCTAGGGGCCCTCGTATTGCCCATGACCTACAGGGACCATGAATGAGCACACCACCTAAACCACCCTCTTAACCTCCCTCAGATGTTCAAGCTGGTTTTAGAAAAGGCAGAGGAACCAGAGATCAAACGGCCAATATCTGCTGGGTCATCGAAAAAGCAAGAGAGTTCCAGAAAAACATCTAGTTCTGCTTTATTGACTATGCCAAAGCCTTCGACTGTGTGGATCACAATCAACTATGGAAAATTCTGAAAGAGATGGGCATACCAGACCACCTGACCCACCTCTTGAGAATCCTGTATGCAGGTCAGGAAGCAACAGTTAGAACTGGTCATGGAACAACAGACTGGTTCCAAATAGGAAAAGGAGTACATCAAGGCTGTATATTGTCACCCTGCTTATTTAACTTATATGCAGAGTACATCATGAGAAACGCTGGGCTGGAGGAAGCTCAAGCTGGAATCAGGATTGCTGGGAGAAATATCAATAATCTCAGATATGCAGATGACACCACCCTTATGGCAGAAAGTGAAGAGGAACTAAAAAGCCTCTTGATGAAAGTGAAAGAGGAGAGTGAAAAAGTTGGCTTAAAGCTCAACATTCAGAAAACTAAGATCATGGCATCTGGTCCCATCATTTCATGGCAAATAGATGGGGAGACAGTGGAAACAGTGTCAGACTTTATTTTTTGGGCTCCAAAATCACTGCAGATGGTGACTGCAGCCATGAAATTAAAAGATGCTTACTCCTTGGAAGGAAAGTTATAACCAACCTAGATAGCATATTAAAAAGCAGAGACATTACTTTGCCAACAAAAGTCCATCTGGTCAAGGCTATGGTTTTTCCAGTGGTCATGTATGGATGTGAGATTTGGACTGTGAAGAAAGCTGAGCACTGAAAAATGGATGCTTTTGAACTGTGGTGTTGGAGAAGACTCTTGAGAGTCCCTTGGACTGCAAGGAGATCCAACCAGTCCATCCTAAAGGAGATCAGTCCTGGATGTTCATTGGAAGGACTGATGCTGAAGCTGAAACTGCAGTACTTTGGTCACCTGATGCAAAGAGTTGACTCATTGGAAAAGAGCCTGATGCTGGGAGGGATTGGGTGCAGGAGGAGAAGGGGAAGACAGAGGATGAGATGGCTGGATGGCATCACCGACTCGATGGGCATGAGTTTGAGTAAACTCCGAGAGTTGGTGATGGACAGGGAGGCCTAGCGTGCTGTGATTCATGGGGTCGCAAAGAGTCGGACACGACTGAGCAACTGAACTGAACTAAACTGAGCAGCCAAAGATGGGGCTGCCTGGGGCCAGAGGCTAGGAGTCCTGGGATTCTAGCCATACCAATCTCTGCTCTGCTCTGCCATTCTGAGGACAGATGGACACCCACCCCCACCCCTGTGCTGTGACACCCATCAGGACACTGCTGAACCTCACTTTACCCTTCTCACCAGTTCCCACATTGGCTCTGAACACCCTTCTAGGCACTACACACATAGAACAAGTTTTTTAAAATCTGATCAGGTGACTCTGTTCTAAACACTTGAGCAGTTTCAAATCTCTCTTGGGTAAACACAAACATCCATGAAGCAGATGGCACTGTGTGAGTGACGCCAACCTTACAGCCTCCTCTGTGGCCCCACTCCCAGTCACTGTCTGCATTCAGGCTGCACTGCTCTTGTCCAGTCCCTTGGACACACTTCTCTCCTTCCCATCACTGAACTTGCCCAAGAGGGTCTTTCCATGGGCACCACCCCATACCACCACCTTGGGCAAGGAAACCTCCTCTTCTTTCTGGGCTCAGCCCAGTCTCAATTCCCCAGGGCCACTTCCCTGACCTCTCCACAGAGACATCCTTTGTAGTACTTGTTGCAGTTATAACTTGAAACTCATATTGTGACTCCAAGAGTAACGTTCATTCTCCTTGCTAGAATATGGCCCCATGCCTTAGCCAGCCAGCACTGTCATAACAAACTAGAAAGACTGGGTGGCTTAAATTATAAACATTTGTTTCACACAGTGCTGGAGGCTGGAAGATGAGGGTGTCAACAGGGTTAGTGTCTGGTGACTGCTCTTTTCATGGCTTGCAAACAATCTCCTTCTAGCTATGTCCTCACAAGACACATACACACACACAGAGAAAGCATGCTTTGGTGTCTCTTCTTATAAGGACACTAATTATATCAGATCAGGGCCCCATCCTCATTACTTTATTTAATCTTAAATACTTCCTTAGAGGCCCACTTCCAAATCCAGCCATAGTGGATTTGGACCTCATAATCCACTATGGGGTCCTCATAACCCTATGAGTTCTTCGTAGGTTAGGACCTGTGTTATGAAAGTTGAGGGAACACTAACATTCATTTCAGAGAGTCCATGGGGGCAGAAATGATGCCTTGTCTTCTTTTGTTCATCATTTTGTCCTCAGCACCTAGCAGAGAACCTGGCATTAGGTAATTAGTAAACATGTTGAATAAATACACAAATTAAGCAATAATTTTTCTAGATGACCCATAGATTATGTAATTTCCATAAACCTGACATGGGGAAAGACATAAGAAATAGCTTAGATATTTATAGTTTCTGAAGGCAACCATCTAAATTTAGAGCAAAAGTCACAGGGGCAGACTTGCAGTTTCCTATAATGTCTCCATGTTTTGTTATGGGCTGTGAGTTATCATCCCTAGAGAAGGAAATGGCAACCCACTCCAGTATTCTTGCCTGGAGAATCCCATGGATGGAGGAGGTTGGTGGCCTACAGTCCACGGGGTCGCAAAGAGTCGGACACAACTGTGAGTTATCATGAGGTTGATGAGAAAAGAATTGAATTAGAAAGATGGTATAGAGCCTTGCAATGAGGGAAAGGAATTTTCTCTTACAAAAGCTTTAGTCAAATAGATATATTCTTTTGACTTATGATTGAGTTTCACATATGCTGCTCGTTGGTACTTTCATTATAGTATGAAAAACTTTCCCAATATTATATTGAGAATATTGAAGCAGAAAAATTTCCCACAGTTACTGCTCACACAGCTACATATTATGACAGGTAGCGTGGGGTCAGGGGAGAGGGCAGAGGATTGTTCTGATTGCTATAACTTTAATGTATAAAATATCTAAAAATTTGAACTGAACTAAGAGACAAAAAACAGGTCTGGTCTTGACTCATCCACAAACAAGCTTTGTAACTTTGAACAAAACACTTTACCTTTCTATTCAACTTCAATGTTTTATAAATTTATGATTTTGTTTCTCTATAACATTTATAATGGTGAGCCAAAGCACACATTTGTTTTCCTGAGAATGCTCCAAATAGCAAAACAATGACATTCCAAAAGGAGGCCACTGAGTGAATGAGAAATTACTTAAAGTCACACTCTAGGATGAGTGATGATCAAACTGCTAAATACTGAAACTCTGTCTTCTCAGTCTGCCCAATCCGCCCAATAAAGTCGGAGTCAGTTGTACCAGAAGGGACCCTAAGCGGCAAGAAAAGATCAGCATGATCATTTGACCTTTGTTCTCTGCTCATCCACTCATCCAAGAGTCCAAAGAACAAAGTAAGAGGTGTCAAGGGAATTGGGGAAGTTTATTTTTCTGTAAACCAAGTGATTATTGTGATGTGAGGTGTTGAAATTTCAAGGGAGGCTATATTTTTAGTGTTTCCTTCCAGAATAACAAGTGCCAACTCTTGAGAAAGAGAGAAGTCTGCACAAATTCCCAGCCTATTCTGATATACTCAAAATTGAGATTATTGTGGGCAGATTAGAATTATTCTAGGTAGAACATGCGTTCTGGGGCAGTCAGATGTTCATGGGACTGCTGTCCTAATGTGGTGAACAAAAATTCCCCTGGAAGGCTCTCTATCATCCCTTCAGATATATTTATATCCAGGAGTCAATGGCCTGAAAACAAGAACTGAATGTACTGATTACAACAGAAGTGAATCTGCTTACTTAGGAATAAACAAGACTACCAGGTGCCTTGAAGAAACAAAAGCAAATACATTGTTTAGTCCGCACCAGGCGCCAAGCAAATGGTACTAGCTGCTTCATACATGTTATCTAATTTAACACTCATGAGAGTCCAGGGAGCAAAGAGTATCACTCTTATTTGATACGAGAAGAAGGAAAGACTCAGAACATCCCACTGGCCCAGATGGCACATCTATCATTAGCCCCACTGTGAATGTGTGACTTTGGCTGCTGGGAGACCTGAGAGAGCATAGATGAGACCAACCTGAAACTGACTGGTGTCATTTCAGGGGGTCGCCAAAGATCTCCGCTGCCATAGCCCTTTATGTCAGCACCGAGAAGAATTGAGCGAGAGCAAAGTGGTAGATAAGAAGTGATTTATTAGAACAGGACGCTGATGAGGCTTACAAGCAGGTGGGTGAGAAATGCTGCTCCCCGAGAACTTACTGGGCTTTAGTTTTATAAGCAAAGTAAAAGCAGGGTACGGGAGAAGACTTTCTTTGTCTTTCTTGAGTAGACGTCATTTCTCCATTATCAGTTCCTCCCCCAGATAGGGTAAGGAAGTTTACTTGTCCCTCCCTATATAGTTAGGTCAGGACTAATGTCATAGCATTTTGGAAAAATATTTTCAGGTCTCAGTACAATGAGGGTTTTTCATTTTGGAAAGTCATCTTCCCATCAATGATTGTTTTTTGTGTGCACAGAGCCTGTTTTGAGGGTCATTAACTTATTGAGTCACTGGACAGGATGTGGGTCTCATGCCACCATTGTTTTACTGTTTGGGGACATGTCCCATGCTTCTGTTGCATGTTCTGTTGCTAAGCAAGCCTGCTTGGTTGTGTGGTTAAATAAACCTGCTTTCTCGAGTAATCATTAACTTATCAGAGTTTCCCATATTTTTCTATTTATAATCCCCTAGTGGGATTAACTATTTAATCACCTATTTTGCCCCTTCATCTTGTCCCTTTCAAACCCAATTGCATTACTTGGGAGAAGAAAAGCTAGCTGCCATCATTTATTTATTAACCATTGAACACAAAGTTAGTGAAGCATTGATAGCATCAGCAGTTCCCAAAGGGTGGTTTCCATGTGAATCGCCTGGGCAAGTAAATACAGCAACCACCCCAGGGCAGCCAGCCTGGGTAAGACCTAATTATTTTCATTCAGTGAACTTGTGTGTGTGTGTGTGTGTGTGTGTGTGTGTGTGTGTGTCTGTGTGTTAGTCACTCAGTCGCGTCCAACTCTTTGTGACCCCATGGACTGTAGCATGCCAGGCTCAACCGTCCATGGGATTCCCCAGGCAAGAATACTGGAGTGGGTAGCCATTTCCTTTTCCAAATGAACTTCTAGATGATGCCAATGTTTAGGGTCCATGGGTCACATTTTGAGTAGTAAGTGCTAGCTGGCCAGTCTTTGGAAGGCCAGAGAGAACATAAAAATCAATAAGACATAGTTCTTAACCTTGAGGTACCCACAAGTCTAACAGAGAAAGACACACGTGACAAATAGGCCCACTGAAATACCAGACTCTTCAGGAAACCCCCAGCCTTCTGGAGTGAGAGGTAGAGAAAAACCTCATCGAGGAGGCTTTGGGGCTGTGCTTGAGACAAGAGGAGCTGTCTTCTCAGAGAGAAGCTGGGGTGCAGTTCATTCTGGCAAAGCAGCAGGATTAGGGAGAGCAAGTTTAAAAGTTAAGGGACAGCAAGTGGCATGGAAACCCATTTCAAACGCAGTGTTAAAAACAGCATGAATCACAGGAAGGTCTGAATCCGTGATCCAGATTAACAATGAGAAAAATATCAGATAAATTCAAAATTCAGGGAGAGTCTACAGAACATCTGACCAGTGCTCCTCAAACTATCAAGATCTTGGAAAAGAAGAAGAGACTGAGATGCTGTCACAGACCAGGGCAGACCAGGGAGGGCGCATAACCAAAGACAATGTGGTATCTTGGACTAGATTCTGGAGCAATAAAAAAGGATATGAGTAGTAAAACTAGTGAGTGCCAAGTAATCAATTTTTCCATAGGTCTAAAATTATTTGAAAACTAAATGCTTAGTTTAAAAAATGTAACGCTGCATGAACCATATTAATATCAGGAAAAGCAGACTCAGAACAAAGAAAATGACCAGAAATGAATATGGATCCAACACAATGATAATAATGAATTCACCAAGAAGATATAATAATCCTAAATACAGAGATGCCCCTAAAAACATGCTCTAAATACATGAGTGAAAATTGATATATGTGAAAAGAGAAATAAGAAAATTCACAATTATACTTAGAAATTTCCATACTCTGGCCTTAGTTCTCACTACAAAAAGGAAACAGAAATTCAGCAAAGATACAAAAGATTTAAAAACATTGTGACAACCTGGGTGGGGTGAGGTGGGAGGTGGGAAGGAGGTTCAAGAAGGGGACATATGTTATACCTATAGCTGATTCATGTTGATGTATGGCAGAAACCAACACAATATTGTAAAGCAATTATCCTCCAACTAGGAATAAATCATTTAAAAAAATAATTTTAAAAAACTCTATAAAATAAAACTTGACTTAACTGAAATATATAAAACAATTCATTCCACAGAGCAGAATACAGCTTCTAAAGCACAAGACACATGCGCCAAGATGAAGTATATGCAGTCTCATAAAATTAACACTAACAAATGTAAAAGATTTGAATCATACATATTACGTTTTCTAACAAAGACAGAATTAACCTCATGTCCACTTTAAAAATATTTACAACCTACAAGTTGCAAGTTGTTTTTTATTCAAAGGAAATTTTAGGACTTCAAGCCCGGGAGGCAGCATTTCAAGTAACCCTGAGAGAACAGCTCTGAGGAGGCAAGGGGAGGAGCCAGGTTATATAAAAGTTTTGCGATAAGGGGCAGGTAGTCTGAACATCAAAAGATTATTGTTAATTAAAGAAAACCAAATATCCAAGTAAAGGAATTTAGTGGGTGTTTATTTATGAGAAAAAGCAAGAGTCTGGGCTCACTGAAAGCATTCCTTTCACATGCACCTCACCTATCTGGGACCAGTATCTTGCTTTCAGGTCCTGGGCTTCCTTTCCTCAGGGCTCACTGTAGGGAGTGGCTGTAGTCTGATGGCTGTTAGATGGCGGGTATCCTTCTTCCTGCATTCCCAAAGGGCTCACCAGCTCAAATTGGTAGTGGTAGTTGCTAAATTGTGTCCGACTCTTATGAGCCACATGGACTGTAGCCTGCCAGGCTCCTCTGTCCATGGGGTTCTCCAGGCAAGAATACTGGAGTAGGTTGCCATTTCCTTCTCCAGGGGATCTTCCTAACCCAGGAATCAAATCCAGGTCTCTTGCATTACAGACAGATTCTTTACTAGCTGAGCTACCAGGGAAGCCTTGCAATCACTGATGACTGTAACATCCTTCTTTACTGATGGTAATTTCTCACTAGAAATCAAAAACAAAAAGAAATCTGGAAAAATTCCCCAAATACAGAGCAACTAAATTACATACTTCTAAATAGTGCATGATCAACCTAGACAGCATATTAAAAAGCAGAGACATTACTTTGCCAACAAAGGTCAGTCTAGTCAGAGCTATGGTTTTTCCATTAGTCATGTATGGATGTGAGAGTTGGCCCATAAAGAAAGTTGAGCACCGAAGAATTGATGCTTTTGAATTTGATGTTAGAGAAAACTCTTGAGAGTCCCTTGGACTGCAAGGAGATCAAACAAGTCAATCCTAAAAGAAATCAGTCCTGAATATTCATTGGAAGAACTGATGCTGAAGCTCCAATACTTTGGCCACATGATGTGAAGAAATGACGCATTGGAAAAGACCCTGATGCTGGGAAAGACTGAAGGCAGGAGGAGAAGGGGATGACAGAATGAGATGGTTGGATGGCATCACTGACTCAATGGACATGAGTTTGAGCAAGCTCCGGGAACTGGTGATGGACAGGGAAGCCTGACATGCTGCAGTCCAAGGGGTCGCAGAGAGTCAGACACAACTGAGAAACTGAACAGAACTGAACTGAGCCAAGGGGAGAACACAGCAAACTACTGCCTCAAGAACTGTGCACTGCCCCGCAAGGGGAACTGAGAGACTTTATAGGTGGGGCTCTCAGTGGGGAAGAGGAGGTGATAAGGAACAAAGTAATAAGAATCTCGAATATTCTTCTTGCATTGTTTCCAAACAGTCATAGCTGGCATCAGGTAGCCCAGTAATTGTGTCCATCCATCTCTGGTTTATTATACTGCAGCCTTCTTTCTGAAATGCAAAAAGCTACAAGGGGTGATCTGAAGAGCTTGGTAAAGGACAGGACATAATTAACATAGAGTTAAAGGGTAATCCCTGGTGGCCCAGACAGTAAAGAATCTGCCTGAAACACAGGAGACCTGGCTTTGATCCCAGAGTTGGGAAGATCCCCTGGAGAAGGGCATGGCAACCCACTCTGTATTCTTGCCTGGGAAATCCCACGGACAGAGAAGCCTGGCAGTCTACAGTCCATGGGGTTGCAAAGAGTCGGACACGACTGGGTGACTAACACTTTCACTCTCACACTTTAAAGGATAATAGGTGTGGATATAACTTACATAGTGTCAGGTTAGTTTTGAGGACTATAAATTTAAGTTATAGACTACAGATTAGGAAGAGTTGAAGTGAAAACAAGGAATGATCAGGCCTATTCACTGTTCTCTTTATCTTCTTTGTTCTCAGGAAAGAGAAAGAAAAGAAAGAAAAGCTCATTCCTGAAAGAAAAACTCATTCTTCTTTTTCCATTTTCACTACAACAGTCCAGGGTCCAATTAATCTGTGTTCAGAGCATGGTGTCGAAACAAAGGCCCAAGGGGACAGTCTCAGACTGGACACTGCCCATGCTGACTGCTCTGATCATTCCTCTGAGGTCCTAAGCCCAAAGCTTTTAAATATACAAGAGAAAAAATGCTTTCAATTTAGGAATGAAAGCGTTTTCTACCCACACATGAACAGGCACACACAGGTATGTGTGTGGGGGGTGGGGGTGGAGGGGTAGGATTTAAAGAATTTGCTAGGTCTCAGGTGATTCTGGGATTATGTTGGTCAAAGTCTTAGGTAAGAACCCAAAATTGCTGTGTAGAGTGGCCTCAGAGAAAGGACAGATGTTGCAAGAAAGCAAAGCCATGGGCCCAGGGAAGGGAGAGTGCAGTACGGAGCTGGCTGGCCCTCCTGCCTGAGTTGCCATAGAGCATGTTGCAGACAGGTTTATGTATTCTGCACTGTTTTTTTGTTTGTTTTTTGCTTTGGTTCTAAGGCCATCAGATTTTATTACAGAGGTTGCATGCCCCTCCAAAATATATTTTCTCCTGGGTAGCAGTGAAGCTGATCATTCCAAAATCTGAATTGTGTACACAGTAGATGAGATTTCAGTTTTTCTTTCTCATTTATAATCCCCCAGGCATCAGTTAACTGTATTTCTCCAAATCCCTGGAGAAGGAAATGGCAACCCGCTCTAGTACTCTTGCCTGGGAAATCCCATGGACAGAGGAGCCTGGCGGGCTGCAGTCCATGGAGTCAGAGAGTCAGACGTGACTTAGTCACTAAAACACTACCACCATCCCTGTAGGGTCACACTCCTTGAGCATGAAGTGAAAATGACTCAGTGTTCTGTATCCTGTCTTCATTGGGAAACTCCGTTGGTCCCCTCCCCATCCACCCACCTTCAGACCTGGGGTCATGCCTTGCCCCTGATATCCTCTGCTCTGCTCCTGTCAACTCACACCCTTTAGTTCCACAACAGCCACCAGCATGAGGCTTTCTCCTGGGACGTGGGTTTCCCAAATGGAGTGGCCTCGTGGAGGAGACCTACCCCTCAGAGCATCACAGACAATGTCAGCTGAACTTCAGCAAGGTGCTGCCAGGAGCTGCGCCCCGGACACCTTTCCTGCAGGGCCTCCCTCCCAGCCAGCTCCAGTTTTCTCTGTCCCAGAACCTGGCCATTTCCCTCACAAGAACAACTCACACCTCAGCCTTTCCAGGGTTCATGCTGGGCAGCCATCCAAAGCCTCTTGTTATTGCCTCCAACTCCCCAGCTCTCTTTTCTACAAAAAAGGTGGGATATAATTGACATTCACCTTTGCCAAGCCATTTATATTTTACAGACAATAAAGAATCCACCTGCAATGAAGGAGACACTGTTCATCTCTTGGTGGTGAAGATCCCCTGGAGAAGGGAATGAAAACCCATTCCAGTATTCATGCCTGGAGAATTCCATGGACAGAGGAGCCTGGTGGACTACAGTCCATGGGGTTGCAAACAGTCGAACACAACTGAGTGACTAACACGTTAAACGCTTCCATTTTACTTCCATCAGAAAATGTGTATCCCCTTGATGAGAACATGTTCTGGTGTTTTGATGATGCTGTGAAGAGTTGAATTGCCATTCCTCACCTCTCTGAGAGAAGCTAATATTCTAAAACAGCACACACCTAGAGAAATGCATTAAGAGGAACAACTATAGGAAATATGCATCACACCTATAATCTCATTTAGACATTCCCCGCCACAACGAAACACTAGGGCTTCCCTGGTAGCTCAGAGGATGAAGCATCTGCCTACAATTCAGAGACCCATGTTTGATCCCTGGGCTGGGAAGATCCCCTGGAGAAGGAAATGGCAACTCACCCCGGTACTCTCGCCTGGAAAATCCCATGGACAGAAAAGCCTGGTGGGCTACAGGGTCGCAAAGAGTCAGACACAACTGAGTGACTTCACTTTCACTTTCTTTCACTTTCATCATAACAAATAGCCCCAGGGGCAGGGTCTTTTCAAATGAGTCAGCTCTTAGAATCAGGTAGCCAAAGTATTGGAGTTTCAGCTTTAACATAAGTCCTTCCAGTGAATATTCAGGACTGATTTCCTTTTGGATGGACTGGTTGGATCTCCTTGCAGTCCAAGGGACTCTCAAGAGTCTTCTCCAACACCACAGTTCAAAAGCATCAATTCTTCGGTGCTCAGCTTTCTTCATAGAAAGGTAAAGCCTTCTTTTCTCTGCCTCCACCATAGTTTGGCCTCAGGTAAATAGCAGGGAGGGAACACAGCCCCACCCATCAACAGAAAATTGGATTAAAGATTTACTGAGCATAGCCCCACCCATCAGAAAAAGACCCAGTTTCCCCCTCAGTCTCTCCCACCAGGAAGCTTCCATAAGCCTCTTATCCTTCTCCATCAGAGGGCAGACAGACTGAAGACCACAATCACAGAAAACTAACCAAACTGATCACATGGACCACAGCCTTGTCTAACTCAATGAGCCATGCCTTGCAGGGCCACCCAAGACAGATGGGTCATTGTGGAGAGTTCTGAAAAAATGTTGTCCACTGGAGAAGGAAATGGCAAACTACTTGAGTATTCTTGCCTTGAGAACCCCATGAACAGTATGAAAAGACAAAAAGAGAGGACACTGAAAGATGAACTCCCCAGGTCGGTAGGTGCCCAATATGCTACTGGAGATCAATGGAGAAATAACTTCAGAAAGTTATTAAATTCTTAATATTCTGTAATATTCTGTCTTAAAATTCTGTAATTTGGCACAAATGAGTAAACAGGATAGTTTGCGGCTGAATTCTTGTATTTACTCATCAGTCACTTTTATGCAGATTGTCATATCCTCTTATTCATCATCTCCAGATGTTTTCCTTTGTTTGGTTTCTAACGGTTATTCTGAAATTGCTATTACAATTGACCTCTTTCTGCTGATTTTCAGATCATTGATTTTAGAAAAGTCTAGGCAAGTTGCAAGTGTCCCAAACTGAGATGATCTGTTATTTCCAAATTTGTTATTTGGTTTTTTCTTCCTTTCCTAAGCTTTTCTCAAGGGGTTACATTGTTCCAGATCATTCTAGCATTTGGAATAGAGTTGAGTTACACACTTAACATTCTTCTTTAATTATGAAGTTGAAATAAACATCAGTAGATGCCAGACCCAATTGTTGATGGGGACAAAAGTGCATGGGCCAGTGGTGAAAGGAGTGTCGATCTTTCTGAAATAAAAATGATGGATAGTTCACGTTATCACCCTTTGAAAGAAGAACAAGGAGGAAAGCATTTCCATTTTGGCAGCTTCTTTGTTTACAAAAAAGGGAAGGTAGGAGAGGCCTGGGTTCCCACAAGCCCTCACAGTGTTTTGCAACTTCTTTGAAAGGCCACTAGGGAACCAAGGCCTCTGCTCCCCACTGACAATTGATGAGGAGATGGCACACTGGTGCCACAAGAAGACCCCAGAGCTGGCTCTGGGCTCCCTCTGGGGTGCTCCCTGGCAGAAGCACATGGGTGGCTAGGCACCAGAGAAACCTCAATGGTCATCAGACTGACTTTCTTCAACCATCAATCTTACCAAGTCTTTTCTCTAGTTACAGGACTCCAGAGAGTCCCCACGCTCCACAGGTGAGATTCCAGGCCCTCCTATTTCTCCAGTTTCATCCCATCTCAGCCACTGCCATGCAACCTTGACTTATCCTTGTGTTTTAACACCCATGGCTGCTCTATTGAAATAATCTCCCCTCCCTTGGTCTTCCCACGGAGCTCTATGTGCCTGCCTTCTGGCAGGCTCCCCACTGCTGGATAATCATTATGGGTAGAATTGTGTCTCCTCCCAAATTCATAGGCAAATCCCTAACCTTCAATGTAACTATATTTGGATAGGGGACTTTTAAGGAAATAATTAGGGTTCAATGAGGTCAAAAGGGTGGGGCCTTAATACAATAGAACTGGTGTCCTTATAAAAAGAGAGAGAGAGCAGAAAAATGAAACCACCCAATGCTTTTTGGGTCTTAGTAGACCACAAATTCTTCTCTCTTGGTGCAGAGAGAATTCAGCAAAAGGCAGAGAGATGGATAAGGAAAGAGTTTATTAGTACCGGATGGACACTTGTAAGAGATACAAGTTAGCAGGTAAGGGAGTGCCATCCCCCAAAAGCTGGGTGGGCTACATTTTTATAATCAAATAAAATGAGGGAGGGGAAGAAGACCACCTTCTTGCTCATATTTGAGTAGATGTCAAGTTTTTGTCATCAGCTCCTCCTCTGCCTCAGGCAGTGGAGTTTTCTTGTCCCTACATGGTCAAACCAGGACTGTCATAAAGCTATGGAAAAGAGCAAAAAGGCGATAACATATACTAAAATATGGTAAATCATCTCAGGTTTCAGTAAAATGTCACCTTTCCCCATATTTCTACTCTTAGTACAAGCAGAAAAGTCCCCTTCTCAAGGATCATTAATTTGTTGACTTCAATGCACAGGATGTAGGCTTCATTCCACCATTGTTTACGCTTTGGGCATGTCTCATGCTTCCTTTGCATGGTTTCATTGCCAAGCAAGTCTGCATGGTCTGTTGTTAAACAAGCCAGCTCTTGATAGATCATTAATCTACAGGAGTCTCCATACTTTTTCTCTATTATGAACCCCTAGTGAGACTCTTGCCTGGAAAATCCCATGGACAGAGGAGCCTGGTGGGCTGCAGTCCATGGGGTTGCGAAGAGTCGGATATGACTGAGCGACTTCACTTTCATGCATTGAAGAAGGAAATGGCAACCCACTCCAGTGTTCTTGCCTGGAGAATCCCAGGGAGGGTGGAGCCTGGTGGGCTGCCATCTATGGGGTCGCACAGAGTCGGACACGACTGAAGCGACTTAGCAGCAGCAGCAGCAGTGAGAATAACTATTTAATCTCCTAAGTTGTCCTTTTACTCTGTCCCTATCACAAACACACAGAGAGAAAAGGTCTTAAGAGAACACAGCAAGAGGACAGCCATCTGCAAGAAAAGAAGTTGTGGAAGAAACCAACCCTGTCAGTACCTTGATCTCAGACTTCCAGCTCTGTGACCCACGAGAAGACCAATGTCTGTTGTTTTAAGCCCCTCAGCCTGTGGTGCTCTGCAATGGCAGCTAGGTTGTCTGCCTCTCACATCCATGGTGGCCCTTCCTGACCAACATTCCAAATAATTAATAGAGCATTTGATCTTCCATAAATACTTCTTCCCCAGGATTTCCCAGGTGGCACTAGTGGTAAAGAATCCACCCCAACTGCCAGTGCAGGAAACATAGAGACCAGGTTCGATCCCTGGGTTGGGAAGATCCCCTGGAGGAGAGCACGGCAACCCACTCCAGTATTCTTGCCTGGAAAATCCCAAGGAGAGAGGAGCCTCATGGGCTACAGTCCCTGGGGTCACAAAGAGTTACAGAGTAAGCGGCTGAGCACTGGCACTAATCACCTCCTCCCTAGTGACAGAATATACTTGCTATCTTTCTTATAAGTGCCATCAAGCAGGAAAATAAGATCTTCCTGTCCCCAGTAAGAAATGAGCTTCCCTTAACACCTGACATCTTAGCTCAGTGCCACGTAAGAACAGAAGTGGATTTAATGGAACGAATGGGCTAGAGGAAACCAGGTTGGTGTGAGGATTCAATAACCATGATGATGTGAAAAAGCACACAGTTGGTCATAGAGTGGGTGCTCCATGAATGTAAACGCTACCCCCTGAAGAACACACAACCCACCTTGCCCTCTGAGAGGACACCTATAAGAGGGAGGACCTCACTTTGTCCATTTGGTCAACAGATATTAACGAAAGCCCAGTGTGGGCCGGCCTTGTGCAAACTGGAGGGAAACCAGTAAGAAGCAAAGCCAAATCCACCTTCAGGAGTTTACTTTCTTCTGGAGAAAACAGATGACGAACAAGGAGTATAATCAGGGTCTTAGTGACTGATAAGCACTGGACAGGGAAATGAGGTGGAGTTGGAGTGGGGTGATATGGGTGCTAGATTAGTAACATTTATTCCAACATTCACCTGACACCCACCATGTCCCAGGGATCATACCGGGTGTTAGGAAAACAAAGATGAACAGACAGCTTCTCTCAGAGGCACGGCCATCGAGGACAGGGGAACACCTGCCTGCCTTCCACAATTGCTCCAGAAGCTCTGGTGGTAACCACCAGGGTCTGTCTGAGACTTCTATTGGTACTCACGGACCTTGGTTACACTGACAGCACTGTTGTGTATGATTTTTTATTTTCCTTTCCCTTTCTTCCTCCACAATTAAATCTTGTTATTCGAGTGGCCTCAGACCTTTGTTCTCCATGGAAAATATTCAAGATTAGGACTAGAGAAACTGTGGAAGAACTGTCGATTTCCCCATGAGTCTTTAGAAGTATAAAATAAAGAATTCTCTATATCCTAGTGGACACTTCTTTATTCTTTTAAAGGGGACAAGACTAACTTAAGACAATATCCTTTGCTCAGAGTCAAAGGAAGAAAACAAAAGCATTTCCAGTGTACAATCATCTGACTTAATTTTCAAAGCACCAGTATCTTTATGGGGTCCCAGGTGGGTGAGCACTGGGCAGTGCTCAGGAGGACATCAGAAGGGACGGCTGGGACGACTGATGGACATGAGCGGTGGTCATGTGGAACTGAGCTCCATGAGGCTTGCACAATTCAAAATAAAATTGGAGGGAAAATATTGACTCTGAGCCTCTTAGTCGCCAATGCAAATATATACTATTTATACTGGCTATAAAATCTACCAGGAGTGATCTGCCTGGTCTCAAAGTGGTCACTGACTCCAGGGACTAAGAAGAAAGTTTGGGTTCTGGACTCATCCTCCCCTCTTCCTGTCCCTCTGATTCTAACAGTGTGGCCTTGGACCTGGCTAATCAGAACATTCCTCTGACCCCAGGAGGAATCCAGGAAGGGTGACCCTGATTTGACTCAACATTAAGCAAAAAACTTTGGGCTCCTGGGGAAAGCAATTCTGATTTGGAGAAAGCTTGATTCGGAGAAGATGAGAGCTGGGCTGGTGACCATCGGCTCGAGAGGGGACAGGGTCACTGCAGTGAAGGTGAGACCTCCTCTAGACACCCAACGTGGAGGCTGGGTCATTAACTCTTGGTCAGACCTGCAAAAGCAGAGAAACTTTGGAGTGGGGTGACCCTCTGCTTTTCTTTCTGTACCTCTGGCTTTCTTTTGTGTTCCTTTTTCAGCCTGGTTGAGGTTGGGTTTTTGCCATCAGTACCCAAAAGACCACATGGGAGTCTGTATCCTGGTCCCAGTTAGTTGGCCCTGCTCGTTCAAGGGAACTGTGACCCATGGCCACACATGGTTCAGTGTCTGGCCTCTTAGATGCCACGTGCTTCTAGGCCCAGCGGTGCTCTCCTCCTGTGATTTGCCAGGAATGCTGGGATGGAAGCAGATGTGGTAGGTGACCAGATTCAAGCTGATGTTGTTGGAAACATTCAACTTGAAGTTTGGTGCCTTCTTTTCCCTCTGCTATGAGAAGGGGATGTCCCAGATCCGAGTAAAGAGAGAGGCCCCATCCCTGACCGAGGATGCAGAATAGTCATGGACGGGGACCAGGAGGATCAAGACACCATCACGGCTGACCTGCAGCTGGCAGGACAGAGCGGCAGGCCCCCCAGGAACGTGGAATGTGAGAAGTTGGCTTCTGTTGAGCAGCAGTCTCCATGGCTTCTATTGCATCCACTGGTGGTGGCGGAGGAACACAGCATCCTAACTTGATCCCAGTGAACCCCAAGTCTGAGCAGCCCTCATGATGTGATCCACTTGGGCACCCCTCACAGCTACTTAGAAAGCCAGGCAGCCTGGCTGTCCCTGGAAGATGCCTTAGTCTTGGCAGGCTCCCCCCACCCTGGAAGAAGTGATCTTCATAACTGACTCCATGGACTGCATCACCAACCACAGAAACAGCTTGTAAAACCTGGATCCCGAAACTGGTCAAACATTTTCCCTTGCTATAGCCAATTCTAGGTTTTTATCCCATGATAGAAAGTTCTACCATCTTATAGCATGCATTTGTTCAGGAAAATACCACAGAGTGGTGGCTTTTAAGGAATATCTGTTTTCTGAGTAATAGAAGAGAGGGCAGAAAACATGAAAAAAAAAAAGTCTATTATTGTACGGTAAGAAAATGTAGGATTCATCTTTTTTTATGGTTCACTGGGGAGTGACATGATTTTCTAGAACTGTCAAGTTCCACAGAGCCAAGCAATCATATTTTTCAGAATTTGGTTCATTATGAGAAATATGCATAAAAGAGAGAAATAGTTTGCCCTAAAATGGAATTGAATACATGGAGAAACTCAGAGATTTGTGGACAGTCCACTCCAGGACTTCTCTACTCATGGCCCTGGAGTTGTGTGACACTGTGATTATATATTATACATATACATATGTATGTATGTATATATAATAATACATATACATATATATACACATATACATATATACATACATATATACACACATATATACACATATACATATATACACACATACATACATATATATATATATATATATATATGCATGGACTTCCCTGGTAGGTCAGCTGGTAAAGAATCCACCTGCCATGCAGGATACCCCAGATCGATTCCTGGGTCAGGAAGATCCTCTAGAGAAGGGATAGGCTACCCACTTCAACATTCTTGGGCTCCCCTGGTGGCTCAGACGGTAAAGAATCAGCTTGCAATGAGGGAGACCTGGGTTTGATCCCTGGGTTGGGAAGATCTCCTGGAGGAGGGCATGACAACCCACTCCAGTATTCTTGCCTGAAGAATCCCCATGGGTAGCCTGGCGGGCTACAGTCCACAGGGTCACAAAGAGTCGGACACGACTGAGTGACTGAGCACACAGCACATATATATACAAGCATGCTGAGTCACTTCAGTCGTGTCCGACCCTTTGCAGCCCTACGGACTGTAGCCCACCAGGCTTCTCTGTCCATGGGATTCTCCAGGCAAGAATACTGGAGTGGGCTGCCATGCCCTCTTCATATATATATATATATATATGGGTTTTGTCCCCATCTCTGTCACAGAGTTCCTAGAAACTTTGAGATTTCCTAAGTGAAGAAAGCAGTAGTTGTCTCTTTTTACATTAATGGAGTGCTTTTGTTTGTTTGTTTTTTTTTAATGATTTAAAATTTAGTGATTTTGGAAAGCTTCCGGGGATGGGAGATGGTTGCCAGTGGAGCCAGTCCTGTGATTAGAAGGTTAGAATTTTCAGTTTCATCTCCCTTGACCTCTGGGGAATCAATCAACTGGCAATAGCCAATGATTTAATCAATCCTGCTTATGTAATGAACCCTCCAGGAAAAAACCAGAAAGGCAGGGTTCAGGGAGCTCCCCAGTAGAAGACCACATGGAGATTTGGGGAGAGTAGGGTGCTTGGAGAGAATATGGAAGTTCCATGTCCTTCCCCATGCCTTGCCCCCTGCATCTCTCCATTCTGGCTGTTCCTGAGTTATATCCTCTTAGAATAAACTGGTAATCTAGTGGGCAAAGTGTTTCGCTGAGCCCTCTGAGCCACTCTAGCAAATTAATCAAACCTGAGGAGGGGGTCATGGGGGCCTCCCTGGAGCAGGTTGGTCAGAAGCACAGGTGACAACCTGAAGTTTCCATTGGAGTCTGAGCTGGGGGATGGGGCAGTCTTGTGGGATCTGATGCTGTCTGTGGGGACAGGCTGTTAGATCTGAATTGCTTGTTGGTGTGTATCCCCTCAACTCTACCTGCTCCCCCCACATACACACACAGCAACTGGGGGCAAAGCTTTAAATTGCTGTGCACACCTTCACATCAATTCTCCCTGCACACCGAGGGGTATGAGAACACACAGCCCAGATCAAATGGTCCAGACTTCATCTTCTACAGACAAGGACTGAGGGAATCCATGCCGAAGCCTCCAGGGCAGGTCAGTGGTCCAACTGAGGTTTAATAATTCACAGGCAACAACACTTAACAACACATTGTTCTCCCATGAGATGGCCAGTGAGCAGCACTCCCCAGGACTGATGCTGCACCCACAGCAGAGGTGAGCAACTTGCTCAGTTTTGGGGATTTGAGTCCCAGGTGCAACCTCTGGGTGGAGAATGCCCAGTGGGAGCAACTGAGATATACAGCAGCCCTAAAGGAGGGGCTTTGCTACTAAAGGTACTACCTTATTTCAGAAACAGTTGGTGAAATAAAATTCATGTTTTACGGCAAGATGAAAAAAATTTAAACATAAATTTTTCTTTACCCCTTTGGGCCTCCTCCCTTGCCTCCAGTGTGTGTTATACATCTGCATTGATCAGACCCCTTAGGAGAGAACCTTCCTTCTTAACCTTGTAAGGGGCCATGGTGACCCATGACCCACCATCACTTTGTCCATGGAGATCTGGATTGTGCAAATTGTCAATAATGCATCATGTAGTATACAGCCCTCTGTCTCAAAAACTTACATAACTGTGCTTTGACCTCTAATAGGCAGAAGAATTCTTGGAGCTTTCTGAGAGGCTGTTCCCAGGTTATAATCCTCAGTTTGGCTCAAATAAAATTTTCCATTTTTTCCTTAGATCTACTGATTTTTTTCATTGACACAAGAAAGGACAATGTCCTATGAAAGTAATGAAGAGAAAACCCTGGCAGTCAGCAGGGCCCAACCCCCAGGGCAAGGGGGCAAGGGAGCATCCCTGGTGCAGGAAGGATGGCCCAGGGCAGGAGCGGGGAGGACCTGCCGTCTGGATGTCACTCAACTCAGTCCGTGGGTGAGAGACACCCTCCCAAGACCTGGACGCAGTTGGTCGGCTCCGGGGGCAGGACCCAAATTCTCACCTTCGACACAGCACACAGCTCCCTCCCCAAAAATACCAAAGGAAAATCTGATTTGGAGTCAGTGAGTGCCACCCACCCCAGTAGAGGCCCCACGGCGTGGCCCCACAGGGAGATGGCCAAGCCCAGACACAGCTGGAGGGGTCTCCACCATAAGAAGGGCTCTGAGACAGCATTCAGGTTATCAAAGGCCACGAAACAGCCTAGGGTCCAGGGGCTGGGAGAGACGACACTCGGGGAAGCAGAGATTATAGAACCAGGAAGCTAGTGTGTTTGGAAAGAGCCAGGACTTTAGAGGAAAGAACAGCATCCATAGAATGGGGCCACAGAATCCAGGGGAATTGCAGGTTGTCAGACACAGTTATTGGATAAAAACAGCACAGTGTGAAATACTGATATGGACCAGGCGCAGGAGAAGGTGGGAGGGTGATAGAGTGAGAAGCCCAGCTCTAAGTCACGACTGCTCTAGAAGAAGAGAACAGCTCATCTCATGGAGTTGCTAGTGTCTGGAAAGAAGGAAAACAATTTCTTTCTCCCCTAACGCTAAGTGGCCCATCTCATCTTCCAGGCCGGGCCACCTTGGAGCTGGAAAGGGCACCAATAACCCTCAGCTGGGACCAGAGGCATGAAGCAGGCAGCCCTGGGCTGGCTGACCCAGAGGGCAGCCACCCCCTGGGATCCATGACCTTTGTTTCAAGGGTGCCCAGGTGCCTATGTGGGCTCATCACTGGCCTTCCCGGCAGCCTCTTGTGCTAACAGCCAAAGTACACCTGCCTCTACTGACCCACAGGTAAAATAAATTCCAGACTCTCTATCTGAAGAAGGCCCCTCTTTACTCTCTTCCAGGTGACAGCATCAGGCTTCAGACACCCCAGCCCCACCTCCTCTCGGAGCCCGGAAGCCATGATGCGGGCAGTGGGGCAGTTGGTGCCAACAGGGTGCTTGGCTCTGGGGCCAACATGAGCAGCACAAATAGAAGCAGCAGGAACCCCACTTAGGGGACTTTGCTGGTGGTTAGGACTCCAGCTGCTTCCACAGCTGGGGCCTGGGTTCAGTCCCTGTAAGATCTTGTGAGCCGTGCAGAGCAGCCAAAAAAAAAAAAAACAACCCGCTTAGGAAACATTGCCTTCCACAAAGCCTTGCTCCTTCCACGGCCATTCAAAGAAGGCACCTGGCTCACCAGGACAGCTGGTAGCGTCTGAGGATCCCCCAGCTCCATGTTCACAAACTTGAGCATTTCAGTCCCACATCCCACCACGAATCAAATGCCCGCTTCCTGTGAGCTCAGCAAGCCTCTACAAAGGTGACCTGCCATGTGGTTCCTTTTCTTGGACGCCAACTCTCTCACTAGCATGCTCTCAACGATGGTCCCCAGAGGACACGAGTCTGGAACCTGTGACCTTGTCCCTCAGCTAACGGATGCTCTGAAAGTGCAGAAGGGCCTGCTCTCTCCCTCTCTCCCTCCCACTTCCCTTCTTTCTTCCCTTCCTTGCTCCTGTCCTCCCTTCCTTCTTCCCTCCTTCCTCCATTCTCCTGGCCTCCCCTTTTTTTGGTCTCGATACTCTAAATGCCAGGGCCTCTGCTGGTTCTTCAACATTTAATTTGCATCAAGCCATGGCCCTGGGCTCAGGAAACTCAGAGGTGGGAAGGCCAAGCCAGCCTACCCCCCAGGGGTTCCTGTGTGTGGGCCTGGAATTGGGCCCAAAACAGCAGCTGCCTTTTAACCTAGGCACACCCATGCCAACCTCAGCTCCAGCCTATTAGGGCCGCCACAGCCAGCAAGGGAGAGTTCAGGAGGGCCCATTAAACTTGAATTTCAATGAGCCACAGGAGGTGCGCTTGGCAGTCCTAGGGATTTGTCTCTTGCTTCAGCAGTGCTTAGATGGAACAGACCCAAGAATGCCCCTTGCTCCAGCCTCCGACTATCCCCGAACCTTTATTCCAGTGACAACTTTTGGCATCAGTTACTCTGCTGTCCATGATTACTGGGACCAGCCACAAGTTTTTGAGCTTAACTCCTTATTACCGATCAACCACTAGCTCCCAGATTCCTCAGAATTATTCCACTGAGGTGGAGGCCGCTGTCAACCACCTGGTCAACAAGCATCTGTGGGACTCCTACACCTACCTGTCTCTGGGCTTCTATTTTGACCAAGACGATGTGACTCAGGAAGGGTGTGGCCCATTTTTTTCCACAAATTGGCCAAGGAGAAGTACAAGGGCAGCAAGCATCTCTTGCGAATGCAAATCCAGGGCGGCAGCCATGCCCTCTTCCTGAACGTGCAGAAGCCATCTCAAGATGAGTGGGGTAAAATCCAGGATGCTATGGAAGTTGCCCTTCTCACAGAGAAGAATCTGAACTAGGCCCTTTTGGATCTGCATGGCCTGGGTTCTGCCAGTGCAGACCCCCACCTCTGCGACCTCCCGAGAACCACTTCCTAGGTGAGGAGGTGAAACTCATCAAGAAGCTGATGACCACCTGACCAACCTCCGCAGGCCAGCTGGTTCCCAGGCTGGGTTGGGTGAATATCTCTTCAAATGGTTCACCCTCAAGCATGACTAGGAGTCTCTGAGACCAGTGGCCTTTGAGGAGCCCCCTGCTAACGTCGGGGCTTCCTGAAGCCCATCTCTGCAGCCACTAGGCAGCTTTTTAACACCCCCAAGACCTCTCTCAAGCCTTGGACAAAATGGAAACAATAAAGGTTTTTGCAGCAAAAAAATAAATAAGTGAGCAACAAATACTGTTTGGTGTAAGTCCATCCCACACACTGCATGGGACATTCTTAATCCACCCTACTACAATGCCATAGCAGCCTGCCAAGAATCTCCTCCTTTACTTGGAGGGATCTGAGATCCAAAAGTGGTGGGGCCCAAACCTGTAACCTGCAGCTTAATGTTCTGTGTTCCCTTCCAGGTCTGTGTCAGACAGTCACTGAGACCACAGTCTGGGTAAATCCTCACAACACCATCCTGTGGGCAGGTGGCTCTTTCATGGTGTCCAAAAGGGCTCTGTGAGCTCTGAGCTCTTCCAAAGAGATCAGTGACCACCAACCAGAGTATAATTGTAAAATGTTACAGAGAAGTTTAATCCCAGTTTGAAAAATGAAAAAACAAAAACACCCCCAGAGATTATCAAGCTTACAACCATGTTCCTTCTTTCCTTCTCTCCTTATTGAAGACAAGAACACCAGAAACCAATAACACTAGCACTGCCGAGCCAGTCCTCAGTCATCATCACAACTTTAGTCTTTAGAAAACTCAGACAGAGAAGTTAAGCAACTTGTCCAAAGGAACACAGCTGGGGATGAGGGTGATGGAAGTGAGGGGCAGGCCCAGCACTCGGTGACTGTGAGATACAAAATCACTGAGAACACCTATCTGTCTTGCTCTTTTCATGGTGTACTCTGCATGGTCCTTTTTTCTTCTCCTCCTCCTCCTCCAAAAAAATCTGTCTTACTCATCATCGTAAAGTAAGTCAAGCATCTGTGCTTCCACTTCAGTGGTGTCATCTCATTTCACCCACCCAGAAACACTGGCTTACCACATATTTCAGGTAAGGAAACCAGTTCCAAGAGGTTTGCCCAAGGTCACAGAGAGAGGAAGTGGTACAGTGGTAATCAAATTATCCTACATCTAAAATCTTAGATCTTTCCACTGTATCACTCTACTTCTCAAGAGGCTACCAAAAGCCATTCATTTATGGCTATTGTTTTTTATTGTGGTAAAACTAACATGTTCAACCATTTTTAAGTGTACAGTTCAGTGGCATTTAGCACCTTTACAACATTGTGTAACGAGAGCCCCTCTCTACTTTCAGAACCATTTATATCACTGAGAAAGGAAAGCTTGTGCCCATAAGCAGTGACTTCCTGTTTCCCCCTCCCTCAGCCCTCAGCAGCATGGACCCCATTTCTGTCTCTGTGGATTCGCCCATTCTGCACACTTCCTATGAATACGGTTCTATAATATATGATTTCTTACATCTGGCTTCTTTTATCAACATAATGTTTTGAAGCTCAGGCACATTGCTTCATGTGCTGGTACTTCATGCCTTTTTAGGGCTGAATGATAGTCCACTGTGTGACCATACGACAGTTTTCACCCATTCTTCAGTTGATGGACATTTGAATGGTTTCCACATCTTCATTGTTGTAAACAGTGCTGCTGTGACCCTTCACGAACAAGCTTTTTCTTCAGTATCTGTGAGAGGAACAGTTGGGTCATGAGGGAAGTTGAGGGCAATGGGAACCCACACAGGATTGTGATGTTTGCACAACTGTTACGCATGTGTTAGGAGTTAACTCTACACATTTAGGGCTTCCCCAGTGGTCTAGTGGCTGAGAGTCTTCCTGACAATGCAGGGGACATGGGTTTGATCCCTGTTCAGGGAAGATTCCACATGCTACACAGCAACTAAGCCCATGGGTCACAACTACTGAGCCCATATGCCCTAGAGCTCATGTTCCACAACAAGGGAAGCCACCGCAATGAGTAGCCCCCACTCACCGCAACTAGAAAAAGCCCACACACAGCAACAAAGACCCAGCTCAGCCATAAATAAATAAATCTTTTTTTAAAAGTTACTGAATGCATTTAAATTGGGTGAATATTGCTGTATGTATATTATATATTTCCATAAAGGTGCTAACACTGTTATGCAGTTTTAAGAATGACCATTTTAATCAGAGTATAATATTTCATCAAATGGATGTGCCCTATTTTACTAAATAACTATTGAACTATAGAATGAGAATATTTTCAATCTTCCATTTTTTAAAAAATACTTCAACCAACATCTTTGTTCATAACGCTTTTATTCAAACCTGTTTTTTAACGCTTTCGTTAGAGCTGAACTCCAGAAATGGAACATGGAACAACTGGAATGCCCATTGTCATGGCCCTTGCTGTATATCAGGGCTTCCCTGGGAACTCAGCTGGTGAAGAATCTGCCTGCGATGCAGGAGACCCCAGTTTGATTCCTAGGTCGGGAAGATCCCCTGGAGAAGGGATAGGCTACCCACTCCAGGATTCCTGGGCTTCCCTGGTGGCTCAGCTGGTAAAGAATCTGCCTGGAATGCAGGAGACCTCGGTTTAATCCCTGGGTTGGGAAGATCCCCTAGAGAAAGGAACAATTACCCACTCCAGTATTCTGGCCTGGAGAATTCCATGGACTATACAGCACATGGGGTCGCAAAGAGTTAGACACGAGTGAGAGACTTTCACTTTCACATTGCTGTGTATTCACACTTCTTATTCTTTAACATTAAAGGCGAAAAGCAGTCACAGAGGTGGGTGGAAACAAATCACATGTGTTAAAAATTGAGGAATTCAGAAAGGTACTAAAACAAACAAAACTCTACTTGTTCACCATGGGAGGATTCTAAGAAATAAACTCAACCTGAAAACTGTAAGTAAAAAGGGAGGGAGGAATTAAGTATTTATCCTGATTTTCCTGTAACAACTGTATTTTAGGATCATAATGTGATTGCAGTGAGTAAACGTGTAAGGTAAATAGAGTCCTTCTAGGCAATACACACAGAAGAGACAAATAGAATATTTCCATGTTGTGACCATTTTGGTCACTGTAATGCAAGGTCTTTACTTGTCATAAAAGGAATGACCCCAAGTGTTCCTTTTTAACACCAGATACAGAAGACAGGAGGAAGGGCAACCCCTGGAGGACTCTGGGTGGGGGGGTCTTGGCAAACAATAGCAGCTCAGAGGAGCCTTCAGAACTCAGCTGGATGACTCAAGACAAGCCATCTGGTTTAGAAGTCCTCGTGGGGGCCTGTCAGACCCCAGAGACTACCGCATGGGTATTCTCTCACACACAGAGCCATCCACCGTGAGATGGGGAAGGAACGGGTGATGTCCCAAAGGACAGCCAGGCCAGGGCCAGGTCACAGGACTCCTGTGCCCCGCGGGAAGGAGAGTCTTTACCCTTGTTGTTGTTGTTTAGTCGCTCAGTATTATCCAACTCTTTGGGACCCCATGGACTGTAGCCCACCAGGTTCCTCTGTCCATGGGATCTCCCAAGCAAGAACGCAAGAATACTGGAGTGGGTTGCCATTTCCTTCTCCAGCGGACCTTGCCAACCCAAGGATCCAACCTGCATCTCCTGCATTGGCAGGCAGATTCTTTTACCTGAGCCACCAGAGAGGCCAAATTACTCACAAGAAGGGGAATCAAGGAGTGGAGAGCCCTGCTACGTGGGGCCATTGCCCTCTGCCCTCCGGACTTGAAAAGCAGCTGGGCTGAACCGGCGCCCTCTGGGGTTCGTTCTTACAAAAGACCTTACAGGGAAAGGAAGACTTAGATGCTCAGCAAACCCTACAGCTTCACAACCACAGTCATCGCGTATAGAATGCCCCCCTTCTGTTTCTGTACTTAAAACTCACGACACGTCTAGGAAATCGCTCTTCTTCCTCGTTTCTGCAGAGCTGAGGAGGATGGGGGAGGCGGAGAATGTATGCCGCCCCCGCCTCCTCCCCGCCACCACCGCCCCGAGCTCTGCTGGGCCCTCCGCTGTGGAATGGAGACGCCATGTGCAATCCCGCGAGTTAAACCTGCAAGCACCGACACGTGCCCAGCCCGAGAAGCCTCTGAGAGGACCCGCCACCTTCTCTCCTCGCTGAGCGGGTCCCTGCGGGGTTCGGGCGAGGATGAGGACTCCTTAGGGCTCCCGACTATTCTGAATGCCGATCTCCTTGCCACACCAAGCATCGCGTTTCCCCAGCCCTGAGGTCTCAGCTGGAGCCCCCTCCTCCCCAAAAGGCTCTTCACAAGGCTGGGCTACTACCGATACAGTGCTCAGGACCGAGTGGGCTGTCCACAGACCGCCCCCCGCCCCCAACCACCTCCGCTCGAGATCCTCGCCCCCTACCCCTAGGCCGGGTCCGCGTCCTGCGCGCGCACCTCCCGGGAGCCCCACTGCCCGGCGCGAGTCCCCGATGGCGCGCGCCCCCTGCCGGCCACTCCGGGACCCTACGCAGCATAGAGGATTTTCCTTAATAGCATTTTATCGTTGTGTTAGTCATTCACTCGTGTCTGACTCTGCGATCCAACGGACTGTAGCCCACCAGATTCTTCTGTCCATGGAATTTCCCATGCAAGAATACTGGAGTGGGTACCCACTCCCTTCTCCAAGGGATCTTCCCGACCCAGGGATCAAACCCAGGTCTCCTGCATTGAAGGCAAAATCTTTATCTGCTGAGCGACCATTCTGAAAATACTCCCCCCACACACACAAAAAAATAAAGAACAGAAAAAGGGGGGAACCCTCCCACTCTGGCACAACTACAGATACCATTTCGTGTTTTTTTCTCAAGCCTTTCTTCCACGGTGTTTGTGCTTCCACATACGCCAGCAATGACAGGAAAGCACACACAGCCAGCCACCCCGCGGGTGTAGACGGTGGACAGCAGTTGGCCGACCCCCAGGAGCCTGCAAAGGCACTGCGCACTTTCTCTAAATCAACGTTAATATGTCTTCAACCCCCGCCTCCTGGTGGTTGTGAAGTGTAGGCTGTGTCAGCATCTCCTCACCCCGCTGCCAGCAGCAAGGAACGACCTGGGGTCCCAGCTGACCCTCCCAGCCTGGTCCCTGCTGACCGCTGAGGAGCGGGGGGCCCTGAAACTCTGTAGTCAGTGTCGCTCCTGGCCCACCTTGGTCACTCACCTGTAGGTTTGAGGGTGATAAGCAAGACCTCAGATGCACAAGCACAAACAACCACACACACACACACACACAAGCAAACATGCACACATTCACAGCTGCTCTATAGAGCAGAACCCCTCCTCCAGAATCCTTGGATTCAGTGGTGGCCAGGGGAGCATAAGGGGCCAGGATGCAACCCTCTGAGCCGGGGGCACAGTCCCCTCCAGGAGCAGAAGCTCCCACAAAGCCAGGAAGAGAAGGGTCTTCCCACAGCAGTGCTTGCAGCCCTGACGAGCCTCACTTCTGGGAGCACAAAAGACCCTCCAAGTCACAGAGAGCTAAGATCAGCAATCGCCTTGACTTCCTTCCACCTTCTTACCCTAGTAAACTGTCTGTGCTTGTACAAAGCATATGCGGCCCTTGTCTGATACCCTGGCCTGGAGAGGTGCACCTCTGTTACCTCCCAGGTGAGGGGGCCCCATAAAGCTGGAGGGAGAGGAGGGGAGGGCGGGTGCAGACAGCAGCATGGGGAGCGCTGCTCAGGCTTAATCTCAATGGATTGTTTTGAGACTTGTAGGAGTTAATGTCTGACACAGAGTAAATGCTAACTAAAGTTTAAAGACTAATATTGCTCAGATAACTCATGGGCCTCTGTCCAGAAATGAGGCCTTCCTTTCCACTGGGTAAACTCCTAAGATCAAGTTTGGTGGGTTATACGGTAAGTGCATGTTTAACCTTGTACGAAATCTTTCCTAAGTGTCCACACGCTTTTTGCATTCCTTCCAGCAATGCGTTGGAGTTCCTCTTTGGCATTTTTTAAAAAAATTTAACCACCTAAGAGTGATGGAATCATATCTCATTGTAGTTTTAATTTGCATGTTTCTAGAGCCTAATTAGGGCTTCCCTGGTGGCTCAGTAGTAAAGAATCCACCTGCCAATGCAAAACACCCGGGTTCAATCCCTGGGCTGGGAAGATCCTCTAGAGAAGGAAATGGCAACCCAGTCCAGTATTCTTGCCGGGGAAATCCCATGGACAGAGAAGCCTGGTGGGCTACAGTCCATGGGATCACAAAAGAGTTGGACACAACTTAGCAATTAAGTGACAAATGGCTGTTGATGTTGAGATGATTTTCATGTGCTGATTTGTCTTCTTTGGTAAAGTTTCTATTCAAATCTTTTCCCCATTTTTTTTTCCAACCTTCACTTTTACAGTATCTGTAACGATGTCCATTCCCACATATCTTTTCCCGCTTTCCTTTGGATAACTAGGTGGATAATAGGCCAATCTAAGAGACTAAGCATACGTAAAATGCAAACACATGTTTGATTATATGCCAGGAGATCTAGTAATTCTGCTTCCTTGCCAGGGAAGCAAGCAGACACCCTGGAACTACACTCACACCGTGTGTCAGGACTCCTCAGATACTTCAGTTTGCTTCTCTTTGTCTTTCCATTCACCTGGGCCTAACAGAGGAGGGAACCAAGTACTCCCAATCTGACCCCCACACTCCAACTCCTAGGAAGCAGGTTTGGGGGCTTGTCACACCTGACACCTCGTAACAGGAAAGATGACACCAATGACACTGATGTTGATGGCAATGATGGTGAAGATGCTGGCGGTGGTGGTGATGCTGATGATGGGGATGATCACCATGTTCCAGGCTTTGCACTGGTTCTTCTTATACACAACCTCATTCCATCTTCATTGCAGCCTTTTGAAGACATGGAGTCTGACGCCCATGATCATAAGAATGAGGACTGATCAGCCCAAACCCACCCATGTGCAGAGCACTGGAAAAGGGGGAGACTCGTCAGTGCACGCCTCCAAAATATGTGTCCATGCTCTACCAAGCACAGTCACATTTCTTTTTAAACTGGTGTTAAAATACTTTCATTGGTATCTCCTTGGCTTCTTTTCTCTCTGTTCTTAAATGCGATGTGATCTGCAGCTGTGCCTCCACAGTTGTTATTTGGTTGGCTCCACCATCCAGAGAGGTAACTTTCTTGGTAGTTTCATCTTACAGAGGAGGAAAGTCCTCCCCTCCAAAACACTTCTCCTCAGCTTCTGGCAGGTCCTAAGCTCTGTATGTGCAGCACACCTGCTGAGATAGACACATATTCCTGCCCGTCACCTTCCCTCCAAGGTACAACCGAAGTGGAGAAGGCAGGACTCATGGGGTCATCGCACAGTGGCCTTGCTTTTGTCTTTCTTTTTCCTTCATGTCTGCTCAGGGGGAGCGGGTGCTAGTTGACATCTCAGGCAGGCCCAGGAACTACTCTGCTCATGTTTATACATAAAATACCACTCTTTCTAATGGCAAAAGCCAATTGGTGTTGAAGACATGCAGGGCCTCGTGAGAATTCACTTTTCCGGGCTAACTCAGAGTCATTCACCTCCCCTCGGGATTTGTTGCTGGAGCCTCAGGTGGAGTCTTGGGAGAGAAGAGCGAGGAGAGCAGAAGGTGCTCATAGCTGGACTCTGAGCTCCCCATGTCCTTCTGCAGGGTCTTCACAGCCTGGATGCCCCCACTACCCTGCACTTCCCTGGACCTGGGCAAAAGTTCTCTCTTTTGGAAATCAATTCCTCCCTCCTTGGCCCCGATAAATCCTGACCACCTACCGCTTCTCCTGGCTCAGACCCGTCCATCCTGCTGGGTGGTTGCTGAGGTAGGTGCGAGGCTGAAGGTTCTCTCCCGGCTACAGGTGTCCCCCTGCAGTAGAGCCTGCAGCCCAGGCCTGAGCCCCACCCACCATCTGGTCAAGCCTGAGCCTCTGCCAGATTTTCCCAGTCTCCTCTTCATTGTGCTTGAGCTCTCCCACCTGTAGTTTTCCAATGACAGAAGGATGGCTGAAAACACACCAGGTTCCTCCTTGCCTGACTTGAGGCAGTAAAGTGCATGCGTGCTCACTCGTGTCCAACTCTTTGCAATTCCATGGACCGTAGTCCACCAAGCTCCTCTGTCCATGGAATTCTCCAAGCAAGAATACTGAATGGATGTTGCTATTTCCTCCTCCAGGGGATCTTCCCAATCCAGGGATCGAACCCGCATCTCTTGAGTCTCCTGCATTGGCAGATGGATTCTTTTTTTTTTTTTTTAACCCACTGAGCCACCTGGGAAGCCCCATTTGAAGTGGTAATGCCCACCTATGTGCCACTGGGAAGTTCCACCTGCTGGTGTTGGGTTTTTTAATCAAAGGTGAAGTTTGAAAACTCAACCCAGGTCTTTTGGAGAACAGGTCACCCCACTGAGAGCCCCCCACTGCATTGTGGGAGGCCTGCCTCTCTCCAGATTCCCTTCCTGTCTCTCAGCTTCCCTTTCCCCACCCCAGGGGTTCCCCGGTTCACTTCCCCGCACAGGCCACCCCAGGGCTCCCACGTCACAGAGGAGGAGGCCACCACTGTGGTTATAGGTTCATCCTCTGCAGGCGTTCTGTATTTCCCAGTTGGAGCATGTTTGTAAGAGGAAGCACAGTTCTGCTTGGTTAGCAAGCCTGGGAGGCAGATGCTTCGGGGGGTGTGGCAGGGCCACAGAGGTTCCCGAGCTGTCAGGCTGATTTCCCTTGCTCTCTCCACGCAGAGATATTGGGTTGCTGTATATACCACCCAGGACTCTCACATTTGTCTTTGGTCTTCTAGATTCTTTCCACTTTTACCTCTATAACAGCTCTATTGAAATACAATGCACACATTACACCCTTCATCCATTCAAAGTGTAAATGGTTTTTCATATCTTCCCTACAATTCACTGTCAACACAATCAATTTTAGAACATTTTCAACACCTCATAAAGGAGGTTTCTTTTGTTTTCATTCCTGGTATCTCTTTATACCTGTGATCAGATAACAAGGATGACTGGGACACAGAGGCGGGGTATGGGGGGAAGCAGAAAGGTTGGCTGGTGGGGCAGGGGAGTGTAGGAGGGAAGGGAGTGAGGTATGCCCTCTCCTTCCTGTGGAAGCTTTGCTGGGCCAGCTCCTATTCATGCTAAGACAGGAAGACCACCAGACCACCGCCTTAGTCACTCACAGATGCAAACCTTCTCAACCGCAGCAGTTTGAGGCCAATCCTGACCATCTAATTTTAAGCCACTGCAGTACCTTTATTTGGAAGTTTTCCCACTCTTATACTAGGGAGTCACCACTATGAAGGATGAAAGTGAAAATGTTAGTCATTCAGTTGTGTCTGACTCTTTGCAACCCCATGGTCTAGAGCTCGCCAGGCTTCTCTGTCCATGGGATTCTCCAGGCAAGAACGCTGGAGTGGATTGCCATTCCCTCTCCAGGGGATCTTCCCCACCTAGGGATCGAACCCGGATCTCCTGCATTGTGGGCAGATTCTTTACCCTCTGAGCCACCAGGGAAATTCCTCACTTTTTGTACAGTGGGTCTCAACTTTAATCTGCAAATACCAGCAATTGGTCTATCAAGGATTAAAGACTGTAATAATATTTTTTAAAGATAATTATAGGTTATGATTACATGCCACTTCCCTACAGGTGCTGTTCTAACCTGTTCACTCATTTAATTCTCAGGACATCAGTATCACATAAGCACTACTACTGTTTCCATCTGACAAATGAGAAAAGATGGTCTGGTCAAGTAGCCTGTCAAAGTCACAGAGTGAATAGGCAGGAGAGCCAAAATTTGAAGCCAGACAACTAGGCTTCAGCATCCAAACTCCTCATATTAAGACAACTCAATCTATTTTTCATTTCACATGCTCTCCATCTATAGGTTAGCAGCTAACAGACACCGCACTGGTCTTTGCAGTTGTGCCTGCTGTAGTACCTGGAGAAGAAAATGGAAACCCACTCCAGTACCCTTGCCTGGAAAATCCCATGGACAGAGAAGCCTGGTGGGCTACAGTCCGTGGAGTCGCAAAGAGTCGACAGGACTGAGTGACTTGACACACTCACACACTGCTGTAGTAAGCGATGACGCCACTAGGGGGCGGTGGTGCCCACGATGTTCTCAGCCACCGCCAGCTTCAGCACATCCTGGGAGACTGCAGGTGTGGCTTCAGCTAGATTCTTCCAGTTCAAATGGAAGGCAAAGTGCAGAAGGAGGGAACCAGTTCACGGGAGATTGCTCACTGGGGAGAGTGTGCAGAGATGTCTTTTCAGGGCCACAGGGAGGACACAGGCTCTGGAATCGCTGACTGGGTTCTTTCCTGCAGCCTCCCATGCTGCCTGGCTGGGGCTCTGACACAGAAAGAAATTAGAGTTTAAAAAAAAGAAAGACAACCAGGCCTGTGTCCAGACTGTGGTCAATACATTTTTCTGACCCTGAGCTTCATTCTCAGTAAATGGGCCCAGAACCCTGCTCGCAGTTGTCTGCAGCTGTTCATTTGTAGCAGCTAAGATCATTTAACTTGTCTGTGCCCCATTTGGGAGCTGTTGTGTAACTATACGCCAGTTTCAGTGGCTCCTGGCCGAGGTTGTTGGCAGACTCAACCTGTGGCACTGAGGGGATCTGTATGGGGCCCACACCCAGGCCCAGATGGCAGGTAGCACGCTCCCACCGGGCCCACTCAAGTTTGTGCTGTATGGATTCCTTGACTTTTCTGCAGCGGGGAGCTTAAACCCATAAACCAAGCCAAATGGCAAGGGTTTGCACTGCACCTAGCAAACAGTAGGTGCTCAACCAATGTCTGTTTTATTTTCCTAACCAACTCTCCAGGATCTAGGCAACTTGAGATGGTCTTAGAAACCCTAAGGGCCCAGAGAGGACCTACGCCCTTTCCCAGGATTCCCTCTGCTTTCAGTTCAGTTCAGTCATTCAGTTGTGTCTGACTCTTTGTGACCCCATGAGTCACAGCACACCAGGCCTCCCTGTCCATCACCAACGCCCAGAGTTTACTCAGGCTCATGTCCATCGAGTCAGTGATGCCATCCAGCCATCTCATCCTCTGTTGTCCACTTCTCCTCCTACCCCCAATCCCTCCCAGCATCAGGGTCTTTTCCAATGAGTCAACTCTTCACATGAGGTGGCCAAAGTATTGGAGTTTCAGCTTCAGCATCAGTCCTTCCAGTGAACACCCAGGACTGATCTCCTTTAGGATGGACTGGTTGGATCTCTTCCAACAACACAAGAGAAGACTCTACACATGGACATCACCAGATGGTCAACACCGAAATCAGACTGATTATATTTTTTGCAGCCAAAGATGGAGAAGCTCTATACAGTCAGCAAAAACAAGACCGGGAGCTGACTGTGGCTCAGATCATGAACTCCTTATTGCCAAATTCAGACTGAAATTGAAGAAAGTAGGGAAAACCACTAGACCATTCAGATATGACCTAAATCAAATCCCTTATGACTATACAGTGGAAGTGAGAAATAGATTTAAGGGACTAGATCTGATAGACAGAGTGCCTGATGAACTATGGACGGAGGTTCGTGACATTGTACAGAAGACAGGGATCAAGACCATCCTCTGCTTTAGGGCTCAATTTATGGTCTATTTGGTGAAAGGTCCACAGGTGCTTGAAAAAATGTGTATATTGCTGCTGAGTGGGGTTCAGGATTTGTCAGTTAGATCCTGTGGTTGCTTATGTTGTGCAGGCTTTCCATATCCTTCTTGACTTTCTGTCCATACTATTCTATCATATTATAAACAGTTCCAGTGTAATAGTTCTATCAGATGCGGAGAAGCACGTGTTGAGTTCCCACCTGTACTGTGGGTTTGTCTGTTTCCTTTCAGCTCAACCAGTTTTGGCCTCATGTATTGAGCTTCTGATGAGTGTCCATTTAGGATCCTCATGTCTTTCCGGTGGACTAGTCCTTTTACGATTGTATAATGTCCATCCTTGTCTCTAGTAATATTCTTTACCCTAAAGTATATTTTCTCAGGTATTAGTAGAGTGGTTCATGTATTTTTTAAATTAGTGTTGGCAAGACATATATTTTTACATTCTTGTAATTTCAACTTACCTATGTCACTGAATTTGAAATGTCTTGTAAATGGCGTTCTCATTCTGCAATCTGTTTTTCTTCAAACATTTACATCAAAGGACTAAATTTTGATATAGGACTAAATTCTGATATACTATTGTTTTGTTTTGTTTTTGTTTCCTTGTTTCTGTTTTCTTGCCTTCCTATTAGTTTTCATTTAAGATTTCATTTTGATGTGTTTAGAGTTATAAAGTATACATTTTTGCATAGTTTCTATGCTGCTTGTTAAATTACTAATTTAATCACTAATTTAATGTAACCTATTACTACATATCTGTGTATGTGATTTGTCATTATCTGCTGGTATCAGCATTTCACCACTTGGTCTGATGTGTGGAAATATCACCTACATTGAGGTCTCTTTACCTTCCTCACTTTGAAATATCACTGTCTTGAGTATTGGATGGTGGAATAATTTTTGTTTCAATCATCAGTCATTTTTTATTTATAATGCTTGTGAGGAAAAGCAGGGTCTGTCATTCTTTCCATTGTTCTGTTTTCTTTACTGATGCTCCAAGTTTCTTTCATCATTTGTACTTCTGTTCAAAGAACTTCCTTTAGCCAAATTGTTAAGAAGAGCCCTGCTAAATACTAATTCTTTTAGTTCCTTCACCTGAGAAAGTCTATTATCCCTTTACTCCTGAAGGTAGTTTCACTGAACATAGAATTCACAGCTGGTATTTCTTTTCTTTGGGCCTTAAAAAATGTGTCAGTTCCTTCTGGCGTCTGTGGTTTAAAATGAGAAATCCACCATTGTCATTCAATATACATAATCTGACATCACTTCTGTCTGGCTGCTTTCAAGATTTTTTCTTTGTCTTTAGTTGTCATAAAGTTCATGATGAAAAGTCTTGCATGGATTTTTGTTGTTGCTGTTTTGGACTCCTGTTTGGGGTTCACATAGCTTCTTGAATTTACACATCCGTGTCTTTTGCTGGATTTGGAGAGTTTGGGTCATTTCTTCAAATTCTCCTTAGCCCCATTCTCCTTCCCCTCACCATCTAAGACTCAGCGATAACAAACAGTTGTCCCTTAGGTCCCCTCATGTATTCAACTCTCTGCCAATCAGATTGAACTCACCATTGCTCAGTCCTCAAGTTCCCAGATTCACTCCTCCATCATCCTCACTCTGCTTCTGAGCTTCCAGTGGATTTGTAATTTGCTTTATACATTTTTGTAACCTAGTCTGTTTGGCTTTTTTCATGACTTCTAGTTCTTTGCTGTGGCTCTGTTTCTATTTCTCCATTTGTTTGAATAGAATTTTGACTTGCTTGTTGAAGCATTGTTGCAACGGTTGCTTTAAATCCTGGCCAGATACTGTAATCCCAAAACCTGATTCATCTGGATGCTGGCCTCAGTCAATTGTGTTTTCTCATTCAGGCTGTAAATTTCTTGGTTCCTGGTACAAAAGGTAATTTTCTATTGTATCCTGGCTATTTTGGCTGTTATGTTAGGAGACCCTGGATCCGGACTAAGTCTCATGTGTCAGCAGGCATGGACCTGCGCAGGGGCAGCACTCCCATTGACTATTCAGGCTTTTGGTGAATAGTGAATCTGAAATGCAGTACTTGGATGCAATCTCAAAAATGACAGAATGATCTCTGTTCGTTTCCAAGGGAAACCATTCAATATCACAGTAATTCAAGCCTATGCCCCAACCAGTAATGCGGAAAAAGCTGAAGTTGAACAGTTCTATGAAGACCTACAAGACCTTTTAGAACTAACACTCCCAAAAGAGAGGTCCTTTTCATTATAGGGGACTGGAATGCAAAAGTAGGAAGTCAAGAAACACCTGGAGTAACAGGCAAATTTGGCCTTGGAGTACAGAATGAAGCAGGGCAAAGGCTAATAGATTTGCCAAGAGAACACACTGGTCATAGCAAACACCCTCTTCCAACAACACAAGAGAAGACTCTACACATGGACATCACCAGATGGTCAACACCGAAATCAGATTGATTATATTTTTTGCAGCCAAAGATGGAGAAGCTCTATACAGTCAGCAAAAACAAGACCGGGAGCTGACTGTGGCTCAGATCATGAACTCCTTATTGCCAAATTCAGACAAATTGAAGAAAGTAGGGAAAACCACTAGACCATTCAGATATGACCTAAATCAAATCCCTTATGACTATACAGTGGAAGTGAGAAATAGATTTAAGGGACTAGATCTGATAGACAGAGTGCCTGATGAACTATGGACGGAGGTTTGTGACATTGTACAGGAGACAGGGATGAAGGCCATCCCCATGGAAAAGAAATGCAAAAAGGCAAAATGGTTGTCGGAGGAGGCCTTACAAATAGCTGTGAAAAGAAGAGAAGTGAAAAGCAAAGGAGAAAGGGAAAGATATTCCTATTTGAATGCAGAGTTCCAAAGAATAGCAAGGAGAGATAAGAAAGTCTTCCTCAGCGATCAATGCAAAGAAATAGAGGGAAACAGTAGAATGGGAAAGACTAGAGATCTCTTCAATAAAATTAGAGATAGCAAGAGAGCATTTCATGCAAAGATGGGCTCAATAAAGGACAGAAATGGTATGGACCTAACAGAAGCAGAAGATATTAAGAAGAGGTGGCAAGAATACACAGAAGAACTGTACAAAAAAGATCTTCACGACCCAGATAATCACGATGGTGTGATCACTCACCTAGAGCCCAGACATCTGGAATGTGAAGTCAAGTGGGACCTTAGAAAGCATCACTATGAGCAAAGCTAGTGGAGGTGATGGAATTCCAGTTGAGCTATTTCAAATCCTGAAAGATGATGCTGTGAAAGTGCTGTACTCAATATGCCAGCAAATTTGGAAAACTCAGCAATGGCCACAGGACTGGAAAATGGCAGTTTTCATTCCAATCCCAAAGAAAGGCAATCCCAAAGAATGCTCAAACTACCACACAATTGCACTCATCTCACACACTAGTAAAGTAATGCTCAAAATTCTCCAAGCCAGGCTTCAACAATACATGAACCGTGAACTTCCAGAAGTTCAAGTTGGTTTAGAAAGGCAGAGGAACCAGAGATCAAATTGCCAACATCCGCTGGATCATTGAAAAAGCAAGAGAGTTCCAGAAAAACATCTATTTCTGCTTTATTGACTATGCCAAAGCCTTTGACTGTGTGGATCACAATAAACTGTGGAAATTTCTGAAAGAGATGGGAATACCAGACCACCTGACCTGCCTCTTGAGAAACCTGTATGCAGGTCAGGAAGCAACAGTTAGAACTGGACATGGAACAACAGACTGGTTCCAAATAGGAAAAGGAGTACGTCAAGGCTGTATATTGTCACCCTGCTTATTTAACTTAAATGCAGAGTACATCATGAGAAACACTGGGCTGGAAGAAGCACAAGCTGGAATCAAGATTGCTGGGAGAAATATCAATTTAACTCAGATATGCAGATGACACCACCCTTATGCAGAAAGTGAAGAGGAACTTAAAAAGCCTCTTGATGAAAGTGAAAGAGGAGAGTGAAAAAGTTGGCTTAAAGCTCAACATTCAGAAAACTAAGATCATGGCATCTGGTCCCATCACTTCATGGGAAATAGATGGGGAGACAGTGGAAACAGTGTCAGACTTTATTTTTTGGGGCTCCAAAATCACTGCAGATGGTGATTGCAGCCATGAAATTAAAAGATGCTTATTCCTTGGAAGGAAAGTTATGACCAACCTAGATAGCACATTAAAAAGCAGAGACATTACTTTGCCAACAAAGGTCCGTCTAGTCAAGGCTATGGTTTTTCCAGTGGTCATGTATGGATGTGAGAGTTCGACTGTGACGAAAGCTGAGCACCAAAAAATTGATGCTTTTGAACTGTGGTTTTGGAGAAGACTCTGAAGAGTCCTTTGGACTGCAGGAGATCCAACCAGTCCATCCTAAAGGAGATCAGTGCTGGGTGTTCATCGGAAGGACTGATGCTGAAGCTGAAACTCCAATACTCTGGCCACCTCATGTGAAGAGTTGACTCATTGGAAAAGACCCTGATGCTGGGAGGGATTGGGGGCAGGAGGAGAAGGGGACGACAGAGGATGAGATGGCTGGATGGCATCACCGACTCGATGGACATGAGCCTGAGTAAATTCTGGGAGTTGGTGATGGACAGGGAGGCCTGGTGTGCTGCAACTCATGGGGTCGCAAAGAGTCGGACACGACTGAGCGACTGAAATGGACTGAACTGAACTGCCCTTAGGCTCTCACTGGCCTCTGTAGGGTTGCCTGAGGGGCGGAGGGTTGGCAGGCCCGAGGCTCAGAGAGCCTTCCCTGGCCTGGCATTTACTGTGGGCGATCCCTTGTCTGTGGAAGACAGAGTGCTTCCAGGAGGGGGCAGGACCCCTGCCTGTGCCCCCACCACCCCGGTGTCTGTCTCTGGGATGGGGAAGGAAGTCTCAGGTTCCCAAGGACAAAAGGCTTTGGCAACCAGGTCGTTGTGGCAGAATCCCTTTTGCTAGGACCCTCACAGGTGACAGGCTTTGGGGGAGCCCACCAAACCCCTACTGTTACCCCAGTCCAGGCTTGGGCTGTGATTGGGCTGTGGTCTGATTCCTCAGGAACTTCAAAGTCATTTGTTCTTGGACCATTTTTCTTGTTGCAAATTCAACAACGCTGCAGCTCAAATGTGTCCAGACACAGCCCATTCCCAGGTCGTGCAATGTCCCTTCCCTGTACCCCAGGTCCACCTGGAAGCTCCAATTCAGTCTTGAGCCGGGCTCCAGTGCCCCTGCTTTGTGAAACGTGACCTCTGGGCCACGGTGGGGGGCAGTTCATACCACCACCTTGGAGACCACACACAAACCTCTAGGAGACAAAAAAACCAGGACCATGAAGGATCAGAACTGATGGCCCCCAAGAGGCTGGTGAGGGGCCATAACTAAGGGATCCAGGACATGAGTGGGCAGGATGAGAGGGGGACAGCCACTGATAGGTCCAGGACCCAAGTGGGCGGGGCAAGGGGGTCTGTCACGGATAGGTCCAGGACCCAAGTGGGCAGGGCAAGGGGGGGGTCTGTCACTGATAGGTCCAGGACCTAAGTGGGCGGGGCAAAGGGGGTCTATCACTGATAGGTCCAAGACCCAAGTGGGTGGTGGCAAGGGGGGGTCTGTCACTGATAGGTCCAAGACCCTAGTGGGCGGGGCAAGGGAGGTCTGTCACTGATAGGTCCAGGACCCCAGTGGGTGGGGCAAAGGGGCAGTCACTGATATGTGGCTGAGTGATGAACAGGGAGTGGTGAAGCCCCCCTAAGGCAAGGGCTGTCAAGTGAGGCCTGGGGGCATTGGGTCTCTGACAGTTCTCTCTGTAGTCTAGGGCTGTGGTGACAAATCCAGAACGTGTCTTTGAAAGTGCACCTGTAAGATGGGTAGAACCAGAGCCCCTCCGCTTTTACTCCCTGCTGTGACACTGGTCAAGGGTCCAGGGCCTAGTGAGAACCTTCTGTTGGATAAGATTCAAGCCACCTCCACCTGCTCTCCCTTCCATTCTCAGCACCAACCCTGGGGCCACGGCAGGTCCCGCTTCACAGCACAGCCCCCTGGACATGTCAGCAGAGCAGAAAGCAGAAGACTGCACAGGTATACCCAGCTGTGAGAGAACTTTTGAGGTTTGGGGAGAGGGCCAGCTCCTTATCAGTCCATAACCAAAATGGGCCCAGGTTCTGTTTCTTTCCTGAGCTGGAGCAGAAGAAGCCCTGAGGGTTAAGCCACGTGGATGGTCGCCTCAGTCCTGAGCCTGGACAGGCCTTGGCCCCAGTGTGCATCACAGCCAGGACCCAAATCTCACACGCACTGGTCATACCCAGCTTCATCTTCCTTTCTCGTTATAGGCTCTGGCATAGCCAGTGGAACTGAGGCCACCATCCAAGTGGCTTAATCCCCCTGGCTTCTTCTGCTCCAGCTGAGGAAAGAAACCTACCCTAGAGGGCAGAAAGCCAGCACAGTGGGGCTCCACCTAGCTGGGGGATGAGCCCAAGCTCACGAGAGCCTACAGGGCTGTGCTAGGGCTGTCACCAGCATCTATTGAAAAAAAATAAGTGAACCCACTGGACTTTCGGGGCTTCTCTGGTGGGTCATATAGTAAAGAATCCGCCTGCAACGTGGGAGACCTGGGTTTGATCCCGGGGTTGGGAAGATCCCTTGGAGAAGGGAACAGCTACCCACTCCAGTATTCTGGTCTGGAGAATTCCATGGACAGAGGAGCCTGGCAGGCTACAGTCAATGGGGTCACAAAGAGTCAGACACAACTGGACTTTTTATATTCAGATTCAGCATCCTCTCTGGTTAAACACCTGGGAAGCCCCATTAGAGGCTGATCTACACTAGGAGCTTCCTCCTACAGCTACTGGATTAGAGGCTTTATATCAACATCAAAAACGTAGCAGCACCTATGATCAATACCACATGTCATTATTAAATTCTTAAAATCTGAATACAATTTTCAAGTCTCTGGGCAGAAATCAAACTATATTCCTGAAGGAAAAATATAGAATATGTTTGTAAGTGAATTCACTCTTTCATACACAATCCCCTTCAAACTCCCAGATACACACACACACAGGCATATTCAGACACGCACACACACCCATCCACACTTGCACACACCCTGTCAGGTACTTCCATCTAACACCACAAATGCTTGCCTCAGTGAGGCTTATCAAGTTTATACTTTTATTATACTCTGAATAGAGGTGATATTTAAAGAGCAGAGAAAATGACTATACAAAGGATTTATAGAACATTCATTTACATACTGGATATATTCTTTACAATATAAGAAAAGTAAAAATATCCACTACTAGGTAAGGCAGAGAAGGAGACAATGAGGTCTCTGATGCCAAGAATACACACGGAGACCCTTAAATGCAATGTGACTTAATACGTTTACAGGTTAACACTGGAGGAATACAGCATAGGTTAATGAGCAGGTTAACAGGCTCTGGCTATGAGGCTATGATGCTAGTGGGGTGCAGTCCTTGTGCACAATCCAGGACAGTACCCCTGTGCCCATGGGCACCCCAGATGCCTGGGGATGTTCCTTCCCTGTCTGCCTAGAGCCAGTGTTGGTGGTGGGGCTGCCCAAGGTCTGAGCACAAAGTTCATGGACTCGTCTTGTTCCATTTTATGCATATGTAACACACTGTTGTACCAGCTCCTCAGAAACCAGGAAACTCGATTCCTTTCATTCCTTACTCCAGAGGGAGCCAGTTGCTGGGAGGAAACTTCCTTGACCACTGAGGGTAAAAGGCTCAGCTGCCAGTCAGTTTAAAAACCAAATGTCATGGCTTGCGTGATCTGGACGAGGACAGCCAGGGGCGGGAGAAGGTCCCTCTGTGATTGGGGAAGTTGATGCTACTAAGTCCGGAACCCCTCATGAGCCCTTTCTTCCTCTGTCAGAAGGATAAGGGACCTGGCTTGCAGCCTCTGGGTCAAACTTGTGGACCAGCATCTCAGGAGGAGGCCCCTTCGGGGGCCAGTACAAACCTCTGCTCCTCTTCACCGAGTTCTGCTGTAAATGAAAAACTGAAATGCTAGACGCCCCCACCCCAGCAACCAAGGCATCAGGCCTCTGGGAGATGCCGGCACGTTTTCCTTGGCCATGCCGCCATGCGTCAGAGAAGAGGGTCCACAAGGACCAAGGCAAACATTTGGCACAAAAACGAGGCACTTGTGTTGGTGCATCACTAGGAGCTAAACAGTGGACTCACCCACCTGCTTTCACACACACACACACTCACACACACAAATGGTGCCCACTGGATTCGGTGGATCCCACCTCTGCTGTCGCTGACTGTCTCTGCCCCACTTGAGAAACAAAGAATCCACAGAGCACATTTCCAAACACTAGCGTGATGACTGCTGCGGTGATTCCTGGTGTTTGAAGAGCTGGTGCTTGATTTGGGAAGCGGAGGAGATGGACAGTTCTCCAGGGATGGAGAGCTGCGGCGTGAACGTCTGGGGCGATGGGGAAGGAGACGGGGGCTTTATGACGATGTTGTGCAGCTCTGTCTCTTGCTCTGGGGAGCCTGCAGGACCACTGGCTTCTCCCAAACCTCTGACCACTGACAAATTCAGGTGGACAGACCTCCGCTCAGCAACATGCACATCGGCATAAACAGCTTGTCTGATTTGGTGCCTAAGATGATGCAGAAGAGCTGGGAAACAGTGTTAGAACACCTCCCCTTGCTCAGGTGCCAGAATACATGGATCCCAATGGGAGACAACAGGTAGGGTGGAGACAGATGAGCACTCCTGCAGGTGAACGGTTCTAGCGCGGTGATCTTTCCCAGGCCCCGACGGCCGAGGACAGCGATGCAGAGCAGGCCTGAGTCTCAAACTAATCGTGTCCCACCCCTCAAGACCTTCCTCCCCAGAAAGGCTGTATCTGCAGCCAGGAAACCACATGTGGATGGTCAAGCACTCGAAAGGCTGCTTGTGGAAACCAAATATGGATGGTCAAGCATTCGGAAGGCTGCTTGAGGCAAAGCCAGTTTTGGCAGCCGCCCTCGGGCAATGACAGCTGAGAGCATGGCCAAAAGAGTCCACTCTGCACTCCTGGTACACCTGACCGGGGGTAGACCTCGTCTTAGAACCCTGACCTTGGCAGACGGCAGCATGTAGACACCAGTACAGCATAACAATGGCAAACTATTATCATAAATAACGTGGCACAAGTAAAATATAAATTATATGGAAATGAGGCTTTCCTCCTATCTTCTCACTTTCCTCTCACGGCCCAGTGCACCATTCAGACCTGGTATGTGAGCGGAGATGGGGAACTGTCCCCACGCTTGGACTCCAGCCTCACCGTGACCAATGTGACCTTTCTTGTCCTCACCGCCCATCACATCTTCCCCTCGCCCACGATGCCATAGTGCTCCAGGAGGGCCTGACCTGCACGAACCTTCAACCAACATGCATCCCCTTCTCAGGTTAATCAATATCTCCATTGTGGGAGGACAGAGGCCCTGGCATGTCCACTGGCCAGGAGTGCTCTGACATGGCAGTGATGAGGCACTCAGGGTCACGGGGAGCGGGCTGGGCTCCCCTCCTTCCCATAAACACCAGAGTGTGAGGAACAGGGGTCCCCACATCTCCTTGAATTGTTCTTTCCCAAGTGGTGACTGGATGGGTGCACCTGATGTCCAACTTCCTCTGCCCAGAAAGCACTGGGCTACAGAAATGCATCCATGAGCTGCGCCCCTCAACTGAGGCCACAGGCGGCAAGGTTGTTTGTTCTCGTGTTTGAACAGTCGGAGGAGCCCCTTTCCCTCCTGGTGCTGGACTACCAAGGTCACGTCAGCCCCTCTGGAGTCTCTGGGCTGTGAGGGCTCAGATCTTCTTAGGGGAGCCGATCATGACCTTTGACACGAAGTTGACGATGGCGCTGGCCGGCTGCTCGGGGTCGTGCTCTGCAAACAGGTGGCATACGTTGTCCGTGGCGCTGCCCTGCTTCCGGGCCACAAATCCAAAGACTCTGCAACAGGAAAGGTGGGTCAGCATGCCAGCCGAGGCCCATCCCTCCCACAGGGTGCATGCCTCCGCTTCTTCCCTCACCATCATCGCCTCTAACTACCACCTCTCCAAAATCTCGGGACCATATCCCCTGCCAGACACCTGCCCGCACACCCCCTCCACGGCAGCAGGGAGGATGCTGTGCCCAGACTTCGCAGGGGAGGAACCTGAGGGGCAGGGCTGGGGAGGGCCGGCCATGAGACTGGGACCTGAGCTGAAGACGTGGGTCTAGCCTGGCTGGAACCCTCCAGACCCGTCAGTTCCTGGGCACCAGTCCCGAGTCTCTGGGGAGGGCCTTTGCTCCACCACAGGAGCTGCCTGTTCTCTCCTCACACCATCAGAGCAGACGGGCGCAGACAGGCACACACACTTGCGGATGCCAGCACCCCAGTCTCAGTTCCTGGGGCTGGGGGGGGCTCTGCCTAGATGCCCACACTCCCAGCCACTGGGGCTGGAGGATGGGGCTTCTAAAAACACACCAGGGCCTCCCTGCCCGGGCCACATATGTGCAGGAGAGGAAACTGTCTAAAAGAACAGCACAATCTATTTTTTCTGAATAAGCTTTTGTGAGGCCCAAACAACACAATAACTACCATTATCCAAACCCAAATCCCTGGATTATCCCTTATCTAAGGTCCTTCTTCTCTTTCTCAGAGAAATGAAGGATGTTTTTATCTGACCTGAGTGGGTTCCACCCCACAGGAGGGACAGGCCGATGGCTCTCAAGCGACCCTCCAGGGCAGCGCAGCCCACGTGTGGGGAGTGCAGTTGGTCCTAAGAGCCAGAGTTGGGGTGGCCCGGGGGGGTACTGCCCCTTCTGGGGACCTGGGGAGGCCTCCTAGCACTTTATCAGATGCCAAGACAAAGCTACAAACACAAAATCAGAATCCCAGGCAAGGGCTCCTGTGGTGAGACATTTGCGGTCATCAAATTTAGGTGACATGGAGATGCCCACCTGTGGGGATGTAGACAGCTCTGGAGGATCTGAGGTTACACGGGCAGCAGGGCTGGGGGACAGCCACGCTCCCTCTCGTCTGGGAAGCACTGACGCCTACTGCACCCACGCGGCCCTCCCTCCTAACACACCAACCCCCTCCTCAACTGCTGGAAACGCCAGGCAATCTGCTTCATGCTATTTATACCCTATTTTATGGGTCAAATGGAAGTGTTGCTCATTCAGAGAAGAGCAAACAGAAAAGTTAACCCTCGGCAGGCCCTTTCTGCATAAAAAGAACACTTGCATTTTCATTTAAAGCCAAATTCAAACCCATAAGCATTATTTGTCATCCTCCTCTTTGGAGACCTGGAGTGGAGTGAGTGTCAACTGAGAGAGGATAAAAGTGGGCTGGCAACGTACCTCGAGCAAGGGCCGTCTGTGACCCACCTTGCAAATCAGAGAAAGAGAAGAGTCACGTTAATTTCTTTATTAACTTAAAAAACCAAGGAAGCACGTGCATCGCTTAGTAGGGATACGGGCATCTTACTTTCTGTCCTGTGGATCCAGCGCACAGAAGATCACGCTGCTCACGGGGTAGTGTCTCCGGAAGAAGAGCCTGCAGGGACACAGGGGAGCATGAGCCCATCTGGGGTCTTGCAGTGACAGTGCTGCCCTAGGAGGGCCCCCCATGAGCAGGTTTGGGGGGACAGAAGCCTATTTTATGCTTTTACTGGTCATCTGGAGAGAAGAGTAGAGCGTACATTTGTTAGAAATCAGCAGACATATGAAGCTTGGTGCTTGGGAAGGAGCAAGTCTTGGGGTGAAGGCAAGCACCGTGAGGAGCAAAATGGAGAAACTGCATCAAACTGAGTGAGGCCTGGCCTTCCTGCCTTCATCCCAGGAAACCACCAACTGTCTAGAGCCTTAGATGACTGCCTGTGAAAAGGGCTTCAGTATAGCCCAACATTCTCCTGCCAGAGGAGCCCAGTCACCCCCATGAGGGATCTAACGGCCTGCTGTAAACTGTGCACATTAAATCTACTGGGAGGTGCTGCTAATGCCAGGCCAGTACAGCTGCTGGGGGAACCATCAGAGGACCCCTCTGTACTGGTCCCAGCCCCGGTCACTCGTCCTTTGCTTCACGGCCAGCCCTCCCTGCTCCTCTGAGCTGGCCAGCCCCGTGTGCCCCACTCCGGCTGGACAAGTGCCCCCTCCTCCTGAGGAAGGTGGTGTCCCCAGAGGCCAGCATGAGGGAGAGGCACGGGCAGAGCCAGACACCTTTCCATGGGGGATGCTGAGGACACAGCCCCCTTTATCCAGCATCAGCTGTACAGGCATGCTCTGTCTCTGGCAAAAAGAAAGATCCTGAGTGCTGTGGGGGCAGACCATCCCCAGGGTTTTGTAAGCACCAGGGGAAACTAGAGGTTCACAAAGAGCACACCGGTAGCAGAAGAAAATAGAGGCTGCAAAGGAAGGAGCCGTGCTGTCCCGCCCGACCCTATGTTCATGCTTCGGCTGAGCCAGGCTGGCAGCTTGTGTCTATTTCATTCGAGTCACAAACATTCCAAGACACTTACCTCGGTGCAGCTTGAAAAGTGAGGGAACCGAGTGTAAGGCATGCGGGACCTGCTATGCGGACCACTCGGATCAAAAGGGGAACAAGGACCCCAATTTGAGTGGCAGGACGCACACCCCATCCCACACTCCCCACCTATTTCATCCTGAGAGCAGTGGTTCAGAGCCCCTCCCAAGCCCAGGACTAGCTCTGAAGCAGGGGTCATGCTGGGAAGAGCTCCTCAGGCGCTGGGGTGGGCGCTGCCTTTCCAGCCGGCATGGGGACTGGTGGAGGCCTACCCCTCGAAGCTCCTGCCACCACTCTGCTTTTAGGGCAGCCGATCGGGCTCCCTCATTAACCACAGCAGGCTGTTTCCATAGCAAATACAAAACTGCCTCTGAAATGCCTTTGATCCTGAGGTCAAAGGCTCTGCTCCTGGAAGGAGCATGTCTGCCATTGTTCTGTCCAGGCACCTAACCCTGCTCTGTGCTCCGGCTGGGGCTCCACAAGTGCCCCCCTCTCTATGAATCTGCGCATCTAGAACCCATTCAGTGATAGCTTGGAGGGAAGTCCCTAGAAACTGAAACAGCATCTGCCTAGATGCTGCCTAGATTTCAAATGTTGCTAACTAAGATATAGTACTGTACAGTATCTATATAATAGTTAATAATTATTAACATAAATTATTCTTTTATATTATATCTATTAACATAATATATATTAACATTAACTACTGAAATAATATCTATCAAGGTCACACTCTTACCTGAAACAGGATAACCAACTGTTAGAAGTAATGACACTAAAGCAAAAATGAGGAGAGTCTATCATAGTCACTGAGTGTTTTTGCAGAAATGACTTATAAGATCTTTGCATTTGCAGATTACATACACACTGTGTGTGTATCAAAGAGATACTCAAAGATCTCTGTGTCTTTTTAAAAAATTTTACTGATTCCTTAAAAAATCAGCATGTGGGCCAAATGTTAATAGTTTATATGTGTCTCTGAGGACATACTGAACATCAGGATAAAGCACAGACTGACCGGGTCATTGATTTGTTCCTGGACCGCAGAGCTCTGCCGGGGTGACCACCACATGTCCAGGGGCCTGGGCAGAGCTGGTAGGAGGTCTAACCCCAGGTGAGGCCAGAAGCCTTGCGCGCCCACCCCAGCAGCCCGGCCGCGGGCACACTCACTTCCTCTGGTTGTCCGTCAGGGTGATGCCCTGGGCCGACACCTTGAAGTGCACGACTGTGGACAAGGGAGGCGGCTCCTGGACTAGGGTCATGCTCAGGGCCTTCTGGATGGCTTGGTGGCCCGTGAGGGACTCCATCTCCACGGAGTTCAGGTACCACACATTGCAGGCTGGAAGACACAGGGGGAAGCGGCGTTAATGCGTTTGCCAAACACAAGGGCCCTGGGGCTTATGAATGACGTGCATAAATTCGTGGCCAAGTGTATCTGAGGCAAGCACCCTTTATTTCTAATTCCAAAGGCGTGGAGAGTGAGTGACTCAGAGACACACACACCAGCACTGGAGCCAAGGAGACTTCGCCCACTGGTCAGGATGCGTTTCCAGCTCTGCTGCATTATTTATACCTGGCATCCCTGGGGGAAGGGGGGACTGGAGGCACCGCCTCAGTCTCAGTGTGGGTCCAGGTGGGAAAAGAGCCCAACCACACCTGCAGTTAAGGAAACATCCTGAGAGGGGAGCGTGCCGTCTGGACCCTAAATATCCACCCTGCATGGAGTTCTAAAAGCACAGGCATCCAGAAAGAGCTGCTGAGAACGAAAGACTTGCAGTGACTCAGAATACAGTCTGCAGGCAAAGAGCTGGGACAGCCTGTCCCATCCCCACACTGCAGGGGGCTGAGGGCTTGTCCATTACCATCACCCCTTGGAGAGGCAAATAGCTGATTGTGAATGAGGCTTTGTAAACAGCCTGAAGGCCTTTTGAGCATAGCTCCCTGCATAAGTTAATGGGTTGTTGTGACCATGGGACATTCAGACTCTGCCTCAAGTTCAGTTGTGTAGGAGCCGAGATCTCGCCTGGCTACTCCCCAGGGATGTGTCCCCCCCAGGAACGGAGCTGCTCTCATTCCCCACTCTGCCAGATGCAGCTCTGAGAGTGAGTAGGGATATCTTCAGTCCATCTCTAAAGGCCTCTAGATAGTCACTAAACAGAAGCGAAAGTGCTTTCCTGTGACTGGAGCGTTAACCGGGCTGTGTCCCCACCCAGGCTGGCTTCCTTTGGGAGAGTCTCCCTGGAGGCCTGAACAGCAACTGGCTCCGCCTCCACCCCAACTTCTGAGACTGGGCAGCAGTCACACCTGTTGGCAGGTGCGCTGCCACATGACGAAGGCGGGTTAAGAAGGACAGAAATAAAGTACAGTGCCCCTGGTGTCAAGATGCAGGGCACACCCACAAGAACCCTGTGGCTTGTCCACGGCCCTCTTAAGCTGGGATCGCTAGGAATGCGTCTAACACTGCAAAAATGGCCTGGCCTGAAACTAATAAGCAATTACATCAAGGCTGCAGGATATAAGGTAAATATACAAGTTAATCACTTCCCTGAGAACAAGAGGAATTTGGAGTTAAAAACGCAATCCCAATTTATATGAGCACCCCAAAAATGAAATAGGTGTAAGTCTAATAAAATATTGTATGTACAAGATCTATATGAGGAAAACTACAAAACTCCCACTAATAAGAGCAAAGAACTAATCTAAATATTCCACATTCATGAATAGGAAAACTCAATATATAATTAAGATGTCAGTTCTTCCCAACGTGATCTGTAGAGGCAATGAAATCCCCATCTAAATTCCAGCAACTTACTCTATGAACAAACCTACTCTAAAGTTTATACAGAGAACAAAAGACCCAGGGAAGTCAATACAATATTGAATTGGTATTGAAAACCAAATGAGAGGACTGATACTATTAATACTTGACTTTAAGACTTACTACAAAATGTCAGTAATCAAAAGACAGTGTGGTATTGGTGAAACAATAACACAAATAGATGAATGGAACAGAATAGAGGGTCCAGAAATAGACCCACATAAATATAGTCAGTTGATCTTTGACAAAGGAACAAAGGAGATACAATGTAGCAAAGACAGTCTTTTTCCACAAATGGTGCTGGAACAACTGGACATCCACATGCAAAAACAATCAATCCAGACACAGACCTTAAACCCACCACAAAAATTAACTCAAAATAGAACAGAGTAAATGTAAAATGTAAACTATAAAACTCTTATAAGACAGGAGAAAACTGAGATGACTTTGGTGATAACTTTCTAGATACAAAAGACATGATACATGAAAAGAAGTATTGATAAACTGGGCTTCATTAAAATTAAAAACTTTTGCTCTGAGAGACACTGTCAAGAGGATGAGAAGACAAGCTGCCTCCTAGGACAAAGTATTTGCAAAAGACAAATCTCACAAAGAACTGTTACCAAAATATACAAAGAACTCTTAAAATTTAACAATAAGAAAACAAACAACCCTATCGAAAAATGGACACACAACCTTAACAGACACCTTACCAAAGAAGATATGAAGATGGCAGACAAGTACATGAAAGCTGCTCCACGCCATGTCATTGGGAAGATGCAAATTTAAATGACAATGAGATACCACTAACCACCTATTTTGAATGACCAAAATCCAGGACACTGACAACACCAACTGCTGGGAGGGTGTGGAACAGGAGGGAGTCTCATGCATTGCTGTGGGAATGCAAAATGGTGCAGCCACTTGGGAAGACAGTTTGGTGGTTTCTCACAAAATAAACATACTCTTACCATCTGATCCAGCAACTGTGCTCCTTGATACTTATCCAAAGGAGTTGACAATTACGTCCACATGAAAACCTGCATGTGGATGTTTATAGCAGTTTTATTCACAATTACCAAAATATATAAGCATTCAAGATGTCCTTCAGTGGGTGAATGGATAAAGCGTGGTATATCCAGACAATGGAATATTATTCAGCACTAAAAGGAAACAGCTCTAAGGTCCTAAAAAGACATGGAGGACTCTTAAATGCATAATACTAAGTGAAAGAATCCAATCTGAAAAGGCTCCACATACTGTATGATTCTAATCATATGACATTCTGGAAAGGTGAAACCAAAGACAATAAAAGGATTGGTTTGCCAGGATTTGGGAGGAGGGATGAGCAGGTGGAGCACAGAGGAAGTTTAGGGCAGTGAAGCTATTCTGTGTGATACTACAATGGTGGGTACATGTCATTAAACATTTGTCCAAAACCATGGGCTCCCCAGGTGGCGCTTGTGGTAAAGAACCCGCCTGTCAATGCAGACATAAGAGACTCAGGTTCGATCCCTGGGTCCGAAAGAACCCCTGGAGGAGGGCATGACAACCCACTCCAGTATTCTTGCCTGGGAAATCTCCACTGACAGAGGAGCCTGGCGGGCTAGAGTCCATGGGGTCTCAAGGAGTAGGACACAAATGAAGCGACTTAGCACGCACGCATGGAATGTACACCAGGAGTGAACAGTAATGTAAACTATGTCATCTCCAGGTGACTGAGATGGGTCAGGGTAGGTTCATCAACTCTTAATAAATGTCCCACCTGACGGAGGATGTTGTTAATTGAGAGAGGCTGTGTCTATGTGTGGGGGCGGCGGGTATATGAGAAACCTCTGCAGCACCCCTCTCAATTTTGCTGTGAACCCAAAACTGTGCTAAAAAATAAAATCTATTAATAAGAAAACAGTGCCACCAGTAGCTCGCTGTCTGGGGGTTGGTGTCAGCCTGGGTCAAACTGTGGACTCATTGATCTACTTTACTATATATCCGCTGCAGGGGCACATTACCCACAGTCTATCTGACCATTTCCCCGAATGAAACACAGGCTGTGACTTTTATACCACTGAATTTGGTCTTGTTCCGCCTGTGGGGTCCTGGCCCGGCTGCCAGGACACTTGCCCCGCCGCTCCCCGCCCAGCCCTGTGGTGGGTTCTACAGAAGGAAGCCTCCCCTGACACACCAAGGAAAGGAACCCAGACTGCAGGCAAGAAAGGAATCCCATCTCTGCCCAGGAGCCAGTAGGAGAGGAAAACACATCAAGGACTGACCTGCCCCTTGCTTCAGCAGCTCGGCCGCAGAGTTGGCCGCCGTTTGCTGAGGATTTTCGGCTATTTCCTCCAACGGATCTGCAGGAAGAAGGAGCAAGAAAATGCATGACAATGTGGATGCTCATGACTGCGTCCCAGAGGGTGACAGACAGGCTCTGCAGAGCTGGGCCTTCCTCCTGGCGACAAGAGCTGCACCCAGAGAAGCCATCATCACATTTCAAGCAAAATCTGGGATGGCACAGGCCAGAAAATTACCCTTCTCATCTAAGAATTAATTTATATGAACAATTACATTTTGAAAGGTAAGTCACATCTGCCTATATTTTAAATTAATCATCTTTATGGAACATAATGCAATTATGTGAACTTGAGATGGCCTAGGAAAGCAGGGATATGCCTGATCATATGCTATGGGTGCTATTTTTAAAAATACTTTTATCATGGATAGTTTGAAACAAACACAGAGGTAAAGAGAATAGTTCATCTAGCACCTAAAGTCAACAATATCAACAGTTTTCTGATTTTGTAGAATTATAAAAATGAAATGTAAATGACCTTGCAGGTCTCTGAGTCCAAGTATTTTATACTTCTGAGCTACAGAATCTTTGCTCCACAGGAGCTTTTCACAAAGCCATGATATAAAGATATGAACGGAGGCTGAAGGGGCAGCCTTCTTACCTGACCTGACCTATTCAGGGTTTACCCACAGACATGTGATGGAAAGGAAGTTTTGGTCTGATTTTTCTCACCGAATCTCTATGGATTCCAACACCCTGTGCATGACCCCACACAGAGAGCCAGAGCAGCCCAGGGGCCCCGGCAGCGTACCTCTATCCGGAATGAGCAGTTTGCAGGGCAAAGCCAAGGGCGTAATGGAATGCTGACACACCAAAGCCGTCAGGCTCCCTGTGAATGGATGAAGAGCAGACAGGAGTGAGCACAGCCCTAAATACTGCATCGCTCAGCCAATTCATCTGCTGAAAGGAGGCTGCTGTATAGGATGACACCTTATATTTTCAGCAACCTGCATACTCCATAACTGTGGGAATTTGTGCGAAGCTTCAGTGGAGTAGCAAGTTTAGCAGACGGCGAAGGGGCAGGTAACGGGAACTACAGATGATTCTCACCAAAGATATGCCATTGCCAATTTATAAAGAAAAAGTCACACAGCCTGCTGATTCTGAGACTGCTCCCACTGGCACCACCAAATTACCTGTGTAAGATGATGCTTTGGTTTGCTCAAGCCCTGCTTGTGAGTGCATGCCATCTTTTGGACACGCCTGCAGGGTCGAAAAATATCTATTCTCACCGGGAATCTGTGCTTTCCTTGTGCCTGGTGGACTCCCAACCTTGTCCATATTTCTCTGTTCGCTTGCATGGACCATACCTGATGGAACCTGCATTTCCAATCCTAGCACGGTGCATTTTATTTGCCTAGTTTTAAGAATGCTTTTTTTTTTTTTTTAAGAATGCTTTTAAGAACAATTTCATATACAGTTTATTTTAGAAATGATAACTGAGGGACCTAAAAATGGGGATGAAAAGTAGATGCTCTCTCTGAGTGAAGCCCCAGCAGAGTGATGGACCAAGCAGAGGGAGCTCATGGGTTCAGACACCATGTCAGGCGCTCAGCCACTTACCGAAATATGGTTCATTGGAGCACCCTTTCAACCGCACTCCTTTTGGGGTACACTCAATCAAAAAATGCCGAACAAGTTCATTGGCCAAATCTCCAGCTGTGGGGAGAGATTTAAAAGAAAGAGAAGAGTATTTTTTAAAATGAGAGCATGGAAGGATGAGAGAGCACAAAGAAGAATCTGGCCCCTGCAACAGGTAGGCTGCCAACAACCACTCCAGGAATAGCAGCTGGATTACAGGACAGTGGCTGAGCACTGCTTGGATGGGCAGCTAGAACTCCCTCCAGTGACCATGACTGGAGGTGGAGGAATCCTTGGGAAAGAGCCTCAAACATTCTGCGGAATTCCCAGTTATGGGAATGAGCAGCTAAGAACTGAGAACGTGGACCTCCAGCTCCTTCACCTCCTAAGAAGGAGAGCTTAGAAGGACCCAGACACAGCATGATGTCCAAGAATGAATCACTGGAAAGAGCTGGACGGGTGCCAGAGATCTGGGTAAGATTTAGCCAGGAGTCAGGTACCCAAGCCCCTCCTGAAAGCAAGCCCTCTAATCATGCTGCTACTACACTGTGTTCATGCCAGCCCACAAGCCCAAAAAGAAAGTGCATCCTGAAAAACCACAGAACGGCAAACTGTCTGGTGGTGGAAAAGTACAAATAACAGAAGAGAAAGAAGTCTCTGCTCTGTGCTAATGAATCCCACAGACCCTCACACTGTGTGCTGTGTCTCTGTCCTACCTCCTTCAGCACCCTCCCTGGGAATGTGTCTCCATGGGAACGGGTTTCCATGGGAACGTGTCTGCTGTAACTTCTAGCATTTCTGATGGCCGGATCTGCTAGAGGCAGATTTGGGCCCCACACCTGGCCCACAGCAGGTTCCCTGATAATGCTTATTATAAACAACAGTGACAAGTATCAACATCAGTGTCAGCATTTCGCAGGGGCAGTATAGCTGGTAGGAAAGGAAATGATCAGATTCCATAAAAGGCAGTACTGAATAAAAATGGGGAAAAGAACATTTTGCCATTCAGCTGTGGGAGGAAAATGATCCATGGCTTCTAAACTGAAGGGAGACCCAGAGTGTGGTCTGGATGCCAGTGGTGAGAAGTGACTCAGTGGGAAATCAGCTGTGTAGGGGTTTGGAGAACAGCCCCCGCCACACGTCTGTCGCTGTTCTGTCTCCGGGGTACCAGGGGTGGCTGGTGACTTGCTGGGCTTTTTCCTGGTTTAGTCAACTTTCCTCTCAGATCTGTCCTTACACTGTGAAATCCAAATGCCAGATCCAAGGGCTGGTTGAAGACTTGGCAGCCAGATACAATTTCACCAAGGGGACATCAGCAACACTGCATGTCCAGAAATCTGCTATTCTAAAATCCTCTATTTTGTTGCCTTCGCCTGAAGACTGAATCAATATTGACCTTAGAGGCAGGATGCACGCCTGGAGGTTAAGAATTATATACCACCGTCTGTATTTCCAAAAAAGACAACACATGCAGGAAAAAAAAAGTTTTGACCTAGCTTTGAAAGCTCCACATGAACACCAAGGGGGCAGAATCTGTGCTCATTCTGGTCCACCCTCCCCTCACCCAGGTGAGCCCAGGTGCCCCAGGAAGAGTCATGTGACCTGCTGACATTCCAGCCCACAATCTCCATTTAGGGGAAAAGAATCTTTTCCTGTTCCTTAGAGTTTGTGGCATAGTTGGTTAAAAAAAAAAAAAAGGTACAGCGGGCAGGATGAGATTAAAAAAAAAAAGAATAAACCAGAAGCCATATATTAGCGGACAGAGGAAAGGAGAAAGTCTATTGCTTTGTTGGGAACCAAGCTTGTCCTTGAGGGAGCAGTAAGAAAAGACCTGTTGATATTATATTTGAAAGGGTGGTTATCAGCATGAGCTCAGGAATTTTTTTCAACGGGTTTCCCAGGTGGCGTTAGTTGGATGAAGAACCTGCCTGCTAATGTAGGAGATGTAGGAAACATGAGTTCTATCCTGGGTTGGGAAGATCCCCTGGAGGAGGAAATGGCAACCCACTCCAGTATTCTTGCCTGGAGAATCCCATGGACAGAGGAGCCTGGTGGGCTGCAGTCCACAGGGCTGCAGAGTCGGACACGACTAAGTGACCAACACTTTCACTTTTCACATTCCCTAGCTCAGGTCCTAGAGAGGAGGAGTGATACTCTGATACCAAAGAGCAAACCTAGAGATTAGATTTTGGTTTCTAGATACTATTCCCCAATATAAAGAACCAAGGATCTTTAAAGAAATGGCTGGAGGAGGGGAAGTACAAGGTAAGCCTAAAACACACTTGCTTTCAGAAAGCTGGAGCACTCACGGACTAACGGGGGTATGTCAGAAGGACACGGGGTCACTGGAAGGGCCTTAACTAGTTAAATCCAGTATCCTTGGAAACCAAAAAGCCATGGTGGTGATGGATTATGAAACACAGAAAAGGGCACATAGGGGCTTCCCCACAAGGTTGTCACCTGTGGTTGGATACATACGTGTCGGCTTCATAATAATGTTTACCTATGCATGTAGGCATCGCAAACTCTTTTGTACCTGGTTATGTTCCTGACCGAAAACATTTCAAAGGTCAGAACCTGCCTGCACTACACATTATTCAGCTAGAATTTGCCATCAGTGCAATGTTGGACAAGAGATAGAGGAAGTCTTTGTCCTTTCCCCTGGGAAGGGAGAATCTAAAGACTTCAGGCTTGCACTGGCCTCATCTTCAATCCATCAAAATACTCTACAGGGTGTAGGAACAAGAACCGTGTATACTGTATGCCACCTTCTATGTAAGAGAAAAGGAAAAATGCCTATTCATGTGCACTGAATAGATAGTGAGAAGACAGAGGAATTTATTACAGATGTTTACCCACAGGAGGCAAGAGGGACTGAGGCAGACAGGGCTGAAAATGGAAACAAAGACTTCTGATCAGAGGCCTTGCTTCACTGCTCTGAACACTGGGATGGATCACCCATCAAAACAAGTTAAAAAAAAAAGAAAAAGGAAATTAAAAAAAATTAATCTTTCTTCTTGAGTTAGGACAGTACTTACTAAAATATACCTGAAAAAAATAAATACTAAGAGGAAAACCTATGAGTGCTGTTGCAGGTCATCCACCACCTCATGGGGACGAAGGGAACTGGCAGGCGAGGGCCCGCTGAGCCTAGCAGGACCCACCTTTCTTGTTCATCTGCAGCACAGAGGGCGGCGGTGTGGCCACCTTCATGGCCAGGCCGTAGGCGCCTCGGAAGGAGTGGCTGTCCCTGACGATGAAGGACCCGGGCTCCTTGTCCTTCAGCATGGCGATGGCTGCGGAGGGGAGCAGAGAGACGTGAGTGTCTGCGGGGGACGCCACGGCCTGACCCCACTTATGGCCATGACAAGGGTAAGGGAGCCTGCAATGACCCGAAGTTCCATGGGGGCCTGACTGTAAAAGACACAGGGGCACAGGGTGGCCCGTCCTTCAGATCACAAAGGTGCTGCCTCCACACTCAACTCCTGTTAACCCCGCAGCATCTTTGAAGCCCAAGTGACGACCCCACCTGACAGCCCAGGAGCCGAGGCCCCCTGATTCCCGCCAGCCCAGGCCTCCGCACACAGCGCGAGGAGCAGGGGGTCAGGCAGGGCCACCCCTTGGTCCCCGCCGTGGCCCTGTCCTACGGTTCCCTGCGTGGCATTGTTCTTAGAGATTCTGGAACATGCACTTTCAACTTTTCATAGGAGGAAAGAAATTTCCAATCATACTTTCTGAAGACTGTGGATGTGCCCCCAAAGTTACTGAATGTTTAATAAAGTCCCAAGACTTGGCCCAGGGGATGGCCATAGGTGGCCCTTTGTCCCGCGGCTCTGAGGCAGGGGTGGCGATTGTGGCCAGTTGTTTCCAGTCTGGACGAGGCTGTGAACCCCTGTTTGATGTGGCCAATGAGGGCCATGAAATGCACCTGGCGTTGCCCCTGCCATCTGCCCCAGTGAGGCTGAAACACAGGGAGCTCTAATATCCCTCCCCTTGCAGCTCAAAGTCCGGCCTCCCAGGTTCTGGGCTCAGGATACAGGAAAAAAGAGGGATGGGTTAGTGTCACAGTATCCTAAAGTTGATGCGGCCCAGACACCAGTGAGAATTTTCTCCAGTAACCAGAACACCTCTTAAGATTTCTTTTATACATTTTACGAAAAGAAAACTAGGGATTTAAAGTATAAAGCACTACACAATGATAGCCATGGGAATGCCGCCTTTCTGTAGAGCCCAAGGCCCTGTCTGGAGTAGAACGGACCGGACATTAACCCGGGAGTGGCTGGAAGCACCGTCAGCAACAGGAAATAACCCCAGAGAGCCCCCTGTTCCAGGCCCTCTGTGTACCCTGACTCCAGCCCCAACCCTACAACATGGCATTTGCTTGGTTGCAGACAAAACAGCCAGTTTCTTCTACACCTTCTTCCATGCACTGCCCCAGCCCCTGGCAGGACGGCCCTAAGCATGAGCTTATGCACATGGTGGGGAAGAAGCAGAGGAAAGCACACGCTCTCTAAGGGGAGGGGGCCTGGTGTGACCCCAGGGGTGCAAGTCTGACATGTGGAGCCACAGCCTACCTGCTGCTCTGGCACCCCAAGACGGGTGGGGAGCAGACACCAGGGAGCCAGGCCCATGCAGCAGGTCTTGTCTCATAACATGTTTTCTGATTATGGGGGCTGAACACGTTATTTTTTTAAAGTAGGGGAAAGATCACTTACAGAAGTTATCTTTTTCAATTGTGATAACCTCACCAGAGCCTTTTCTTTGTAAGTCATGATTTTACTTCACTGTGGTACAAAGAAGTGCCCTGGCCTCG